>NC_079315.1:88664281-88969906 GCF_029931775.1 Euleptes europaea | reverse complement strand
GATGGCACATGCTGGGTCCTGGTCCAAAGTTCGGTTCTTGTGCCAGTGGCTCCCAAGTGGGGTGCCCACAGGACAGATGCCAATACGGACCCTGCACCCCAAAATAATCTTTGGACCACCCCAAATGACACATCCCCACACTCCAGAGACTGTCCCCTCCAAGGAGACATATAGCTGTGCCCGGTCCAAAAACCGGTTCTGGTGCCATTGGCTTCTTTTTGGGTCCCCCCCCAGAAACCTGTATTGCAAAGAGGTTTTGAATAAGGAACTGGAGCTCTGCACCCCAAAATATGGATTGGACCACCACATATCATACACCGCCACATTCAGGGGACTGTGCCCTTCGAGATGGCGCATTCTGAGTCCTGGTCCACAGTCCGTTTCTTGTGCCAGCAGCTCCCAAGTGAGGTGCCCCCAGGACCAAGGAACATGCAGACACTGGGGCTCCACTGCACCCCAAAATAATCTTTGGACCACCCCAAATGACACATCCCCACACTCCAGAGACTGTCCCCTCCAAGAAGACATACTGCGGTGCCTGGTCCAAACACCGGTTCTGGTGCCATTGGCTTCTTTTTGGGTCCCCCCCCCAGAAACCTGTATTGCAAAGAGGTTTTGAATAAGGAACTGGAGCTCTGCACCCCAAAATATGGATTGGACCACCACATATCATACACCGCCACATTCAGGGGACTGTGCCCTTCGAGATGGCGCATGCTGGATCCTGGTCCAAAGTTCGGTTCTTGTGCCAGCGGCTCCCAAGTGGGGTGCCCCCAGGACCAAGGCACATGCAGACCCTGCAACCCAAAATAATCTTTGGACCACCCCAAATGACACATCCCCACACTCCAGAGACTGTCCCCTCCAAGAAGACATACAGCGGTGCCCGGTCCAAACACTGGTTCTGGTGCCATTGGCTTCTTTTTGGGTCCCCCCCCCCAGAAACCTGTATTGCAAAGAGGTTTTGAATAAGGAACTGGAGCTCTGCACCCCAAAATATGGATTGGACCACCACATATCATACACCCCCACATTCAGGGGACCGTGCCCTTCGAGATGGCGCATGCTGGGTCCTGGTCCAAAGTTCGGTTCTTGTGCCAGCGGCTCCCAAGTGAGGTGACCCCAGGACCAAGGCACATGCAGACCCTGCACCCCAAAATAATCTTTGGACCACCCCAAATGACATATCCCCACACTCCAGAGACTGTCCCCTCCAGGAAGACATACAGCGGTTCCCGGTCCAAACACCGGTTCTGGTGCCATTGGCTTCTTTTTGGGTCTCCCCCCCCCCAGAAACCTGTATTGCAAAGAGGGTTTGAATAAGGAACTGGAGCTCTGCACCCCAAAATATGGATTGGACCACCACATATCATACACCCCCACATTCAGGGGACTGTGCCCTTCGAGATGGCACATTCTGGGTCCTGGTCCACAGTCCGGTTCTTGTGCCAGCAGCTCCCAAGTGAGGTGCCCCCAGGACCAAGGAACATGCAGACACTGGGGCTCCGCTGCACCCCAAAATAATCTTTGGACCACCCCAAATGACACATCCCCACACTCCAGAGACTGTCCCCTCCAAGAATACATACAGCGGTGCCCGGTCCAAACACCGGTTCTGGTACCATTGGCTTCTTTTTGGGTCCGCCCCCCAGAAACCTGTATTGCAAAGAGGTTTTGAATAAGGAACTGGAGCTCTGCACCCCAAAATATGGGTTGGACCACCACATATCATACACCCCCACATTCAGGAGACAGTGCCCTTCGAGATGGCGAATGCTGGGTCCTGGTCCAAAGTTCGGTTCTTGTGCCAGCGGCTCCCAAGTGGGGTGACCCAGGACAGATGCCCATACAGACCCTGCACCCCAAAATAATCTTTGGACCACCCCAAATGAGACATCCCCACACTCCAGAGACTGTCCCCTCCAAGAAGACATACAGCGGTGCCTGGTCCAAACACCGGTTCTGGTGCCATTGGCTTCTTTTTGGGTCCCCCCCCCAGAAACCTGTATTGCAAAGAGGTTTTGAATAAGGAACTGGAGCTCTGCACCCCAAAATATGGATTGGACCACCACATATCATACACCGCCACATTCAGGGGACTGTGCCCTTCGAGATGGCGCATGCTGGATCCTGGTCCAAAGTTCGGTTCTTGTGCCAGCGGCTCCCAAGTGGGGTGACCCAGGACAGATGCCCATAAAGACCCTGCACCCCAAAATAATCTTTGGACCACCCCAAATGACACATCCCCACACTCCAGAGACTGTCCCCTCCAAGAAGACATACAGCGGTGCCCGGTCCAAACACCGGTTCTGGTGCCATTGGCTTCTTTTTGGGTCCCCCCCCAGAAACCTGTATTGCTAAGAGGTTTTGAATAAGGAACTGGAGCTCTGCACCCCAAATATGGATTGGACCACCACATATCATACACCCCCACATTCAGGGAACCATGCCCTTCGAGATGGCGCATGCTGGATCCTGGTCCAAAGTTCGGTTCTTGTGCCAGTGGCTCCCAAGTGGGGTGCCCCCAGGACAGATGCCCATACAGACTCTGCACCCCAAAATAATCTTTGGACCACTCCAAATGACACATCCCCACACTCCAGAGACTGTCCCCTCCAGGAAGACATATAGCGGTGCCCGGTCCAAACACCGGTTCTGGTGCCATTGGCTTCTTTTTGGGTCCCCCCCCCAGAAACCTGTATTGCAAAGAGGTTTTGAATAAGGAACTGGAGCTCTGCACCCCAAAATATGGATTGGACCACCACATATCATACACCACCACATTCAGGGGACTGTGCCCTTCGAGATGGCACATTCTGGGTCCTGGTCCACAGTCCGGTTCTTGTGCCAGCAGCTCCCAAGTGAGGTGCCCCCAGGACCAAGGAACCTGCAGACACTTGGGCTCCGCTGCACCCCAAAATAATCTTTGGACCACCCCAAATGACACATCCCCACACTCCAGAGACTGTCCCCTCCAAGAATACATACAGCGGTGCCCGGTCCAAACACCGGTTCTGGTACCATTGGCTTCTTTTTGGGTCCTCCCCCCAGAAACCTGTATTGCAAAGAGGTTTTGAATAAGGAACTGGAGCTCTGCACCCCAAAATATGGATTGGACCACCACATATCATACACCCCCACATTCAGGAGACAGTGCCCTTCGAGATGGCACATGCTGGGTCCTGGTCCAAAGTTCGGTTCTTGTGCCAGCGGCTCCCAAGTGGGGTGACCCAGGACAGATGCCCATACAGACCCTGCACCCCAAAATAATCTTTGGACCACCCCAAATGAGACATCCCCACACTCCAGAGACTGTCCCCTCCAAGAAGACATACAGCGGTGCCCGGTCCAAACACCGGTTCTGGTGCCATTGGCTTCTTTTTGGGTCCCCCCCCAGAAACCTGTACTGCAAAGAAATTTTGAATAAGGAACTGGAGCTCTGCACCCCAAAATATGGATTGGACCACCACATATCATACACCCCCACATTCAGGGGACCGTGCCCTTCGAGATGGCACATGCTGGGTCCTGGTCCAAAGTTCGGTTCTTGTGCCAGTGGCTCCCAAGTGGGGTGACCCCAGGACAGATGCCAATACAGACCTTGCACCCCAAAATAATCTTTGGACCACCCCAAATGACACATCCCCACACTCCAGAGACTGTCCCCTCCAAGGAGACATATAGCGGGTCCCGGTCCAAACACCGGTTCTGGTGCCATTGGCTTCTTTTTGGGTCCCCCCCCCAGAAACCTGTATTGCAAAGAGGTTTTGAATAAGGAACTGGAGCTGTGCACCCCAAAATATGGATTGGACCACCACATATCATACACCCCCACATTCAGGGGACTGTGCCCTTCGAGATGGCGCATGCTGGCTCCTGGTCCAAAGTTCGGTTCTTGTGCCAGTGGCTCCCAAGTGAGGTGCCCCCAGGACCAAGGCACATGCAGACCCTGCACCCCAAAATAATCTTTGGACCACCCCAAATGACACATCCCCACACTCCAGAGACTGTCCCCTCCAAGAAGACATACAGCGGTGCCCGGTCCAAACACCGGTTCTGGTGTCATTGGCTTCTTTTTGGGTTTCCCCCCCCCCAGAAACTTGTATTGCAAAGAGGTTTTGAATAAGGAACTGGAGCTCTGCACCCCAAAATATGGATTGGACCACCACATATCATACACCCCCACATTCAGGGGACTGTGCCCTTCGAGATGGCGCATGCTGGGTCCTGGTCCAAAGTTCGGTTCTTGTGCCAGCGGCTCCCACGTGAGGTGCCCCCAGGACCAAGGAACATGCAGACACTGGGGCTCAGCTGCACCCCAAAATAATATTTGGACCACCCCAAATGACACATCCCCACACTCCAGAGACTGTCCCCTCCAAGAACACATACAGCGGTGCCCGGTCCAAACACTGGTTCTGGTGCCGTTGGCTTCTTTTCGGGTCCCCCCCCCCAGAAACCTGTATTTCAAAGAGGTTTTGAATAAGGAACTGGAGCTCTGCACCCCAAAATATGAATTGGACCACATTAAACCATTGAGGGAACTACATTTGAGGATAGGAAAACTGAGAGACAGAGCTTTTCACTCTAGACCACTGGTTCCCAACCAGGGGTCCGTGGACCCCAGGGGTCCGCGAGAACGAAATTAAGGTTCCCGAAACAAAGTTCTAAACCCATAATAAATTAATATTTTCAATTAAAAGTTCTCTACCATAAAAATATATATTCAGATATTATTCTAAGTTTAATGTTTAACTAACAGTTATTGATAAAGTTTATTTTCAAATTCTCAGAATTTTTATTTTGAACCTTGGGGTCCCTGCACCGAACCTAAAAGTCCTAGTGGTCCCTGGTCAAAAAAAGGTTGGGAATCACTGCTCTAGACATTGCGATGGTTCTAACACAACCTTCACTGGCAACTAAACATTGCCAGGGACAATGAACTTTTATATTACCTTTGAACATTTAGTTAGAAAGGACAGGTGATAGAAACAGAGACGCAGAATACCCAGATTATTCGGAAAAAGTACTGTTAAGTATTAGCTATACATTTCTAGATGAGTGAAATGGTTTTGGGTGGTGTTTTCCCAGGAAGAAGGAATGATTCCAAGATCCCTGAATAGAATAGTAATTACTTAGGTAACTGCTGTCAGTTACTAAGTCACCTGCAAGTGGACCTTTAACACATATGCTAAGGGGGCTGATAACTTCTCATTTGTCCTGGAGCCACCACACTTAAGAGCAGCTGGCAGAAGAATCGGCCTTTGTCCCAGGACCCAGCACATACCCCCTTGAAGTTCACAGTACTCTGAATGTATGATATGAGGTGTATGATATGTGGTGCTCAAAACTTAATTTTGGGGTGCAGAAGGCTCACAAATGTCCAAAACATTTCTTCACAATACAAGATTTTCAGGGGCCATCCACAAA
The DNA here is from genome assembly GCF_029931775.1 of Euleptes europaea. Classification (NCBI taxonomy): domain Eukaryota; kingdom Metazoa; phylum Chordata; class Lepidosauria; order Squamata; family Sphaerodactylidae; genus Euleptes; species Euleptes europaea. Next base: position 88,964,476 of record NC_079315.1, on the reverse strand, counting down.
TAGAAACAGGTGGTACCAGAACCAGTGTGTGGACCGAGCACCACTGTATGTCCACTGTATGGCACAAGAATCGGACTTTGGACCAGGACCCAGCATGCGCCTTCTCAAAGGGCACAGTCCCCTGAATGTGGGGGTGTATGATATGTGGTCATCCAATCCATATTTTGGGGTGCAGAGCTCCAGTTCCTTATTCAAAACCTCTTTGCAATACAGGTTTCGGGGGGGGGTTGGACCCAAAAAGAAGCCAATGGCACCAGAACCGGTGTTTGGACCGGGCACCGCTGTATGTCTTCTTGGAGGGGACAGTCTCTGGAGTGTGGGGATGTGTCATTTGGGGTGGTCCAAAGATTATTTTGGGGTGCAGGGTCTGCATGTGCCTTGGTCCTGGGGGCACCTCACTTGGGAGCCACTGGCACAAGAACCGAACTTTGGACCAGGAGCCAGCATGCGCCATCTCGAAGGGCACAGTCCCCTGAATGTGGGGGTGTATGATATGTGGTGGTCCAATCCATATTTTGGGGTGCACAGCTCCAGTTCCTTATTCAAAACCTCTTTGCAATACAGGTTTCTGGGGGGGGGGAACCCAAAAAGAAGCCAATGGCACCAGAACCGGTGTTTGGATCGGGCACCGCTGTATGTCTTCTTGGAGGGGACAGTCTCTGGAGTGTGGGGATGTGTCATTTGGGGTGGTCCAAAGATTATTTTGGGGTGCAGGGTCTGTATGGGCATCTGTCCTGGGTCACCCCACTTGGGAGCCGCTGGCACAAGAACCGGACTTTGGACCAGGACCCAACATGTGTCATCTCGAAGGGCACAGTCCCCTGAATGTGGGGGTGTATGATATGTGGTGGTCCAATCCATATTTTGGGGTGCAGAGCTTCAGTTCCTTATTCAAAACCTCTTAGCAATACAGGTTGCTGCTGGGGGGAACCAAAAAGAAGCCAATGGCACCAGAACCGATGTTTGGACCGGGCACCGCTATATGTATTCTTGGAGGGGACAGTCTCTGGAGTGTGGGGATGTGTCATTTGGGGTGGTCCAAAGATTATTTTGGGGTGCAGGGTCTGTATGGGCATCTGTCCTGGGGGCACCCCACTTGGGAGCCACTGGCACAAGAACCGAACTTTGGACCAGGACCCAGCATGCGCCATCGCGAAGGGCACGGTCCCCTGAATGTGGGGGTGTATGATATGTGGTGGTCCAATCCATATTTTGGGGTGCAGAGCTCCAGTTCCTTATTCAAAACCTCTTAGCAATACAGGTTTCTGGGGGGGACCAAAAAAGAAGCCAATGGCACCAGAACAGGTGTTTGGACCGGGCACCGCTGTATGTCTTCTTGGAGGGGACAGTCTCTGGAGTGTGGGGATGTGTCATTTGGGGTGGTCCAAAGATTATTTTGGGGTGCAGGGTCTGTATGGGCATCTGTCCTGGGGGCACCCCACTTGGGAGCCGCTGGCACAAGAACCGAACTTTGGACCAGGACCCACCATGCGCCATCTCGAAGGACACGGTCCCCTGAATGTGGGGGTGTATGATATGTGGTGGTCCAATCCATATTTGGGGTGCAGAGCTCAAGTTCCTTATTCAAAACCTCTTTGCAATACAGGTTTCTGGGGGGGGACCCAAAAAGAAGCCAATGGCACCAGAACCGGTGTTTGGACCGGGCACCGCTGTATGTCTTCTTGGAGGGGACAGTCTCTGGAGTGTGGGGATATGTCATTTGGGGTGGTCCAAAGATTATTTTGGGGTGCAGGGTCTGCATGTGCCTTGGTCCTGGGGTCACCTCACTTGGGAGCCGCTGGCACAAGAACCGAACTTTGGACCAGGACCCAGCATGCGCCATCTCGAAGGGCACGGTCCCCTGAATGTGGGGGTGTATGATATGTGGTGGTCCAATCCATATTTTGGGGTGCAGAGCTCCAGTTCCTTATTCAAAACCTCTTTGCAATACAGGTTTCTGGGGGGGGGGACCCAAAAAGAAGCCAATGGCACCAGAACCAGTGTTTGGACCGGGCACCGCTGTATGTCTTCTTGGAGGGGACAGTCTCTGGAGTGTGGGGATGTGTCATTTGGGGTGGTCCAAAGATTATTTTGGGTTGCAGGGTCTGCATGTGCCTTGGTCCTGGGGGCACCCCACTTGGGAGCCGCTGGCACAAGAACCGAACTTTCGACCAGGACCCAGCATGCGCCATCTCGAAGGGCACGGTCCCCTGAATGTGGGGCTGTATGATATGTGGTGGTCCAATCCATATTCTGGGGTGCAGAGCTCCAGTTCCTTATTCAAAACCTCTTTGCAATACAGGTTTCTGGGGGGGGACCCAAAAAGAAGCCAATGGCACCAGAACCAGTGTTTGGACCGGGCACTGCTGTATGTCTTCTTGGAGGGGAAAGTCTCTGGAGTGTGGGGATGTGTCATTTGGGGTGGTCCAAAGATTATTTTGGGGTGCAGGGTCTTCATGTTTCTTTGTCCTGGGGGCACCTCACTTGGGAGCCGCTGGCACAAGAACCGGACTTTGGACCAGGACCCAGCATATGTCATCTCGAAGGGCACGGTCCCCTGAATGTGGGGGTGTATGATATGTGGTGGTCCAATCCATATTTTGGGGTGCAGAGCTCCAGTTCCTTATTCAAAACCTCTTTGGAATACAGGTTTCTGGGGGGGGGACCCAAAAAGAAGCCAATGGCACCAGAACCGGTGTTTGGACCGGGCACCGCTGTATGTCTTCTTGGAGGGGACAGTCTCTGGAGTGTGGGGATATGTCATTTGGGGTGGTCCAAAGATTATTTTGGGGTGCAGGGTCTGCATGTGCCTTGGTCCTGGGGTCACCTCACTTGGGAGCCACTGGCACAAGAACCGAACTTTGGACCAGGACCCAGCATGCGCCATCTCGAAGGGCACGGTCCCCTGAATGTGGGGGTGTATGATATGTGGTGGTCCAATCCATATTTTGGGGTGCAGAGCTCCAGTTCCTTATTCAAAACCTCTTTGCAATACAGGTTTCTGGGGGGGGACCCAAAAAGAAGCCAATGGCACCAGAACCAGTGTTTGGACCGGGCACCGCTGTATGTCTTCTTGGAGGGGACAGTCTCTGGAGTGTGGAGATGTGTCATTTGGGGTGGTCCAAAGATTATTTTGGGGTGCAGGGTCTGCATGTGCCTTGGTCCTGGGGGCACCCCACTTGGAAGCCGCTGGCACAAGAACCGAACTTTGGACCAGGACCCAGCATGCGCCATCACGAAGGGCATGGTCCCCTGAATGTGGGGGTGTATGATATGTGGTGGTCCAATCCATATTCTGGGGCGCAGAGCTCCAGTTCCTTATTCAAAACCTCTTTGCAATACAGGTTTCTGGGGGGGGGGCCCCAAAAAGAAGCCAATGGCACCAGAACCAGTGTTTGGACCGGGCACTGCTGTATGTCTTCTTGGAGGGGACAGTCTCTGGAGTGTGGGGATGTGTCATTTGGGGTGGTCCAAAGATTATTTTGGGGTGCAGGGTCTGCATGTGCCTTGGTCCTGGGGGCACCTCACTTGGGAGCCGCTGGCACAAGAACCGGACTTTGGACCAGGACCCAGCATATGTCATCTCGAAGGGCACAGTCCCCTGAATTTGGGGGTGTATGATATGTGGTGGTCCAATCCGTATCTTGGGGTGTAGAGCTTTTGTAATGTCCTCAAAATGGTCCTGGGGGCACCTCACTTGGGAGCCGCTGGCACAAGAACCGGACTTTGGACCAGGACCCAGCATATGTCATCTCGAAGGGCACAGTCCCCTGAATTTGGGGGTGTATGATATGTGGTGGTCCAATCCATATCTTGGCGTGTAGAGCTTTTGTAATGTCCTCAAAATCATTCAGGAACTAGGAAATGTGAATAAGGAACTGGGAATAGGGAACGAACTGGGAATAAGGAACCAACTTCAGCCTCCTTTGTAATAGCGGGAGATCTGCAGCCACCACCTGAAGGTTGGCGACCCTAGTAGGGTTGCCAGATCCAGGTTGGAAAACTCCTGGAGGTTTGGGGATGGAGCCTGCGAAGCACAGGGACCTCAGTGGGGTACAATACCATAGAGTCTGAATTGTCCAAACTGCCTTTATAGCAGGTGTCCAATCTCTGTCTGGTTCTCGAAAGCATCCATTTTCTCCAGGGGAACTGATCTCTGTTGTCTGGAGATGAGCTGTAATTCCAGGGGATCCCAGGCCCCACCTGGAGGCTAGCATCCCTAGCCCAAGTTTACCCTGCAAACTTCCATAATAGCATCATTTGCTCATTGTTTTTCTGCAGCTGTGCCATATAAAAAAAACACATATTCTCATTCTGTTTATCTTAAGATTCCCCCTTCTCATAGCTGAACAATTAACACTAATTTTGATTTAACTTTAACTGTACTATTTTAGCCAAGGTCATTTGTAGATATGTGTCAAGAATTTATAGAATCAAATGACTCAGTTTGGGACAGGAAATGCTAAGTATTGGTTTACACATATATTGCACTAGCTTCTAAACTCATTTAATTGCTGTGTAAAAGTGGAGGGTTAAACCAATTTGGCTGAATTGGACAAGCCCTCAGTGAGAGACAGGAAACATTTATTCAAGAAGGGAAAGATGCCCTGGGCAATTCCTGCCAGAGTCACAAACTACAGTGGAGATAACCAGTTAATTTTCAAAGACTTTTAAAGGAAATGATTCAGTCATGGGACCTCCTGCTTCGAAACTTTTTGCTAAAATCAATAAAGCTGGATATGTTTTTTAACCAAATTAATTTCACTTTGGCAGGTAATAATTTCTCAAAGGTACTGGAGGGTTTTTTTTAAAAAGGCAACCCAGCTGATATTTCAAAGGCCTGCTTAGTGAAGAAATAGTATACCCAAGGAGACTGCTTACCTCTTCTTGTCCAAGGAAGGAAGAACTCTCAGGGAATTATGCGAAAGATTTATAACTCCCTCATAATAATATCTTTCTATTTTCCCCTTGAATGTTCTCAGGAAGGGTTTATATAAGAATAAAGGTACAAAGGATATAAAAGGCAAACTCCATGCTAGGGATTATTAATAAAGGGCTTGAAAATAAAGTAGCCAACATTGTAATGTCCTTGTATAGATCTATGGTGAGGCCTCATTTGGAATGCTGTGGGCCGTGTCCAATGACAACTTAAAAGACCACCAAAATTAATTGCAACATAATATTTTGTGAGTCAGAGTTGACTTCTTCAAATGCATTGCACTGTACAGTTCTGGTTACCATCTCTCCAACACAAACAAACAAGCAAACACCCCATTGTAGAGCCGGAGAAAGTGCAGAGGACAGCAACCACGTTGGTTTAAGAGGTCGGAGCAGCTTTCTTCAAGGAGAGGGTAAAGACGCTGCTAGCCAAGATGATCAACAGGAGGCAGTACATCTCTGAATACCAGTGCTGGGAGCTAATATCAGGGGAAGGTCTTGGCTTCTGTGTGCTATTCATTGGCCCTTCTGGGCAGCTGGACCATTGGTCTAATCTAGTGGGGCACCTCTCATGTTATAACATTTCACTTGAGAGGAAAACTTCATTGATAGTGAGTGATCCCAATTTATCAAAAGTTGGTTGTTCTAAAGTCCCATTGAAATCAATGGGCTTAAAGTTATATCATCACTTGTTCCAGCTATTTCAGTGGGAACTGTTTGAATAACTTTCTCTGGACTGAGAACATTGAGTTTGGGTGGAACTTGCTGGTTAGGCAACAAAATATTACACAACCCCGTGGAATAAACTTGCAAACTGTGGTTTGCTTCAGAAACAATGTTACCGAATCGGCATTCTATAGCACTCGGCTGTCTTTTGTACCATTACAAGTGTCTTTGCATCCCTACTTCTATTTCTTTCCATTTCCTTAAACCACAAGTTTCTCAGCAGCCTCAGCTCTCAGCTACTCCACTGTTTTTCCGTGTTCTTCATACTGTTTGGTTCTCTTTCAACTACCATAGATCTCTTGGCACTCCCATCTCAATGCTATGGCCTTAGGTCCTGAGTTGGTCCAGAGAATGGCGGGGATGTAAATATTTCAAATAAACAAATATGTGTAGCCAGGTTGGGATGCTAGAGGGTGTACCTGGAACGGTGATTCCTCACCCCCCTCAAAAAAGGTTTTCAAAAACAGTCTTAAAAACTGTGACATGACAGCTTCCATTTAAAGAATGGGAGGTTATTTTTAGAACAGGAAATTTCTGGTTTCAAAAAATAATAACACTATGTCAGCAGATACCCTCTAAGTGTGGTTGTGTGCAAACACCACAGCCTTGATACCCCTGAATTTTTACCCATCCTGCCTGGATTCTCCCAATAAGATCACCATCGCGCTTAAGGCATCTGTGAAAATTACTGTGGCCAAGTAGATTAAAAGCTGTTATCGAACAATATAAGTTAACTGGTATAAATGTAATAACATGAAAGGCATTTTTCTTGCCTCATAGGGTTGCCAGGTCCCTCTTCGCCACTGCCGGGAGGTTTATGGGGCAGAGACTGAGGAGGGTGGGGTTTGGAGAGGGGAGGGACTTCGATGCTATAGAGTCCAATTGCCAAAGCGGCCATTTTCTCCAGGTGAACTGATCTCTATCGGCTGGAGATCAGTTGTAATAGCAGGAGATCTCCTGCTAGTACCTGTCGGTTGGCAACCCTAGCCTTGCCCCATCAGTCAATTCCCTCTTCTGCTTCCTTTGGTCTCTATTTTGCTCTTTTTCAACTCAGAGGTAAATCCCATTGATTCTAGTATGCATAGGATCACAGCATCAGTTTGGCAGCAACAACACAAAGCCTTTCATACCAGCAGGGTTTGTGTAGCTGCCAGGCAGGCTAGAAAACTGTTGCCCATTCAGCCTTTTTCTCTGAAGCCAGTTGTCTCCATGCAGTGGAATGAGAGAGTAGAATCTGTGTGTTTGGGTATATGATATTACCTGAGACTGCAGGTAAGCAACTAAGGATTGCCAGGTCCCTCTTCGCCACTGGTGGAAACTATCTTTTTTTTTACATCGTTGATCATGTCAGATATTTTGATGTCCTTTTGTAACAGCATACAAATCTTGAGCAGTACTCCTACAGAATTTTATTGTGTTGGTTGTATCAGATTGCTGTCATAATACCCAAAAGGATTTGGCTGTAAGTTAAATGTTATGAAACATAAGAAAGACAGGCATTATGATGTCACTTTACAAGAATGGCCCCCTAAAATTTTCTGGTGTCTGTGGACTTATCTGTTTGCAAAAAAATCAGAAGTGAAGAAATCAGAACACACAACAGAGGGCAGAACGAGAAAAAGGCCGGCATGCTGGGAAACAAGTCTGTGAGAAATAAACAGCATCCATTGTGATTTTTCTTTCTCCTCATGAGAATCGCATGAATCATAAACCTTATCAACACATGGGAAAATCTAGTCCTTCTTTCAGTCCAATTGCCTCATGACCAACAGCTGCTGCAATTAACTGAAGCTACATGTTTATTTCCCCAAATATATTCTATGTCAGAGTTTTCTTGAATGGTCAGTGCGAAATACCATATCAGGGTTTAAGGAAGAGCAGGCGGTCAGGTCACAATGGAAAAATGTGCCATGTTACTAATAAAATGAATTTGCTCTTATGCATAGCAGAGTGAGTACCACCTGAAAAAAAAAAAGAGGGGGGAATCTTTCTAAATATTGATCTTCTACCCACAGATACCATGAATCTGCCCAGATATTTTCCTCTTTAAGTATCTTTGTTCCTTTTGAATCACTGTTTCATAACAAGCAGAGCATGCTAGTTACTAGGAAATAGGAATTTTCTCCCTAAGAAGTTAGGGTTGTCAGCTCCAGGTTAGGAAATACCTGGAGATTTTGGGGGCGGAGCCTGAGGAGGGCAGGGTTTGGGGAGGGGAGGGACTTAGAGTCCAATTGCCAAAGTGGCCATTTTCTCCAGGTGAACTGATCTCTATTGGCTGGAGATCAGTTGTAATAGCAGGCGATCTCTAGATAGTATCTGGAGGTTGGCAACCCTATAGGAAGTTCACATATTATTTATTTCCTGTGGGAATCAGCAACAGGGCTAGTGTCCATGTGGGGCCCTGAAAAGATGCCCTCCAATGTCCCACTGTACCAGTGATCCTCCATCTGTCCACCACACACATCCTGCTTGCCTCTCTGGGAGCACAGCCAGAAGAGCTAAAGCAGGCTAGAATGAGTGCTGCTCTGTTCCCTCAGCTTCTCTCTAACCAGAAGGCGCTGCAATGCCACAAGGCCCTCTAAGGTAATCTCCCGTTCCCTGATGGGATCAGATGGGCCAGCCATCTCTAGATGGTGGTATACCTTCCGCTGAACCTCAGCAGGTGTACCTTTATGCCAGCTCCTGACAGAGACTCCGACTAGTGTCAAGGATATCTATTGCCTGTTGTGTGCTTCAGTAGTTCCTTGGCTTTCAGATTCATACAAAGCTCGCCTCCAATGACAAGGGTGGTCCCAACCCCTCCCAGTACCTCAAGAAGGAGGATATCGCATCATATAGCATGAAGATAATTTAAAATCATGTATGGTGTGGATAGCGAGACAGAATTCCCTTTCCCTCCCCCCTGCAATTTTCATAATACCAGAACTCAGGGTCACCCAGTGAAACGGATTTGAAGTCATTTCAGGGGAGAGAAAAATAATACTTCTTTGTACAATGCATAATACTCTTATGGAATTCACTACCATGAGATATGGCGAGAGATACTAGGTCAGGCGGCTTTGGGACTATTAATTTATAAAAAATTATGGAGCTTAAATCTATCAACAGCTATTAGTTGTGGCAGTTAAGTGATACTTCTACATTCAGAGGCAGCATTCTTCTGGGATGAAGCAATGTAAGAGAGTTATGGCGTGTGAACTTTCTTGAGACATTTGACTGGCTACTGTTGGGGGGAAAAATGCTGGCCTAGGAAGGGTATGGGGCTGATCCATTAAGGGACTTTTAAGTTCATAGGGCCAAACTAGATGTAAAGTCATCTATGGGTCTGACCCATGGACACCACTGCCATTTAAAAGTGATTTAAAAATGCTGTAAGAGGCTAATCCTGATTTAGGGTTGCCAGATCCCTCTTCGCCACCGACGGGCGAAGCAAAGCCTGAGGAGCAAAGCCTGAGGAGGGCGGGGTTTGGGGAGGAGAGGAACTTCAATGCCATAGAGTCCAATTGCCAAAGCGGCCATTTTCTCCAGGTGAACTGTATCAGCTGGAGATCAGTTGTAATAGCAGGAGATCTCCAGCTAGTACCTGGAGGTTGGCAACCCTATCCTGATTGGGCCAGCAGCACAGTGTGCTGAGGTACTCTGGTTTCTCCACCTTCCTCCCCAGTGCCTTTTCAAGTGCCGAAACAGCCCCGGGAATGTATGCTCAGCTGTTTCAGTGCTTGAAAAATCTGGGGGAGGGGGAGAGAGAGATAAGAACACCTCAGCTTGCTATGCTTTGGCATTTTAGAATCACTTTAAAATGTCAGTGGCGTACGTGGGTCAGACCAATTGCAGGAAAGGTGAGAAGGCAAGAAAGCACGCATGTGCTTAGATCTAGGGCTAGTTTGTTTACAATTTATAGTAACTACACAGGGGCCACCTTCAATTTGTGTTGTTATGTCACAAGCTGTTCATATGCAGGTTTGGACCACATGATTGAGATGGCTTCTTCAATACCAATGCTAAAGTCCCAAAAGGAGGGTTGGCACCTCATGCTGTGGGGTGATCCTGCATAGGAATGGCTGATCAGCTACCATGTGTGTGTGTTAAGTGCCGTCAAGTCGCTTCCGACTCATGGCGACCCTATGAATCAATGTCCTCCAAAATGTCCTATCTTTGACAGCCTTGCTCAGATTTTGCAAATTGAGGGCTGTGGCTTCCTTTATAGAGTCCATCCATCTCTTGTTGGATTCCTCTTTTCCTGATGCCCTCAACTTTTCCTAGCACGACTGTCTTTTCTAGTGACTCTTGCCTTCTCATAATGTGACCAAAATACGATAGCCTCAGTTTAGCCATTTTAGCTTCTAGGGTCAGTTCAGGCTCGATTTGATCTACAACCCACTGATTTGTTTTTTTGGCAGTCCATAATGTCCATAATTTGGCTACCCTAAAGTCCATAATTTGGCTACCATAATGTGGAACAATTTAAATTTAAAGCATTGTGTGTGGACTGGCTTTTCTTATTCCCCCCCCCCCCCAACTGAGTTTTATGTATCTTCATATTCAAAACCAGGTCCTAAGAACTGTTAATCATTTCTACGCAATGCACATTTGTGCAAGTGCATGACATTCAGCACAAACAGTAGTTTATTTGAAAGGCTGAATAAATCAGACCAAATGCAGGAATGCAGCTCATATATCCCACATCCTGCCTCACAAGAATCAAGTATTCATTCTCCATTGATAGAGTAACACCTTGGAGCCAATCTTCAGGTAGCATGTGATAGCACCACCAAATGTTAAATTATCTGGTAGCTTGGGGTCCAAAGCTTGAGTAACAAACTGTAAGCAGTCGTGTGAGGGGAAGCTTCCCCATCCTTTTGATCATCTGGAGACTTGCTGGTTCTCTTTGTCACATACTGAGTAGATGCACACACAAAGCTGTCCGATAAGCGTATTGTGTAAGCTCTAGGTGAGCACTCAAAATTGGCTGTTAACTTGGAAGAACTGTGTGATGTGAGAGATGCTGTGTTAGTGTTCTCTCAATTATTCAGTTCCAATGGGAAAAAACACGCTGCAAACAAATACATATTAATTTTTAACCCCTCCCCGAGGCTCAAAATAGAAAAGTTGAAAATTTTGGGGAAAATGCTGTCATGAGTTTTTTTTCTTTAGGAGTGATTAGTAACACTTCTAAAACAGTGTGTGTGTTTTTAAAATTGCTATAGCCAGTTCAAGCTGCTGCAAATTTCCTGTGTTAATTTAATTATGGTAGCATTGCTATTGCATTTGACTAGATTACTAAACCAGGAACACTCTTTAGATTTCATGTTGGAAAGGTATTTTCAAATATGGCAGAATAAAGAACATTTTCAGGTATTTTTTCCAGGAGCACTATCTGAGAGTCTGCTAAGCAATTTTCTCCTAAAACATAATGGGAAGGTCATTGTACTCATATTGTACAAAATATGACTCCATGTTTATTTATCATATTTTATCCCACCCTTCTTCCAAAGAGTTTAGGGTGGTATACATGGTTTTATCCTCTTTGTTATCCTCACAGGAACAGGTGAAGAGATAATGACTAGTTTAAAGTCACTCAGCAACGTTCATGGCTGAGTTGGGATTTGAACCTGTGTCACACCTTACCTAATTCAGCACTCTAACCACTATAGTCTGGCTGCTGCATCAAGTGAAGTAAACAGATGAATATTTGAAAAGACTCATTCAGAGAAAAAAACAAAACCCTACTATTTTCCTGAAAGGAAGTCTAGGTTTTTCACCCCATATCTGCCATCACGAAAAACACGGGGGCTCTCTAAAATGCACCTACAAGTTACAATTATGTACAGTAATTAAAAAAAACATTTTACAACCTTTTGTTAGGAAGATCATGTTACATTAGGGCTGCTTTTCCTTTGGGGGTAAATATGGTAACTTGTGAAAGAGTAGAGAAGCTTGTTTCAGTTAATGCAGGTCTTCAAAACCTTTTATAACCCCATCCCCCCAGTTTCTCAAGTGGCAAAAGGTAAGACATATTTGGGTTCCTTAGAATGCAGAGTTTGCAGTTTAATCCGGAGCAATGTGTACATTTGTAACTGTTGTTGTCATAAAAGGACTTTTAAATATATCAAACTACAATTTTATAAGGTCTTAAGAAGAATCCTGCTGGACCATAGCAAAGGTCTCTCTAGTTCAGTATCCTGACTTCCAAAGTGGCAACTGAGATGTAAGGGCATGAATCAACATGCTTTTCCATTGATGTTCTGTAGCAATCAGAACTCAAGAGTCATACCACCTCTGAGAAATGGAGGTTGCCTTTAGTTGTAATGGCTAATAGCTGTCCATAGGCCGATCTTTTGTGATTTTTAAAAAATCCTCTTTTATAGCCATCTATACTAGTGGCTACATCCTGAGGTGGAAAATTCCATATGGTAATTGTCTTCTGCATTAAGTACATTATTTATCTTTGTTGTATCTGTTGCCCACCAATTTCACTGAACGCCCACGTTCTAGTATTATTGGAGAAGGAGAAAAAGTTATCTCTACTTACTTTCTTCACACTATGCTCAATTTTATAAACCTCTGTCATGTCCTCCGTGGTCAAACATTTATGTAATAATATATTGTCATAAATAATAAAATGTTCTTTAGGTCTGCAAAGAAGAGTTAATATTTCATATATTTCAGTTTCTCTCTACATTGCCATTTTTTCCCTATGGCTTTTTATAGCTCTAAATTTTCAGTTGAGTTCTTCCTCAGGAGACATTCTACAGAATCCTTCAGTTTGAGAAGACATCAGGAGATATAGAAATTCTGTCTGTGGTGAGTAATCTGTGATGGCACATTCACACATGCCAGTGATTGGGATCTTTTGATGATGCATCCATTAATGGTGAAAGTACATATATCACCTGGGCCGTTATTAGTTAAAACTGCTAGGAACTGCAGCAGTGTTTAACATGGTGTTCATTTATGTAAATTTTCCCCAGTAAGAGTTAACACTACAATTATTCCACCAGCGTTAGAGCTGCTATTTCTAACTGGTCATTTATATGAAACCCTTGTGAAAAATGGCGTTTGTGTTGTTTATTTCACTTTAAAGGTATCTTTTCTGTCCACTCAAACAATTACAATGGCTTAGTACACACTGTTCAACATTATTTTAAGATAAAGGATTTACTCACTCATCTTCAAATACTTTGCTCTGATTTTTCATTTCCTTGTGTGTACACCTGTTGAGGAAGATTGTTTACATCTGTAGTCTTTGTTTTAAATTATAACATGATCTAAATTTTTTAAAAGCCTTCAAGTGTCATAAAAGAACCATTGGCCCTAACATTCTTCTTAATGTGGTTAGGATGAAATCCTGCGGTTGTAAAAAAATACAAGTATGGGGACTGTCACTTAAATAGCCAAGGGACCAATTAACACCTTATTGTTAGGATTAGGCACTATGGTGTTTGCAGCAAGGCCCTTTAAGTTGTTTTTTTGCAGTTTATAGTTCAAAGTGTGACTGCATTGCCGTTTGCAATGGAAGCAGAGATCAAAGAACTTCCAGAACAAATAATTACATGACAAATTCCATCTGATATTGGAAACTGCTCTGAGGCCTCTCTCCCAAGACTGGCGAATACTTTGGCACAAAGTAGCGTGTAGGAGTGTGAGCCTTACAAAGGACAGACTGACAAGGGGAAACACACCTCTGCCCAAACCGATATAATGGTTTTAGAGCAACCTATTCATTTTGCCATTCTTCTGGGTTGGCTGATTGCTCTGTCAGCGGATCCATTAGGAAACACTTTATTCTTCAAAAGGGTAATTCAGAAACTGATCTGACACCATTTGCTTAGAGCCACCATTTAGTTTAGGCAATCTGTGTGCTGTCAGTGTGTCTGGATTTTTTGAGGTTGAGTAAAAGGGAAAAAAAGATGTACTAAATTGTGTTGGTATTGATCCAGTACACAGGATTGGAAGTGAAATCCCTGATTTTTATGTATTAATAGCAAATTTCATTTTTAAAAAATAAGATTTTCATAAAATAAGATTACATTATCCCATAGTTAATATTTCCAGGTCCTGATAGTTATTTATTAATTAAAATATTTTATATCATGCCTTTCCTCATGGTTTAATATGTTGTTATTCTTTTGATAGTTATTGCTAATAATATAATACCTGGTTTAATCAAGAAGAACTGGAATTCCAAAACAGTAGTAAAATACTCACAGTATGAAGATGGTCACATTGAGAGTATAAGTCATGAAATCTCCCTTAAGTTTTTGTACCTGCCTTTTACTTCAGTAGATCCTGAAGATATCCTAGAACTGAGTTTTAAGAAGTCTGGATTCTCTGGATGTCATAAATTTAAACCTTAAGCTCTATTGGCCAGCAAAGATTGGAGAATAAAAAGGTAACTCAGTGGGCATAGTCCATTTGCTGTGTAGATGCAGTGTGTTGAAAAGTGGTATATAAATATATGAAAACAATATCTTCTCCCATCCTACACATGTGCATGCAGCATAGGAGGCTGAAGTTGGTTACTTATTCCCATTTCGTTCCCTATTCCCAGTTCCTTATTCACATTTCCTTGTTCCTGAATGTTTTTGAGGACAATTCAAAAGCTCTGCACCCCAAAATATGGATCAGACCACCACATATCATACACCACCACATTCAGGGGACTGTGCCCTCCACAATGGTCTACACTGAGTTCTGGTCCAAAGTCCAGTTCTTGTGCCAGCTGCTCCCAAGGGGGGTGACCCAGGACAGATGCACATACAGACACTGCACACCAAAATAATCTTTGGACCACCCCAAATGACACATCCCCACACTCCAGAGACTGTCCCCTCTGAATAAGGAACTGGGAATAGGGAACGAACTGGGAATAAGTAACCAACTTCAGCCTCCTGGCATTTGAGGGAAGAGGACGTCTCTGTATTCCTCTTGTATCTTTATTTATGTTCACACTGCCTCAGCCTAACCTACTCACAGGATTGTTACAAGAATAAAATGTAAGAGAGGCAAATTGCATAAGCTGCTTTGGGTCCCCATTGGGGAAAAAGGCAGGGTATAAATGAAGTAACCAAATACTAAAAAAATTATATAGCCTTTGTCATCTGCCAGATAGGGTTGGCAGGTATGGCCTGGCAACTGGTGGGAATCTGGAAGGAGTGGAGACATGGTGTGTGTGTGTGCCATTGAGCAACACCATGACATCGCTTCCAGGGGGGAAGCCAGAAGTGATGTCAGTCCACTCTGGGAATCATTGCAAACTCTATGGTAAAACGTATGGTATGGTGACATCAGTCCCCTCTAGGTATCACTGCAAACTGTACGATAAAGCCATAGAGTTTCCAGTGGGGGAACTGATGCAGGGGACTGATGTCACTTCTGGGTTCCCCTCAGAAGTGATGTCATGTCATCAAGTGACAGCAATGTAATTTTTTTCCCCTTCCAATGGCCACCAGAGTGCCCCTGGCAGGAACCTGGGAACCCTGCTGCCAGATGCAAATTACTTCTGCTCTGGAGCATAAGTAACTTGTATCAAGAGGACAAGGAGGAAAGGATGTATTTATAAGAAGATGCAAATAGATCCCATTTCTCCTAATGGGCAAGTGTGTTGCTCAAGCATGCATATGTATAGTAGGGATGTGAAAAATTTGGCTGTATTGATACTTATGTGAATCCTTCAAGAGCAGCCATTGCATGTGTACTGCAGATCAATTATGCTCAAAATTAGTAGTATATATGTAGAACCTGATTATGGTTTTGAGTCCCTAATGTTTTGGGTAATTTATCTATCCCTTAAGAGCTGAACTCCTGATGAAAAAGTAGATATCCATCTAATAGCAAATTAAACAAGACTTGCCTACTTCCTTTATTGCTTCCTTCTTTTCTTTGAGTAGAGTAGATTCAGTTGTTAGGTTTTTCAAATATTGGGAACAGTACTGCTCTTGATACAAAGGTATATTTTCCTGATTGGTTTATTGGATCTTTTTAAAAAAAATAGCACTTAAGAATAAGTGGGATCTAGATCAAATCAAGCCTGAACTGAATAAGGCTAGGAAAAGATGAAGGCAGCTGGAAAAGAGCAAGACCTAACATGAGATGGAATTACTCAATAAAGGAAGCCATGGCTATTAGTTTGCAAGACCTAAGCAAGGCTGTTAATCATAGGATGTTTTGGAGGACATTAATTCATTGAGTCACCATAAGTCGGAAGCAACTTGAAGGCACTCAACACAAACACAAAGAATAAGGTTATGAAATGCAGAGGGACTACTAAAACAAAACAACAATCTTGTGTAGCAGTGTCTGAAAATGGTTTCCCCAGTGGCCCCAATCCAATTTAAAATAATCATGATGAAGTCTCAGTAAAACTGGTGGAAAAGTTAGTCATGACTAACTAGGGTTGCCAGCTCAGGTTGGGAAATAACTGGAGATTTTTGGGGTGGAGCCTGAGGAGGGTGGAGTTTGGGGAGGGGAGGGACTTCAATGTCATAGTCCAGTTGCCAAAGCAGCCATTTTCTCCAGGTGAACTGATCTCTGTAGGCTGGAGATCAGTTGTAATAGCAGGAGATCTCCAGTTAGTACGTGGAGGTTGGCAACCCTATGACTATCTTAAGCATTATTGCTTTCACAACTGACTTCTGATGAATTGGAGCCATATTGCATTTACAATCCATAGGGATCCCAGGCAGGTGACCTAAACTTCTGGCCAGTAGTAAGGTTGCCAGGTCCCCCCTGGCTACCAGTGGGAATGGGGTGGTAGGATTGCCAGAGCCAGGTTGGGAACTCATGGAGATTTTGGGATGGAGCCTGGGGAGGACAGGAACCTCAGGGGGGTACAATGCCATAGAGTGCATCCATTTTCTCCAGGGGTTTTCTGTAGTCTGAACATAAGCTGTAATTCCGGGGGATCCTCAGGTCCCACCTGGAGGCTGGCATCCCTAGGCCAGTAGAGAAGAGAAAAGAGGCATTAGGTTGTATCCAACCAACTTTTCTGCTAGTGAAAAAGGAAGGAGGACCCCAAAAGGCTACACTGGGAATCAAGGAACCTGCCATGTGGGAGCTGTAGGAAGGGATGCTTGAGCAAAATGGGTAAGACTGGAGGGAAAAGTTGGCTGGATCTAACCCATTATGATTGATTTGGAGGCTCTGACTATGCAGGCCCTTTGTGATTTACTGTTCCATCTTGAAATCCACGATCTTCTTATGTGTATGCAAAAAGATTGTGGGTATTTCTAACTCTTCCCAGTTATGTCCTTTTCTTTTCTGGGTTGGTCACTAACTCTAATTGAAATAGTGCTTTAGTTCCCCTCTGCTTTTTGCCCCCTCCCCACTATTTCATTTACAAGTGAAGATTCTTTGAAAATGGTCACTGCAAATCCTCAGCTTACAGCAAGGCTATTTCTATTGTGGGAAAGAAGACCAAGTTTATCTAATGCAAATGTTTTGACATAAACTGACAAAAGGCAGGAAGCTGACACTTCATGGTGACTCTGAATAACTCATTGGGCCTGGAGACAGCTTTTGTTTTCCAAAGCGGACTAGTTAAGGACAGAGGATGGACTTTGGCTTTTTGAATATCCACATTTTGCTGTACTATTGGAACAGTTTTTAAAAAACTGCTCTCTGCATTTCATATCAATGCAGAAAAAAGTACTACTTATTACAGGAGCTACTGCCTAATAAGTAAGGCAACAGCACAAAGTGTTTCTAGGAAATGGGGAAAGATTTTGAAATCAGCAAAAGCCCAAAAAGATTTTTGGCATGAAATAACTTGCCAAAAATTATTCTTTATGTTTTTACTCTCTATGGTCTGCTCCATTAAGAAAGAAATCCCCATTGTTTTGGGAGTACTGTTATCAAAAACATGCTTATTAATTTACTTGTTTTTTACAAGATGGCATAAGTACATAGAGCTATTTCTGTCAAAATATCCAGTCATGGGGGGGGGGAGAGAGGGGGAAGCCTATTTTCCAAGCATAACAATGAAATTTATAGAAACATTAAGTGGAAAATTATTCCTGTTTTTCAACACCTTGCTGCAGTGTTGGGGTAATCATAGTATCTTTGGCTGACTCATGGGTAATTTCCTCCTAAGATCCATGCAGAAAAGCATGCAACCCCATTAACCTTACCGGGAGTTAATCCCTCCCTAGAGGTCAATGAAGTTTCATTGGGGATGAATTTACCCCAGTGGGATGGGTGTACTTCAGAAAATTCACAGAATCACCACTTTGCATTTTTGGGTAATTGGAGTTTTATATGAAAGGCAAATGAGATAGATTCCCTTGAGGACACACTTGGGAGCTATAGCCTTTCACTACAAATGTGGTTTCACGGGGAATTAAAAGGATCAAAGAAACAATCACAAAAAATAAGCATTAACAAGGACAGTCTTTTGAAATTAGAGTCCGCTCCTAAAAACAATCTTGTCAGCAAGAAATTGGCCATGCCCTGCATGCACGTGTGCAGCAACTCCCGATGGGGGTCACACCATTTCTGTGGTGTTGTTACATTGAAAATTGTTACTTTACCCCAAGCTTGACCTATCAAACTGAACGCAGCCCCCTCTCCCTTTATTATGGTCTGCCAAGTACTTGACAGGCGTCATGTTTTATTCTGTTCCCCCCCCCGCCCCCCAATTTCAAGCAAGCAGCAAAAAGAGGTTGATCAAACCCCTGGTGAGTCTTCATACATGGCACATGCACTGTGTTGGCTTGATAGTCATAAAATGATCAGGCCTGGCTTAATCCCAGTGTGAGTTTTGTTGATATATAATTAATAGGGTTGCCAGGTCCCTCTTTGCCACCAGCAGGAGGTTTTTGGGGTGGAGCCTGAGGAGGGTGGGGTTTGGAGAGGGGAGGGACTCCAATGCCATAGAGTCCAATTGCCAAAGCCGCCATTTTCTCCAGGTGAACTGATCTCTATCGGCTGGAGATCAGTTGTAATAGCAGGAGATCTCCAGCTAGTACCGGGAGACGGACAACCCTAATAATGAACCCATGTGGTGAGTCTACTTGTTAACTGTTTTTAGGTGATAGTAGACTGCTATGTGAGATATACCTCCCCCAATAGGGGGCGCTGCAGCAATGAGTTGTGCAATATCTGACACACAACAGAAAGTGGATGCACAGTTCCTTGTTGAAGAAAAAGAAGAGTTTGTTTTTATACATTGCTTTTGTCTACTGAAAGGAGTCTCAAAGCATCTTACAAATTCCTTCCCTCCCCCCCACCTCACCATAGGCATCTTGTGAGGTAGGTGAGGCTGAGAGACTCCTGAGAGAACTGGGACTAGCCCACGGTCACCCAGAAGGCTTCATGTGTAGGAGTGGGGAAACCAACCCAGTTCACCAGATTAGAGTCCGCCGCTCATGTAGAAGAGAGGGAATTAAATTCGGTTCTCCTGATTAGAGTCCATTGCTCTTAACCACTACACCATGCTCGCTCTTTGGGTAGAATCTCAATGGTGGTGAACAATAAACTAGTTAAAAAGAATGAATTCACAGGGTAATAAATGGCACTTGTGTAATTCTTTATGATTTCCCAGTGAAGGATAGAATAGTGTTGTGTAAGTAAGGCTTGTTTATGGCTGTTTAGAAATAAAACATGTACTTCATTTATTTTGCAGTGTTTAGGGAGAGAGAGCCATACTTAGGTATTTTGTAGTGCAATCTCATGTGGAATTGCAGCAGTCTAAGCCCATCCTCAGGCTGGAGATGCCACTGGACAAGTCATTTCACTTACTGAAATGGCTGGAAATGTTGAAGGCCGCTGGTTTATGGATACCTGAGACATGTGCCACCTCTTCCAGAAGTTAGATTGATAGTCACACGGGGCAGGGATGTCTCTGTGGCAGTGCCGGATTTACCTATAGGCTTGACAGGCTGAAGCCTAGGGCCTCAAAATCTAGGGGGCCTCTGGACAAGGTGTATAATATTTTGTTTTCAATCACTACAGTATTTAACAAGAACATCTTATTTCCTTTAGAGGAGAAATTGTGAACTGTGGAATTTAAACACCTGTCATCATCCTTGGCTTCATTGAATTTTGTTTAAAACACTCTTCCATCTTCCTCTAGCCATAGGGTTGCCAACCTCCACATACTAGCTGGAGGTCTCCTGCTATTACAACTTATCTCCAGCTGATAGAGTACAGTTCACCTGGAGAAAATGGCCGCTTTGGCAATTGGACTCTATGGCATTGAAGTCCCTCCCCTCCCAGAACCCCGCCCTCCTCAGGCTCCACCCCAAAAACCTCCCGCCGGTGGCGAAGAGGGACCTGGCAACCCTTTCTAGCCGTGAGGTGGGGGATTGGAAGGGGCCTCACATGCAGAATAGCCTAGAGCCTCTCTTCATCTAAATCCAACACTGCTCTGTAGTAATACCACAGGAGAAGGGAAGGGGATTCCCTCCTTTGGAGGTACATGTCAGAACAATATAAAAGACTGGGGGTAGAAATTGAATACATGGATGAATGAAAACAGAGAACTATAGCTGCAATACAAACATTCTAATCATCGATGAAGCCATTGCTGATATGGGCTCTTGAGCAATAGAAGCATGAACCCACACCTGTTAGCCAGAACCTGGCTGTAGGCAATGGTGTGTTGGGCATAACCCATTCATTTTGGGAAAAGCCAATACTGATGCTTTGCCCAATGGACACCTATTGCCTGTGCTGAAGTGCCCAGAGGAACCAGGCATTTCATCAACCTTTTGGATTAATTAATCCTTTGTTCTGCAGGAAGCTGTTTTTCCATTCTTTTGTCTCAGGCTTGATAAAAATGTCTTCTCACACTGTTTCCATTCATCCTGCAACAGGCACTTGGAAAAAAAAACCCAATGCCTTGCCTTGGCTTTTAGTCATAAATCAGTTCAATGTGGAAGGCAAGACCTTTGGTGGCCTTGTAAAGTGCCAAGAAGAAAGTCACATTTTGGGGATTGGATTGAACCTTGATGGTATGGTTTTTTAAAAACCATTTTATGGCTCTAAATGCTAAATTTCATAGCTTGATACTGTAGCCTAATAGTAGAATGAGTGCACATTTCGATTGACTTTCAGCACTGTAATAATTCACAGCCCTTTTGGTCTGCCAATCAATCAGTGCTTCTATGGACTGTGTGGAAGGGAAATGCTTTGTTCTGCAGCAATGGCTACTTGCCTGTTGTGCCTTGGGCTTTGTGTGATTATTCCCTTGGGGGAGGTTTTGTCCTCTGAATGCAGCCATCGTGGCTTATTGTTGGGAGGCCTGGCAGGGCAGTGTGCAGACACAGGTCATGACATTGCCTAAAGTGATTGCATTCAGGGCCCACAGACAGAAACTGCCATTTGCGTGCTTAACCTCCCGCCAGCAGAAGCTCTGTGTTCTTTTGTCCACAGCAGAAGACTCCCGTTCCTCCCTTTCCACTGGTCTTAAAGATGGGAGTTGGTAAAAAGAAAAGGGCTCCTTAAGAATGGGAAGGAAGTCACAAAGACATGAGTGACAGGAATCGTCTGCCCAGAGGCAGCTGGTGTTAGGAGCATTTGCATGTTCAAACAGAGGCCATTGTCTCGGGTATTTGAAGAGTTGCTCATTCATTAGATCTGTTTCCATTGGGTTAATGAACTTACTGGGCCAGATCCTGTTTACTTTCTAAGCAGTTTAAATTGTGCAGTGCGGTTTAATAGGAATGTGTATGTTTGTCCATGGGGACCATCTTTTAGAAATAAGAAGTTTCCACAGAGTTTTTCAGTATTTGAATCAAGCCTGGTTAAGAAAATGGAGAAACATATATGCCACAAGTTTCTCCCGATCTGATCTAAATTAAAACCTGTAGAAGGAACACTTAGGAATCATTCCAGGTCACAATACTTGTAGTGGTAGCAGGGACCAAAAGACTAAATGGAGGACACAGGGTACTTTAAGACAATGGGACATACTTCTGAATAGACCTGCCTAGTATTGCCCCCTGTATCTCCCCAGTATTGTTTAATATCTTCTCAGTATTGTTTAATCTAACTCATGAATTATTCCCAAATAGAGGTCTTTTCCAATTTGGGACCTTCTCCATGAACGCATGTGGTCTACCAATTAGGAACAGCCCCTACTCAATACTTCTACACTTATTGACCAGAACAGTGAAAGACAGCTGTACTGTCCTACAGTTTAATTCCTACTGTTTAATAACCTTCCTTCATTTCGCCCTTTACTTTTATTTTTATTTATAAGGAATTATGAAGATTGTGGGAAGTTCTGGACTAATCCTTAGAGGGCTCAGGCTCTGGCAAGCCCTTCATAGCTGTAGTCCTGGCCAGTATACACAATCAAATTGATGTGTTGAAAATGGTGGGATACTTAGGAATGGATGTGGGATCCAGATTAATGAGTACAGGAGTTCTGGCCACACACCCGTGCGTCATATCATTAACCCAATCAAAGGCCAAAGGCTGAAGACATATTTCATATCCACACCCGTGTTCAAAATACTTCTTATGATAACACTGTCATCAGCATTATTCTCTCCATATTGCAGATGAAGAATTTAGGCAATGGCTTGCCTGAAGCTACCTAAAAGTTTAATGAGTTCATGGCAGATACAAGAGTTGAACCAAGACTTCCTGCTTCAATGCTCACAGTACAACTCTAAGCAGGTCTACTGAGAATCCTATTGAAATCTATCCGTTGGGCTTACTCCTAGGAAAGTGTTTTTAGGATTGCACTGTCATTGTCTCAGCAGCTATACTGTGTGTGTGTGTTAAGTGAAGTCAAGTCGCTTCCGACTCATGGCGACCCTATGAATCAATGTCCTCCAAAATGTCCTATCTTTGACAGCCTTGCTCAGATCTTGCAAATTAAGGGCTGTGGCTTCCTTTATTGAGTCAATCCATCTCTTGTTGGGTCTTCCTATTTTCCTGCTGCCCTCAACTTTTCCTAGAATTATTGCCTTGTCCAGTGACTCTTGTCTTCTCATAATGTGACCAAAATATGATACCAATACTACATGACAGCTATACTACATGAATCAATTCCACCCATATTTTAAGATAAACCAGTGTGATGTCCAGAAGCTAAGACTTGCATGGTGGAGGATGAAGAGAAACCTTGTAATTATGATGAGGAAGTTTCAATACAAAATTGCAAAATGCTTTATGTTTTTGCATGTACAGTGCAGGGCATCATTTAATCTAATGAGGGTGCAAGTAGCAAAATAATCACCTATTTCTAAGGGGTTAGAGGAGTCCATGTAAGGCATTAGTTTAAAAAAAATATGCAGTGAGGGTCAAAATGATTTGAATTGCAGTTTGGCGATTCAGCTCTATCAATTCTCTGGACCAAAGGACAGAAATTTGCAAAGGGCACTATGGTTTGGTGAAAAGGGCATTGACTTGAGCCTGAAGGGCCTCATGTCTCTTCTTAGCTCAGCCACTGACCTGTGGCATGACTGTCAGAAGCCCAGGTCAGGTCTTTAATCAGGGTCAAGCCAGGTCAAGAACCAAGAGGTCAGGAATCGTGAGAGAGATCATCATCAAGGCTGAGGAGTCCAGTCAGGTCAAGAGCCAGGAGAATGGGTATATATGTGAGGATCCAAAGAGATTAGGCAAAGTTGAGGCCAGAAGTTGGTAAACCAGGAGTTCAGAGTCAGGGTAGAAGGCAAAGTCAGAGGAGGAGGAGGAGGAGGAGAAGAAGTCGGATTTTATTTGCCAACTTTTTCTGCCACTTAAGGAAGAATAAAACCAGCTTACAATCACCTTCCCTTCCCCACAACAGACACCCTATGAGGTAGTTGGGGCCGAGCGAGCTCTAAGAGAGTTCTCCACTACACCACGATGGCTCCCACTCTCCTGGCTTTCCACATACTATACAAATCTGAATGACTGAAGAGGGCTTTTCTATGCAGGAAATAGGGTAGCACAGTTACAAAAGGCTTCACAAAGATACTAGGATAAATTATTTGGGACTGTGGTCTGTACTACTGTGTACAGTTTGCTGTGGGCTGGCTCCCATTGTGTAAATTTGCTTCATTTAATGTGTCATGTTAACCCTTATGCTTTGTTTCAGTTCTGTTTTTGAGACTTCTGGTTGGATTTACAACCCAATTCCTATTTCATTGTTTATTCAATGTCCCATCTTGTTGATTTGTATTGACTCACTCTGTGTAATCTGCCTTGAGACCCAGTGAGATACCCAGATTATAAATAACATACATTAAAAAAAATTGGACCTTGTCTATACAGCACAAGTATGGTGTTCAGGTCTCGTCCAACCATTAATAAGCTCCATATGTAGGGTTGCTAGCTCTGGGTTGGGAAATACCTGGAGATTTTGGGGGTGGAGCCTGAGGAAGGTGGGGTTTGGAGAGGGGAGGGACTTCATTGCCATAGAGTCCAATTGCCAAAGCGGCCATTTTCTCCAGGTGAACTGATTTCTATGGGCTGGAGATCAGTTATAATAGCATGAGATCTCCAGCCACCATCCTGGAAGTTGGCAACCCTATCCATATGGGAACCATCGAGAAATGCTCATGTGTAATTTAACGGGAAAGCTGTAACTTCTTTAAATGCCTTATGTCTTTGGAGCTGATAGGATGAAGAATCTCCATACTAGGCCTCTGCATCCTGGGTGGCTCCTAGCACAACCTCAACCACATGGTAAACGGCTGCCACTGTGTAGAAATATTTTCTAGTAGCAAGGGTCTTACATAGGCTTGCCAACCTTCCTTCTCCAAACCCCACCCTCTTCAGGCTCTGCCCCCCCAAATCTCCAGGTATTTCCCAACCCAGAGCTGGCAACCCTAGTCTTATGTTTGATTACTGTATGGCGCTCAAGTCCTCTCATCGCTGGTTCTGCAGGAAAAATTCCACAGTTGCTTGGATCCAGCAGCCCTCATGGAATATTTTTTTTTGTTTTCGTGATAACCAGATCCTTTCTCCTCTCCACCGGCAGCCCTTTGCCAAGCCTAAGACACTAATGGGCATTGATGAAATCAGAAAAACTCAGCAGGGTGTAAAGGCTGAGCACCATAATAAATTCACTTTAATACACCAGTGCAAGTTTCTCCCTGGTTTAATGCTTATGGACTTCCATTGTATTACACCAAGGATAAATTGGCCTAATATATTTTACTGTCGTCCTGAAGGTATTCCTATTGTCACAGCATTTATTGTATAGTTTTTAGCACAAACTGCTGTTGTTGTTTTTTGGTGCAAAATAGGGGCCTATCTTGGGGGCATTTAGTGTTTTTATTGGAAGAGAACAAAAAAAAGAAGAAAAGAAAATGAATCTAATCTGGTTAAGTGATACACTATTTTCCTTTTCTCTCAGGCTAAGATTAATCATTCTAGGAAACACTTTGTCTTAGGTGCTTAATATGCAAACTCCAAATCTTTGAAGGGTTTAGCCAATAGCGATATGACAAGTTTAACACCAAATGTGCTTTATGTAGATGGATTTAATTATCTTGAGTAATGGGGTAGCAAAGTTCTAGAGCTTCTTTTTTGTGTATCAGTAGCATTTAAATCTATCAAACAAAACCAATAGTCAGATAAATAAAATCTACAGTCCCAGCAACTAAAACATGAGAATTCTTCCAATAATAACCCAAGGAAACTTATTAAACTGAGTTATAGCCATGGGAGTGGTCATAAACTTTGCCCAGGGAAATATGAGCTTCAACCTGATTTCTTTCATTCTGCATTGAGCAATCTAGAGGTGAACTCCTCAATGCAATGAAGGAAATGGCAATGAAGGAAATGGTTCATCTGGTTCTTGGGTCAATTGGCAGTGCTGGAGTGGGGGTCAATCTTCATGATTTTTGGTCCCTAAGTTCCCTCCTCTATGCAGCCTAGGTCTCACTTTTGGCTCATGCTGCTCTACTTTCCCATTAGGATTGCCAACCTCCAGGTGGTGGCTGGAGTTCTCCTGGGATTACAACTGATCTCCAGGCGACAGAGATCAGTTCACCTGGAGAAAATGGCTGCTTTGGAAGTTGGACTCTGGGGCATTATGCCCCATTGAAATCCCTCCCCTTCCCAAACCCAGCCCTTCTCAGGCTCCACTCACAACATCTCCAGGTATTTTCTGACCTGGAGCTGGCAACCCTATTTCTCATGTCGTCTGCTGGCCTGGACTTAGACAAGACAGTTCTGTTAAGCATCCTGTTGTATTATTTACTGAATTAAGAAGACCAGTTTAAAATAAATAATTCTGGCACTTGGACAGGGCAAGGCCTGGGGGTGGATGCTTTTGGCTCAGAGGATGGAAGCCAGAGCAGATTGGGCGATAGAGCCAGGGGGCTCATCCCAGTTGTTGTTTTTTTGATCTCTGAGGATGAAGAACAACAGCTGTTGATCCTTCTTGGGGCAGACCCCATAGCAAAAGCAATCTATTCACCTAAGGTGTATATCCCCCCGTTCAGTACATGCCCAAAATAATGAAGGGAAGAATGTCTCTTGCTTTTCTAGCAACTGTTCCAAAAGCATAAAACCCCAGCCAAATCTTGTCAAAATCTTTTTTGGAAGTCCAAGTATATAATGTTTAGCAGATCACCATTACTCACATGATTGTTAAAGAATTCCAAAAGATTAGTCAGGTGGCAGAATTTCGCTTTCAAGAAGCCATGCTCATTCTTCTTCAGTATGGCTTGTACCTATGTATATGTGTAATAATCCTATCTTTAACAGCACTTTTCAGCTGTTTATGTGTAACAGAGCTTAGGTTAACTGACTAGTAGTTTCCTGAAAACCCCCCCCCCCATTTCTTTTTAACCATTGTTTCTACATTTGCTACTTTATAAAGATCTGGTAAGGAGGTAGGTAATAGTAACAACTGGCATATTTTTGTGAAGATCAGCAACTTCACTTTTCAATTCTTGAAGAAGGTA
The DNA here is from genome assembly GCF_029931775.1 of Euleptes europaea. Taxonomy (NCBI): domain Eukaryota; kingdom Metazoa; phylum Chordata; class Lepidosauria; order Squamata; family Sphaerodactylidae; genus Euleptes; species Euleptes europaea. Next base: position 88,937,960 of record NC_079315.1, on the reverse strand, counting down.
TTTGCCATTTGGATGAGGTAACTTATTAATTTTGAATTCGTCATTTACCCTTAGAATTTTATCTTAGTTACCTCTATTTCACTCAGGTGTTCACTCAGGTGTTCAGACCCTTCCTGAAAATAGAAGTTTAGGTGTATCTGCCCATTATCTTCCACAGTGAAGAGTGACCCAAAGAATTAGTTCAAATTGTCTATAATCTCCTCACCTACCTTCATCTTTCTTCTATGGAATATTTTCATACATCTTCCCTCAATATTCGGTTGTGGCAAGAGGAGATCAGACAAACAATCAGCTAGCCCAGTTTAGTTCCTGGCCTGTATCCTATTTTGTGTGGGTGAATCACCAGGTCTTTGCTGTCTACCTAGCAAAATGGTGTTCTGATCAGTCCTTTAGTTTTTAGGAGAGGTGGAACAAACATTTTCTAAATAAAAAACAACCTAGAGAGGTGGCATTAATATGTTCCAGATAAATAAATTAGGGTTGTCAACTGCCCGGAGGAAAAAAAGACCTGTCTCTTTAATAGAGCCTAATATTTACCAGATGATGTTATTTACATCCATGCCACCAAAAGCTTCAGTTGCCTATTACCCTCTATTAAAGGGAAAGAGTATTTTTCTTTAGGCCTGTTGGCAACCGTATTAGCAATACTGTTTAAGGAGTAATGTATTACCCTCCAGGCTAGTTTTCTTCTTTTGTGTAGCCCATGTATCAGCAAGACAGCAATATAACAACAATATAACAACTACCTGGAAATAATATAATGATACTGTGAAAGATCACAGTTCAGCTGGGAAGGACAGCTGCCTTGACTGAGAGCAATATCTCTCTCTACATGGATTTAACTCTTTTTTTTCTACACAGAAATGCTTCAAAGTGTCCCTAGTGCTAGTGTTACTTGAACAGTGGCCAAGCAACCATGTACATATGCAGCCATGAACACAGTCTTCATAGCGATGGTTTGCTTTACTAATCCATGTAATTTAATGGGATGGGGCGAGGGGCGGGGCTGCAGTCTACATTACTAGACTAGGCTGAGCTCAGTGGCACTTCTCCAGAGCAAAGGGTCTGAGAATAGTTGCCTAAATCTGTTATTTTATAAATACAGTTTCTTCCAGCTGAGGAAGATGCTATAAATTTACAAACAAGCTCTCTGGCTGAAAGAGTCTGGCTCTGAGGGAAAGCTCTGGGTTGGCATGTTTCCCCTAACTGTGCAGAGATCAGACACAAGAAGCAGAGGGTCAGACTGTCTGTAAGTGGGAGCTGCCAAAAACAGAAGTCACATGGTCCTGGCCACGAGAAAGAAAAGAGGCTTCTAGAAAATAATTGGGTGTTTTTGCATGCATGGCAAACTCATGTATTGAAAACAGCCATATGTAAATTATATGAGGCTTCATTTTCCTAATTCTATGTACAAGTACTCTGTACTACTCACTGATTTGGAGCATATTTTTATCCTTTTTTGGCACACTGCAGAAAAAGATATATACTTAATTAAAGAATTGGTGCTAAAGAAAATAATAAGTGAAAGCTTTCCCCCATGAGGGGAAAAAATGGAAATCATTGTCAATAACACAATCAGGATTCATAACTATTTAATGTCAAGCTGAGTTGGTGGAGTCAGTGCGGTTATACCAGTTAGAGACCTGGGTTCATATCTTCACTTAATGATAAAGCTCAGTCAGTGACCTTGAACCAATCATTCTCCCTTAAGCCTAACCAATGTCTCAGGGTTGTTGTGAGGATAAAATGGAAAAGGGGTTAAACATGTATACCACCCTGAGCTCCTAAGAGGAAGGGTATAATAACATAACATAAAACAAGATTAACAGGTACATCAGCATAGATTTGAACATGAATATTACTATCAGGTGACAGTCACTGAAGAGGCAGAGTGTTTATGGCAGGGGTAGGGCCTGCCCCTGCCATAAACTACAGAGGTCAGTTTCCCTGGAGGAAATGCCAGCTTTGGAGGATGGTTTCTATGGTATGCCATAATGTCTAGGTGAAACTGATGTCCTTGAATGAGCTTATATCCCCTTTGAGCTGCCTCCCCTCCCCAAACTTCTCCCTCTGTGGATGACCCCTAAATCTCCAGTATTTCTTCAAGCCACAGTAGGCAATAGGGTTGATTACTACATTATACTGTCTTGTAGAACACAGTTTAATTTAAGCTTAATTTAAGGTTGTTCATGTGAAGGGCTTTTTAGAAGTATATGTCATAGGCATGCCAGTTGCCTGCCCACAGTGGGCAACTTTCCATTCCTGCCCTCCATCACCCATACATAATCTATCAAGAAGTGGGAGAAAAGGAGCAGGAACAATGTCACTGTGTTCATGACACTCTGAATGCCCCCAATCTCCATGGTCTTTTCCACAGAGATTGGGATAATTCTTACAGTGTTATGGATGCTGTTATGTCACTTCTGTGTGATAATCCAGACCAGAAGTGATGTCATGGTGTTTGCAATGTTCCCCGGTCATCAGGCTCCACCCCAAAAAGCTCCCTGGGGTTTGGCTATGGTGCTGGCAACCCTAATATGCCACCCAGTCTCTTTTTGTTTAAAATGAGATGAGTGTTCTGTTTAGAAAAGAGGAGTTATAGAAATGTATGGCGGTACATGTATTATATTAATTCCTTTAAAGCGATGCATAATTCACAATTTGACCTTTCTCTCCAAGTGTTTTCTTCTGTCTTGTAATCAGACAAGTATATGTATGAGATGCAGATATGATTGAAAACATTTATATAGCAGAACGGAGTGGAGAAGTAGAGAAGCCAACCATACAGTTGAGATAACAGGCGAGGGTCCAAAACCAGCTACAAATTGGATGGGCTGAGGAATAACTTTTTATACATTTTTGCTAAGATTGGGAAGGGGAAAGGGTGTTGACATTGGAATGTGGGAGATTAACTAATTTGAAAAGGTTTTTTTTTTTTTTTTGCATGCATTGTGGAGGGGAGTTTTCTTCTTTTGCATTAAAAGTAAAAGTAACAAGAGGAAGTGTCTGACACCTTGTCTGACACCTTTGCCAACTGGAACTCCTCCCGTTTCTCCACATTCAGTCCTAACAGTAGCCTCTTGTTTGGCGTACAGGTTGCACATCAAAACAATCTGATGCTGTGGCACACCCATTTCTTATTTATTTATTTTTGGGTGTATATCCTGCCCCATTCCAGCCAAAGCTGGGCTCAGAGTGGCTTACATTTTAAAACCAACCATATCTTTTCATGATCCACACAGTCAAAAGCTTTGCTGTAATCTATGAAACACAACCTGATTTTCTTCTGCAATTCTCTTGTATGTTCCAGTAATCAACCTAAATTTGCAATATGATCTCTAGTGCCTCTTCCTTGTCTGAATCCAGCTTGAACATCTGGCATTTTTTCATTCCATATATAGTAACAGTCTTTGTTCTAAGAGTTTGAGCATCACTTTACTCATATGAGAAATTAATGTGATGGTCCGATAGTTACTGCAGTCTTTGATGACTTCCTTTTGTGGGAATTGGAATGTAAATTGACCATTTCCAGTCTGGGGGCCATTGTTTTGTTTCCCATATTTGGCATATTCTTGTTAAGATTTTGATGAACTCTGTTTCTGTGGCTTGGAATGGTTCTATTGATATCCCATCTAATCCTAGTGATTTGCTTCTCCCAATTGCTCTCAGTGCAGCTTTCGCTTCATTTTCTAAAACTGTAGGTTCTTCAAAAGATTCTTCTTGGAAGGAATCTGCCATCCTTTCATCTCTTTTGCATAGTTGTATTGTTCCCACATTTTCTTTATTTTGTCCTGTTCAGTTATTGTATTACCGAGTTGAGCTTTCAGTGTGCCTAACCATGCTTTAAATTTCCCTTTGATTTCTTAGATCTTGTGGTACAGATCTTTTGTTATTCACTTTTTCTTGTTTTCTTTCATTTCTTTACACTGGTTATTATAATGGTTGTTTGTCTCTGAATGCCAACTGGTGGAACACTGCATTTAGACTTTTGGTTCTGTTTCTGTCACCTTTTACTTTTAGCAATTTTAGGAGTTTCATTGGTCATCCATCAAGGCTTTTCATTTCTTTTGGCTACAGGAATAGTCTTTGTGCATTCTTCCTTGATAATATCTCTGGTTTCAACCCATAGTTTTTCTGGTTCACATTCACTGGAATTTAGCAATGCAAAACTGTTCTTTACATGGGGCAAAAACGCACGGCCATTTACTCCAGTTTCTGCCCAGTTTCCTCCCCGTTCCAGCCAGGATTAAATGAACCCGGGCTGGGGGAGAATCTGTACGCATTACCTTTGTTAATCTGTGCTGAAACTATGTGCTGATCCCTCCGTGAAAACAGAAAATGTGAGAGAGACATACTTCCTGGTCGTTCAGCAACGCCCCCTCCCCCTGGTGATTGGTCAATTCAGACTCTACTGCCATCACTGGATAGGTCTATCTGCCCTGCCTTTTCAAGATCAGCAACGCCCCCTCCCCCTGGTAATTGGTCGATTCAGACTCTACTGCCATCACTGGATAGGTCTATCTGCCCTGCCTTTTCAAGATCTGGGCAGCTCAGCCAATGAGAGCCATTCTATCTCCAGATCCTCTACCTCAAGGAAATTAAGCAATTAAGACGAGTCAGGGATAACAGTTTGGCTCCTTGATTGCACAACCGGGTTCGTTTTGAGTCGACATATCGCTCAGCCAGCAGCAAATCAAGTGCCGTTCGTTTGCGAGGATTTGATCCTGGGTGAAATTGGGAATAAACAGGGAGGAAACTGCGCAGAAACAGCAGTAAGTGACCGTGCGTTTTTGACCATGGTCTTTAAACGCTTCAGGAATGTTGCTTAGATTGTATTTTGGCACTATGAATGTTCTGGTGTTTTTCTTCAGTTTTATTCTAATTTTTGATATTAACAATTCATGGTCTGTACCACAGTCGGCACCTGATGGTTATATTGATAGGCTTTCTATGAAGTCTGATTGATAATATTTGGTCAAACTTTGCATTATAGCCCCTGACTGCCTGTGCTACATCTCACCTCACTGTTAGAGCTACCCCATTTCTTCTGTGTTTGTCATTCCCTGAGAAAACACTTTGTAATTTTCTGACTGAAAATGTCCTAATCCAGTTCAGTTACTCCCAGGATTACAATATTTAAATGTTCCCTTTTCGTTTTAAGTTTACTTTGATTCATACTTCTCATGTTCCATTTTCCTATTGTATACATTGAACAGCTTTGGACTTTTCTTTTGCAGCTATTCCCATCAACAACCGAGTGTCCTTTCGGCTTTAGTCCAGTTGCGTCATTAAGAATAGTGCTAGCCATAGTGCTTCTTACATTATCAAGATTTTAATAAGACTTCCCTCAAAGACAAAGAAATAAGCACAGGCAGCAAAAATATAGACCGTCCCTGGTAAATAAGGACAGTTGGAGCACATGGGACTTGTGTTTGCTGTGCAGCACATAATTGTACACAAACAACAAAATCCTGTTGGGAGCCATAAAATAAAGGTGCAGAAGGACTTTAGCAACAAATCATATATAATTTCCTTTTAAAGAATCCTATAATTTAATCCCTCTGATGGAATATAAGTTAAAAAATGACTTGCTTTTGAGAGGAACTTGGCACCGATCTACTGCCAAGATATTAGGAAAGCCCTTGTTTATAGCTGTGGATGGTGTGCATGATTAGTGACTCCTCTAATTAGACCAACTGTCTAGACCAAACAGATGCCTTGATCACTGCTTTCATTTTTCGTTAATGGAACATAGAGTCAATAGTAGGGTATCACAATACACTGGCATGAACTAGTTTTTCTTGTTATTCTTTTCCTTATGAAGTTGGACTGATGTGCACAAAATTGTCTTTACTACATTTTAAACACCTGGGGTTTGGATTTAGACTTCAGAGCTCTGCTTTGCAGACTTCAAAGTTGGACATCAACTCCCATTTGTTTTATCTCAATGTACTTCCACCAGCCTTCTCTCACTGCTAGTCTCCATAATGGCCAATGGACCCAATTCTCTGGGGTCATTAGGCTTGCCAGGTGCCCACTTATTGTGGGCAGACTCCTGGCAATTTTGGCTGCTGCCTGCTGATGCTCAACTGGCTGGTGGGCAGAAACAGACCAACCAAATGAGGGGGATTGTCATCCCGATGCAATGTCATTTCTGGCACAACCCGGAACTGCCATCATTGTTCCGGGGCGATGCTCTAGCACACACCCAAAATTCCATAGAGTTTTTGGGCATGTGCTAAAGTGTTGCCCTGGTGCAATGCTGGCACTTCCGGGTTATGCAGGAAGTGATATCATTGTGTAGTGGCAACAGTCCTGCTCTTCTGTGGTAAGTACCCACCTCCCTCCATCATGGTGTAGTGGTTAGGAGCAGTGGAGAACTGGGTTTGATTCCCCACTCCTCCACATGAGTGGTGGACTCTAATCTAGTGAACCGGGTTGGTTTCCCCACTCCTACACATGAAGCCAGCTGGGTGACCTTGGGCTAGTTACAGTTCTCTCAGAACTCTCTCAGTCCCACCTACCTCACAAAATGTCTGTTATGGGGAGAGGACGGGAAGGATATTGTAAGCTGGATTGATTCTCCTTAAAAAGGTAGAGAAAGTCAGCATATAAAAAACAACTCTTCTGCTTCTACTGCTAGTGACCAGACCATACCTGAAAATCCTACATAAATCTTCAGATTTTTTAAAAAAACATTCTGTATTGGCAAAGTTGAACATGTGTTAGGGTTGCCAGTAGGGTTACCAGCCTCCAGGTGGTGGTGTGAAACACCTCTGCCTGAGACCCTGGAGAGCCACTGTCATTCTGGGTAGACAATACTGACTTTGATGGACCAAGGGTGCGATTCAGTATAAGGCAGCTTCAGGTGTTCATGTGCGTCATTTCACAGAGTGTGTGTTCTGTCACTCTCTGCTTTGCCAGAGCTGGCTGTCCCTGTCTCTATTATTAACACACTAATAGGGTTGCCAACCTCCAGGTACTCTCCTGCTATTACAACTGATCTCGGGCCGATAGAGATCAGTTCACTCTCTTTGCTTTGGCAATTGGACTCTATGGCATTAAAGTCCTTCTCCTCCCCAAACCCCTCCGTTCTCAGGCTCCGCCCTAAAATCCTCCCATCGGTAGCGAAGAGGGACCTGGCAACCCTAGCTGCCAGCCTCCAGGTAGAGCCTACAGATCTCCCAGAATTACAACTGATCTCCAGACTACAAAGATCAGTTTCACGAGAGTAAATGGTTGCTTTGGAGGGTGGACTCTATGGCACTATACCCCAAACCCTGTCCTGCTCAGGTTCCACCTGCAAATCTCCAGAAATTTCCACAGCTGGCATGAGCCATGAAGAGGCTACAGTGATCATAATCAGCAGTAAGAATTTAAGTAGTGTGGCATAAGCCAAACAAACTAGGAAAGACAGAAAGCATTTTAGCAGTAAATATATCTGAGGCCTAGCCAAACAAATCACAAGCTTGGCCAGGGCTTGTGGTTTGCAGACCCACATCCGGTCTCAGAAAAGCATCGAAAAGCCAAAATTCTTTCTGAGACCCTAATACCAAGTTCTTTATGCTGCTGGGGAGAAAAAGAGACACCAGAGGAAAGATTCACATAGGAAAAAAAAGAAAGAAATCATTTTCCATACAGCTATAACTTCTAAAATTTCCCTCTTCCTTCAAGATACAGGAAGCTTCATAACTCTCCTCTCCCTACCAGGACTTTATGAAATATTATATCTTTGAACTATTAATATCTCTTGGGCTCTGTGAACCAGTTTCCCACCTGCCCTTTTATACAGCAGACTGTTTAAAGTTGTGTTAAGTCCTTGGCTATTGGCCATTGTAAGGCTTTTATTAAGCAAAGGTGCTTTAGAGATGTGGTTTTGAATTTTCATTTTTAGTTAGGTGTTCTTCTACAAATGTACCCCTGCAGTTTATCCATTCTCAACCTATGGGCAGCGGCCATTACCTGTCATCAGTTCATTTGTCCATTCATGGATTTTGAATTTTAGCCTACCTTACTTACCCTGAGAATTTTTTTCTTTTTTTGTTGTTATAATTTTTTTTGAATATTATAAAACTCAATAAAAAATTATATATAAAAAAAGAACTCAGATAGGGTAACAGTACTTCAAAGCAAGCAATAGGAAATATTAAATTGAAATATAAAATATCATGTACTTGAGCAAGTAACTGCTGGCTTAAACACAGCCATTAAAAGAGATGGAAAAATAAATGTTTATAGTGCTTTCAAAAGATATGCTTAATTTTTATTTTTATTTTGCATTTTTCATATTAGACAACTGGGAACCATATTTTAGCCAAATTATTTTATCCACATACTGCATGGTATCTGGAGGCAGTAATCTCTGTGCATTTTTGATACTTTTGGAATGTGACCTATTAGAGTTTGTAAGGTAGGCAATAATAATAAAGAAGAAGAAGAAGAGTTGGTTTTTATATGCCAGCTTTCTCTACCACTTAAGGGAGACTCAAACCGGCTTACAATCACCTTCCCTTCCCCTCAACAGACACCCTGTGAGGTAGGTGAGGCTGAGAGAGCTCTAACAGAGCCGTGACTTGCCCAAGGTCACGCAGCTGGCTTTGTGTGCAGGAGTGGGGAAACAAATCCAGTTCACCAGATTAGCCTCTGCCGCTCATGTGGAGGAGTGGGGAATCAAACCCGGTTCTCCAGATCAGAGTCCACTACTCCAAACCACTGCTCTTAACCACTACACCACGCTGGCTCTCATTTGTTCCATTGAGGGGAGGAAGGATGCTGTTTTTCCCTACTTGGCAAGAAAGGAGCATGCATGCCCATCAGGACATTAGAATTACACTTCTTGGATGATGTGTGAATTAAAGAATGGATGTTTCCCCATTACATTTCCCAAATTCACTTAAAAAAATAAACACAGCCCCAGTGGGATTTCCAAAAGTACATTTAGGCTGCACACAGTAGTGAGAATATGTGGATAAGGTTTATGTCAGATGCGAGAATGCACAACTGACTCTTGTGATTCAAGTTACAGATAGGTACAATAGTTCATATCAGAATCTGAACTAGGTACAATAGTGTCAAACTTTGCCCTCGCTGACAAATAGTTCATATCAGAATCTGAACTATATCAAGATCAGTGTTGAGCTTTCTCAGGGCATTCAATTCCTCATTTCGGAAGCGCCATTTATACTGTGACTTTCCCTCCCACTTTCTCTGGCGCAAGAGCCACTAATGCCAAGAGCTTTGCAATGCTTATGAAAGAAGCAATTTCATACATTTATGCAAGGGTTTACCAGAGGTAGCTATGCAGACTAACTGGTTATATACTTGTCTGAACTGATTCCAGGACCAATATAAGCCTAGAGGGATTAAATATTGCAATTGGTAAAATATTAGGAATTCAAGGGGTGATATAGCTTAGCTAGCATACTTCTCATATACACCAGAAGCTCTTCACTTGCACCTCACTCAGGGTAGTTGCCACCATTTTACCATATATTTCTCTCTGGGTAGGTGACAATACCTGGGTAAGACCTAAGATGTCTGTGCAGCCCATTATTATTGCTATTAAACAGAAGGATTCTGCTTCCCCAAAACCAAAATGGAGGAATATTCTTCAAGTGGGAAAATGTTTATTTAAGAAAACAAGACATGGATTTAAATTTGTAAGAAATTTCTCTTAAAACCTATAAAATGCACTCTCACAAATACACAGTTTTACATTAGATGTTGAAGGCTATCAAAGATGGATAAGTTATTTAAAGGTATAACATGTTCATTCTACCTAATATGTGGTTTCCAGAAAGCAACATCTCGTCTCAGTTTTCACCAGGTGCTTCAGACATGATGGCTCATGTTCAAGGAGACAAATACACTAACATTGACTACATAAAAGCCACAGCCTTTTATGGACAAACGACTGCTGTGGGTTTAGAGGATAATAACATCACAACATGTGATTTAGAACTAATTGGATCTGAATTTTGAAGACCTAGCATGTGCAGATGATACAAGGAGACTAAGGAAATCTGATTACGGCAAATCAATCCTGGTCTCCAGAAGATATTTACATAGCTGTCAGACAGGGATGGGACGGCTTGATCAAAGAGAAGTGATGCAACTATGTTAATGAGGTTGAATTTACAGTTCAGACTAGCTGTCTGGACTTTAGCGGCTTAGTGCAAGTAGAGATGGCAGCAGGAAAGCATACAGTCAATATGGCCTAAACTTTGGCTAATGTAATAGAAATGGAATAGATTTCCATATCTTTGTGGCATATAGCTCTGGTGAATTGAACTCCTATCAACTGACCTTTTTACTGCCACCAGTATTCCAAGGTAGCAGCTCCAATCTTGGTAAAGATATTACCAAATAATGTTGGTGGTATTCAGGCGCTGTGTCATTTGATTAAGATATATGGGATCCAAACATTGTAAATGAAGAAGAAGAGTTGGTTTTTATATGCCAACTTTCTCTACCACTAAAGGAAGAATCAACCCGGCTTACAATCACCTTCCCTTCCTCTCCCCACAACAGACACCCTGTGAGGTAGGTGGGCCTGAGAGAGTGTGGCTAGGTCAAGGTCACCCAGCTGGCTTCATGTGTAGGAGTGGGGAAACAAATCCAGTTCACTAGATTAGCCTCTGCTGCTCATGTGGAGGAGTGGGGAATCAAACCCCGTTCTCCAGATCAGAACCCACCACTCTAAACCACTGCTCTTAACCACTATACCACGCTGGCTCCCAATGCTGACTGTTCTACAAACGTTTCTGTTTCACTGGGCTATTTTGTACATTAGCTAGCTAAAGAATATAACAGAGATATCTGCCTCTGCCAAAATTACCAGAAATAGAATGAAAAATTTTTTTTTTGAAAGTTTAGGAATTAGATTTAGATTAAGGGAACGAAAGTAGTCTTATTTTTCTTGTTCTCAGTACACTACAGAGTTAAGAACATACAGTCACACTATTTGTTTATAACCATATAAAGATCTGAAAATCTATGATCCCAAGGAGGTGGGAGAGAGGGATAGATGTTCAATTATGTTAGCCATATTACAGATGATGTCCATCTGGCATTGTGTTATTATAGTATAGTGTTTCTGAATCACTCCAGTTTAATGACTGAAATATGAACAGTTCCATATATTAAATTTAATTTAAATTGTCACATGAAACAGCTGCCTGACACAAGCGTATCAGTTTCTGCAGACACAGAAATGGTTACTTCTGATCTGATGCCTACCTCTGTAACTTGTTATAATATCAGAAATGAATTCAGCTGTGCATTTCATGATACTTTGTATAGAACCATTTGTATTCTAAACAACTGCAAATAGAAAAATGCTCTGCATGAAACCTAAGTGCTTTGGCTAAAGCACTTTCCCCCCTGCTAAACCCTTAGGATTTAATAGTCAATAGCCCAATTGCAATAGAGCTCTTCAGTTAATTCTTTGAACCAGCCCCAATTGCCTCATCTAGGATGGGAGGATCAAAATTTCAAAAATTGCTCTGATTGTAATGCACTATAGCAGGATAAACTGGAAATGTAGAGTATCACATTTGTTTTGTTTGCCCTGTTTTGCATCAGCACTGGGGAACTCATAAACAGGCTTGCTGAAACTTTCTAGAATCTGTGATGGGGAAAACATAATAATCTTGGGTATGGAAAAAGCCTACTTAATAAAATAACAATTAGTAGAATATCGCAACATTCTGAAGCATTTAGGTCGACTCCAGTCTCCTTTCAGAGTCCATGTCTAGCGACTGATGTTCTGGTTCATAGCCAATTCCAGTGTTCCTGGAATAGCTATTTAGTTCTATCTTCTTTTAGGATTATATTGTCAAGCAATTTGGGGGATTGAGTTGCATTTAAACTAACTCTTATTCTATCTTTTAAAAGTATTGTTGGCTGGGAATCATAGTAAAGAGTGATATCCAATTATAGTGCTATTCAACTGATGAAAAGCAAATTATGCAGGTTTCCTGACATTTTCAAATCTTATTTATTTGATTAGTTCTGACCAAAAGAGGGTCCCAAGACAGTGGTTCATGTCTGTTGAACAAAGGAATCCAATAATATATTAGATCCCATAGGTGATGTTAAAGCAACTGATGCATTTGGGATTTCTCTCAAAGGCATTCATAGTCAATTTCTTTTTTTGAATTACCTCTTTACATTAATCTAATCTGATTTCCAAGCTATAGAGTTAAACATTAAGGATAACGTGAGAGTAACATATGTTCCAAACTGTTGCGGATGCTAAAACCAAGTTGATTATTCTGTTGACACCAAGAAAGATTAAGTGATGTACCTTTCTAGCCACAAATAGTCTATAAATCTGGGCAATTAAAAAATTAGCATTGGATGGAGACTAAGAAAATGTTCATAATTATCTGTTTTAATGGAGAATTTTTGAAATGGGTGAACAACCCGATAATACTTTCACACACACTGAATAATCTCTGTCAATCCACTTTCAATGCACTTTAGTGATAGATGGCAAGTGGATTTTGCCATTTCACACAGTAAAACCCAGTTGCAAAGTGGACTGAAAGCGAGCTGATTCCTGATAATCCGGATAAGATGCACATAGGTTGCACACACTATGGACATTGAAGAAAGCTGATAGGAAGAAAATAGATTCCTTTGAAATGTGGTGTTGGAGGAGAGTGATATGGATACCATGGACTGCCAAAAATACAAATCAGTGGGTTATAGATCAAATCAAGCCTGAACTGACCCTAGAAGCTAAAATGACTAAACTGAGGCTATCGTATTTTGGTTACATCATGAGACGACAAGAGTCACTGGAAAAGACAGTCATGCTAGGAAAAGTTGAGGGCAGCAGGAAAAGAGGAAGACCCAACAAGAGATGGACTGACTCAATAAAGGAAGCCACAGCCCTCAATTTGCAAGATCTGAGCAAGACTGTCAAAGATAGGACGTTTTAAAGGACTTTCATTCATAGGGTTGCCATGAGTCGGAAGCGACTTGACGGCACTTAACACACACACACACACAGGTTGCACAATGGTACAGTAATGTGGCAGTGTAATTGTGCTGTGGGGATTTGAGCCAACCAAGATCTTCCAAGGTGCAGCAATGTGAGTTATCGCTGTTTCACTGCCTGCAATAACCATTGGTGTAGCAAACTCATATAAAGGCTTTATGTGGCTGAGAAACTGAAGACATGGCGCTGGCAAAGCACAGGCAGAAAAGATTACTGATGGGCCACTGCTCTGTGTGCATTATGCTGATGCAGGGCGAAAACACGCTGCCGCTTTATCCTCCTTTAATCTCTGTTTCAGCCAGGATTCAGCCAGGATTGAATGCATGCATTTCACCTTATGTGCATTCGATCCTGGCTAAAACAGGGATTAAAGGAGGATAAAGCGACCGTGCGTTTTCGCCCGCAAACAGACATGCCCGGTGCTTTTTACAGTGGCATAGCAAGAAACAGGCAGCACCGCCTGGTAATACTATGTTCAGGGAGGCATTTTTATAATAAGGAATAATGTTGTTTCTGAGCAAGGCTTCTGAAGGTGCCCCCTTGCAAATTGGTAAGATTGACAGCTGCTTGTACCTGAGGTCTAACGAGGTTAGGAAAGCTCCCACACTCTTATCATTCCATGGAATGTGTAAAACTGAATTGTTCAGAAGGATATTTTTTATAACATGGAGTTAGGTTATGAAGCGCCTGTGAAATTTTACCAGTTTTCATTGCTTTGTTCATTGTATTTGTTACACTGTTTATTGCACTGGGTACTCATTTTGCAGTCCAGCTCTGTTTACTTGCATTGACTATTTCTGGTGCTTTGTTCTCGAATTTTGTAACCCAGTTTTATTAACTATTGGTTATATGTTTTGTATTGTTCTTATTATATTATTTTAAATTGTGTCTTGAGTCTCAGCAAGAGTCTCAGCCTTGAGTCTCAGCAAGAAAGGCAGACTATAAATGAAGAAAATAAATCTTATATTGTAATACCGAAGTTGGCCAAATCTGAGGATACTTAAATTGGGTGGTTGGAGCTGTGAATGGCCAAGACAGATATTTCTACAAACCTGAAAAACACCCTTGGTTTGCAGAAAAATCTAAAAAATATACAGATATAATAAAAGAAGCACCTGTAGCTTTAATAAACAGATTCTCTCAGTGGTTGTCGATAGGCAACCACAGCATTCCAGGCTGGGTTTCAGTAAGTAAAAGTCAGGAGAAGGGGGCAGGGTCCTTTTCAGGCTGTTTTGACTTTTGAGGGAGGACTCATTGGGACCATGCTTGGCTAGAGTTGTCAGCTCCATGTTAGGAAATTCCTGGAGATTTGGGGGTAGAGTCTGAAAAGGGCAGGGTCTGGGGAGGGTAGGGGCCTCAGCTGGATATAGAGTCCACCCTCTACAGCAGCCATTTTCTCCAGAGGGATAGATCTCTGTTGTCTGGAGAAATCTCCAGTCCCTATCTGGAGGATGGCAACCACAGGCCTGGCAGCAAAGACTGATGACTTGATACCACCCTATTTGCATGACTCAACTAGACATAGGTGCTTGCCACAGCAGCCACCCTATGAAAGCAGGAACGCCAGCCTGCAGGTGGGACCTGGGGATCCCCTGGAAATACAGCTCACCTATAGACTACAGAGATCAGTTCCTTTGGAGAAAATGGTTGGTGTGGAGGGTGGACTCTATGGCAAGGGTGTCAACCTGAATTGTTAAGAGGGCCGGATATGACATAAATGTCACTTGGTCAGGCCGGGCCATGCCTTGCCAGCCCAAATCACGAGTGGGGTGTGGCGGGCTTGGCTGGCTTGCAGGTTGGATAAGAGCTCTCAAGGGGCCGGATCTAGCCCCCAGGCCTTATGTTTGACACCCTTGCTCTAGGGCATTGTACCCCATTGAGGTCTCTGTCCTCCTCAGGCTCCATCCCCAAATCTTCAGGAGTTTCCCAACCAGGATCTGGCAACCCTACCCTCCCATCCCCCACCAGTGGCCAAGGGAGATCGGAAACACTACATGAAAGCCACCCTACATTGTAGCAGTTAGAGCCTCAGAGTAGGGTCTGGGAGAACCAGGTGCAAACCCCCATCTCCCTGTGGAAGTTCACTGGGTGATTTTAGGCAAGTCATATATCTCTCTGACTTTAGCCCTGTCCCACTGAGCTGGGACGAAGCACATGTGGTATACTAAAGTGTTGGACTAAGATCAGGGAGACCCAGGTTCACATCCCCACTCTACCATGGATGCTTGCTGGGTGACCTTGGGCCAGTCACACCCTCTCAACCTAACCTACCTCACAGGATCGTTGTGAGGATAAAATGGAGGAAAGGAGAATGATGTCAGCCACTCTGTGTCCCACTTGGAAGAAAAACATGGTATAAATGAAGTAAATAAATAAATTGGCACTCACTGAGCTGAACTGGGCCCGGCAGCCCAACCAGTAGGAATTGGCTGCTGATTAACTGGCCAACAGAGTTTGCCACTAGTCCATAGGCTGCTTGTCACAAGTGCTAACAAACACATATGAGCACTCATGAAACTGTCTTATCTTGAAGCAGACCCTTGGTCCATCAAAGTCAGTATTGTCTACTCAGACTGGCAGTGGCTTTCTAGATCAGGGGTGGGGAACCTTTTTCCTGCCAAGGGGCATTTGAATATTTATAACACCATTCGGGGGCCATACCAGGCGTAGATCTCCCACGGGGGGAGGGAGAGGCTAGGGTTGCCAGGTCTCCAGCCACCACCTGTAAGCACGCACCGGCTTACAAAAGGTCCTAGGAGAGGCTATGCAGAAAAATAAGGGGAGGGAAGGAAGGAAAGGAAGGGAAGGGAAGAGAAAGAAAAAGAGAGAGAAAGAAAGAGAGAGAAGTCTTCCCTGTTCTCCCCGCACACACACACACAGGCACGCACCTGCTTGCAGAAGGTCCCAGGTTCCTTCCCGGTTCCCCCCTCCCCCGCGCGCACGCACACAGACACACAGGCACGCACCCGCTTGCAGAAGGTCCCAGGTTCCTTCCTGGTTCCCCCGCGCACACACAGGCACGCACCCACTTGCAGAAGGTCCCAGGTTCCTTCCCAGATCCCCCCTCCCCCCCGCGCGCACACACACAGGCACGCACTAGCTTGCAAAAGGTCCCAGGTTCCTTCCCGGCTCCCCCACGTGTGCACACACACACAGAGGCACGCACCCACTTGCAAAAGGTCCCAGGTTCCTTCCTGGCTCCCCCTCCACCCCCAAACACAAAGGCACGCACCGGCTTGCAGAAGGTCCTAGGTTCGTTCCCGTTCCCCCCCCTCCCCCGCGCACACACAAAAAGGCACGCACTGTTTGCAGAAGGTCCCAGGTTCTTTCCCAGTCCCCCCTCCCCCACGTGCACACACAAAGGCACCCACTGGCTTGCAAAAGGTCCTAGGTTCCTTCCCGGTCCCCCCTCCCCCCCCACACAAAGGCACCCACCCGCTTGCAGAAGGTCCCAGGTTCCTTCCTGCATGAACCTGGCCACACACACAGGGGCCCACTAAGCCGGTGGCACGGCCAGCATGCAGGCTGGCGAGGCCCTGGAGGCCTGAGTCTCAACCCCCCCCCTCAGCGTTAAGCTGCAGCAAGGTGGTGTGCCTGGGAGGTGGGGTTGAGCAGTGGGAGGGCTGAACAGGGGCCCTGAGCGGGCAGCGCGGCCAGCGCACAGGCTGCCAAGGCCCCGGCCGCATGAAAGCTCGCGGCATGGGTGTGTGGCCGGGGGATTACCACACCCCACAGACAAAGGCAAGCTGGGAGGGAGAAGAAGGTTTGGGGCCGGCATGTGCTCTTGCCTCCCAGCAAAACCCGAAGTGCCAAGAGGAGGCTCCGGCTAGCAACAGCTAGCTCAGTGGAGCTCCTGGCCTTGGCAGGCGGGCCGGGGGCTGGATAAAATGAGCTTGTGGGCCGTATCCGGCCCACGGGCCAGAGGTTCCCCACCCCTGCTCTAGACCCTCAAGCAGAGGTCTTTCACATCACCTACTGCCTGGCACTTTGAACTGGAGATGCCAGGGATTGAACCTGGGACTTCCTGCATGCAAAGCAGAGGGTCTTCCACTGAGCCGCATCCCCTTCCTTAGCCAGCATGGTGTAGTGGTTAAGAGCGGTGGTTTGGAGTGGTGGACTCTGATCTGGAGAACCAGGTTTGATTCTCCACTCCTCCACATGAGCGGCAGAGGCTAATCTGGTGAACTGGATTTGTTTCCCCACTCCTACACATGAAGCCAGCTGGGTGACCTTGGGCTAGTCACAGTTCTTTTAGAGCTCTCTCAGGCCCACTTACCTCACAGGGTGTCTGTTGTGGGGAGGGGAAGGGAAGGTGATTGTAAGCCGGTTTGGGTCTTCCTTAAGTGGTAGAGAAAGTAGGCATATAAAAACCACTCCATTTTTAATGCTAGAACTTAATAGGAGCTTTAATCTGAAAACGAACAGAATTCCCAGGCTTCTTCTGCCAAGTACTTGCAAGATCATCATTCATGCGAATATGAAGGAACCGAAAGAGCTTGTGATCCTTCAGTCTGTTGTTATGCTGCAACAGTGTTCTCACCTGCATCTCATTTATGAAAATGAAATATGCCAGGACTACTGGCACCAAGTAATTAGTCTTCTAGCCAGGAGGGGCTGAATTGCACGATGTTAGTCGCCCGTGAGCCTATGTCTGCAGGGCTGGTATTGCAATGTGATGGGACCGCAAAGAACTCTTTCCTTGCAAACTAGATCAACGTAGCAGTTCATCTTCGGTAATTAGTGAGTGAAGCATGAGGTAAGCAGCAAAGTGAGTTTGGCAAGCCCATTGCTGTAGAAATCAAATGTTGAGTAAGAATCAATGTATTAAAACACCAACAATATGTTCCTAAGGAGAGTTACTTCAGTCTAAGCCCATTCATTTCAACTCTCCTCAGGAATGCACTGCAAGACAATTAGTTGTCTGTTGCTGACCTAGCACTGGGGAAATGAGAAAGCGATCGCCAGAAAGAAATCCCTGTGCCTCTCCTTTTGTTCATGCCAGACCTGATACGACGGTAGCAGGGGTTTTGCAGGAAAAGTAACAGCAGCGAAGGCAAGATAAGCCCTTATGATGCTGCTAAGGCTCCAGTCTTTAAGATGTTTTCTTGAAGTACCACTGATGTCAGCACTGTGTCCTTTCAGATAAGTGCACTTCAGATTGCAGCTGAAGATAAAGGTAGACAATGTGGGAGAGAAACCAATAGGCCATTTTTTTTTCAAACTTCTTATTTTACGGCCAGTGATTCTATACCAAACAGGTCCTTGACAGATGCACATCTTTTTCTTGAAAATCTCAAGGGAAAGCTATTCCACAACTTGTTTTGCACTTTGACAGAAATGTGAGGAAAATCAACAACAATATCTGTACAATTGTGTGGAGCCCCCTAGAGCCAGGGCCCCCTATCCCCCTGAGGGCAGGCCATCTTCTTCCCTCAGTGCTAAAACAAGTCAACATACCAGAAATATAACAGTTGCATTCCAGTTGCTTGGCTCTTTTACAGTGCCACTTCTACTGGTTAACTGCTACCCTGTAGCCGGTCAGTTCACCTCTCATCACCTTCTACTTGTTCACACCTAGATGTCAGGGCGGATTTCCCAAGCTCCTATCCTGGCTGCTGCACTAGCGTTGGCAGGTCCCTCTTCTCAACCGATGGGAGATTTTGGGGGCGGAGCCTGCAGAGGGTGGGGTTTGGGGAGGGGAGGGACTTCAATGCCATACAGTCCAATTGCCAAAGCCACCATCTTTCTCCAGGTGATCTAATCTCTATCAGCTGGAGATCAGTTGAATTAGCAGGAGATCTCCTGCTACTACCTGGCAGTTGGCAACCCTATGCTGCAGCCTTTATGCAGGATTAAGCCCAGGGGGAGACACTGCCTGGATCAGGTAGGGAAAGCTTCTTTAGGCTTTCCTCTTGGCCAGGAAGTCACCCTCCAACTCTACAGGAGACTTAGTAGTCTCTAACTTCCAGCACCTCCAACCCTGACTACTCCTTCCAACTAGCTCCTCTCCCCCACACCCCCATTTCCTTTGTCTGGGGCCTTTTATCCCTCTTCCCCTGTAGGGTTGCCAAGTCATCTCTTAAAGCATCATCCCCTGTGCTTTATTATCTTCAATACTAATACATCAGTTACTATTGGACTTTGTAGACACAATGTGATTTGTTTTTGTTATGTTGTTGCTTATTACTTGTAGCTTTTCCAAATAGAACTTTTTTGCACTTTGTAATTACATTGTTGTGTCGCTCCTGTGCTAATTTCCTAACTGTTTAGTATCAGTACAGTGGTGTCTTCTTTTTTAGTAACCTCCAGGTGGTGGCTGGAGATCTCCCGCTATTACAACTTATCTCCAGGCAATAGAAATCAGTACCTCTGGAGAAAATGGCTGCTTTGGCAATTGGACTCTATGGCATTGAAGTCCCTCCCCTCTCCAAACCCCACCCTCCTCAGACTCCACCCCCCAAATCTGCAGATATTTCCCAACCCAGAGCTGGCAACCCTATCCCCTGACCACTCTCTATTCCTACTCCTACTCCCAAGCAGCCCTTTCTCTCAAGGAAACCTTCACCCCAGAGGAGACTTTTACTCCATTGGTCAAGAGTACTGGTTGGCCTTTCTCTTGTCTGCTCCTCCCTGGCTTTTTTTAGCTCAAATGGCTCCTCCTCCTTCACCTTTGCGGCTAGGCTGATACTCTCTTGAGAGCCATGATCTGACCCCAGCACCCAGGACTATGACAAGTTGTGATTGCACCAGATCCATCCCCTTAAAGCTTGCTTATTTGTCAACATCCTAGGGTTATTTTTAAAAGAATCTTCTTTGACTTGCGTTGTTCTTTATTCTCTCCATTCTGGAATAGCATGATTAAAAGCCAATTAAGGAAGTGACGGGGACAGTTCAATTTGGGTAGAACCAGACATATACCTCAGTTTTTGTCTCAGGAAGGCTTAAGAAAGGAGAAAAGGGGAGGGGCTTTCTAGCAAGTGGTCTATCAAGACCAATGGTCGATTAAGGCGGCTTCACGAGTTGGAAAGATGACATGCGAAGGGGCCCTGGTGACAATGACAGCTGTCTCTTAGGATGAACACACAGGTTTATTGCCCTACAAAATGGAAGCCCAATGAAGGCTGTATTTGCAACAGATCAGGGACTACAGTTATGCTAAGTTCTGCATTCTCTAGGCGCCATAAGTAGGGTGTGCAGTAAATTAAATGGAAATTTAATGTGTGAAAAAGTATCGTAGAACTGCCAGATGTTGTTCTAGCCTAGAAGTCACTGTTCATACCTTCGGGGTGGTACAGACAACATAAAGCCTGATGCTTTGGCTTCAAATGTTTAGTAAGCTTCTTTGCCTCCAAGGGTTTGAGATGGGGCAGAAGACATCTCTGGACTCAGATTCAGACTGGGGTTTTGGAAGATGCCCTAGCTCTCAGGAGCACGGGCCATGTGTTCCACTTTATAAGATAGCACTAGTCTATGATCTGTCCACCCTCTCCACCTTTATGTCCTGTTCTACTGTTACTTTCCCATGCTTACCTGTGTGTTTGATTGTAACTGTTACTCTTATGATCCTCAAATTTGGCCCAGAACTGTGCATGTTGTGGTGGACATGTAAAAAAGTTAAGAAATTTTGGATACAAATTCATCAAGAAATGCACAAAGTTTTAGGAATCAAATTCCCTCTGAACCCAGAAACTATGCTATTAGGAAATGAACCTGATAACTTGGATAGAAATCATGGACAATTATTTGGCTATTTGACAACGGCGGCCAGATTAGTACTGGCAGCATCCTAGAAACAGGATGATATCCCGGACTTGGAAAAATGTCATCAAAAAATGGATGAATTTGCAGTGATGGCCAGACTGACAGGTTTGATAAAAGAGAAGACGACTGAAGACTTCCAAAAAAAAAAAAAAAGGGAATGCTATTTTGAATATGTTAAACAGAAAATATAGATTGTTAGAGATAGATTAGTTTATAAAACTTACTATATAGGATAGAAGGAATTAATTTTTTTTTAAAAATGTAGACTATAAGAATAATGTATAGGATATTTGAAATGAAGAGACAGATTCCCCGAAGGAGTACAAACTGTGTGAATGTGTGTATATGTAATTTGTGTGTTTTTTCCCTGAAAATGTTAATAAAATATCTTTTTTTAAAAAAAGAACTGTGCATGTTGCTGGGGTTTTTTTTTGTGTGTGTGTGCCAGACAAACAGGTAATGGTTTGCACAGAGCTTGTTTTCAGGTGCTTGTCGTGGATAAGCTCACACCTGGAACAACAAGAAGCAGATTGTTTTTTTTGGCATCTGATAAACACCAAAGTCAGATATGCTTTTTTGGGGGGGGGGGAGTGTTATTTTTTTGATGTTGAAATTTTCCATCCTGTCGAGTGATCCCTTCTGCCATTTTGTTCGCCTGCTCTGACACCCACACAATAAAAAAAAAACCTCACCTTTGAACATGCAATTAAAGGAGGGCGGGCAGGCAGGCTTCAGCGATGCGTTCCAAAAATATAGTCAAATGGAAAGAGACCTGAATACGAAGCAGCTAAGGCAGAGGTTGTTCATGTTTACAAGCCTGCGGCACAGATGAACCCAGGGGGTGAAATGAACTCTGCTGGGTAGGTCATCTGGATTAGATTGATAACACCCTCTGACTAAGTGAATTCATTGTGCATGAAGGAAACATGTCCCTTAATTTATAGTGCTGCTTCCCAGCGCAGCGTTCAGATCACTGGTTGTGCAACTCTTCTTACAGCACGTTTCTGGGAAGAGTGTGGGGACAACCTGTCTGCCTCAAGGTGAAATTAATCTCAGAGTGAATGGGAAAATGGATACCAAGCCTAAATTTGGCTTACTTGCTTAGCTGGCATATGCACATTGACTAGTGATCCATATTGTTTATGGCTGGGTTCAGATAATGTAAAATCAAGGGTTCCACCAGACATTCACCAGGCATGGTCATGAAAAGAAGGAGGCTGTGAGGAAAAGCCTGTGAGCCTTTCCTAAGGCCCAACATTTTTCTCAAGGCCCAGATGCGTTCATCATGGCCTTTCCGTCTGCTCACTCTCCCAGCAATCTTCGGCAGCACAAGACTTTCCTGGACAAACAAACCACCTTGCCTCACCATCATTCATAAGACAGTTTAGTCATATCTTCCAGCTTGATGCTCAATTAATTTCTGAAATAATTGGCTTCCTAAATTTATGTAAAATGGTGCCTT
Source organism: Euleptes europaea (assembly GCF_029931775.1). Taxonomy (NCBI): domain Eukaryota; kingdom Metazoa; phylum Chordata; class Lepidosauria; order Squamata; family Sphaerodactylidae; genus Euleptes; species Euleptes europaea. The sequence goes on along the minus strand of NC_079315.1, from coordinate 88,915,731 downwards.
CCAGCAGATGTTTGTTTTTTAATTACTTGACCTTTATTTTAAGAGCTTGATTAATATGGAAGTAATTTTCCTATATGACACTTGGAGGTAAAAGTAAGTGGAGATGAGCTGATGCACAAAATCTGTGCCACTCCCCTGCCCCCATGGGTGCCCTAGTGGTACAAGCCATTTAGTGGACTGCCTGCTGTGAAACTCTTTCTGAGCCCAAGAAGCTATGCCCACAGCCAGCATGAAAATGAACTGATCAAAAACGGGCAAGGCCGTCCTTTTATGTTACACTTTAACATGGGGGCGAGAGCGGCAGACATTGTAAGGAATACAGAATAGCAGACACCATTATATTGCCAACCTCCAGGTACTAGCTGGAGATCTCCTGCTATTACAACTGATCTCCAGCCGACAGATCAGTTCCCCTGGAGAAAAGGGCTGCTTTGGCAATTGGACTCTGTGGCAATGAAGTCCCTCCCCTTCCCAAATCCTCCCTTCCTCAGGCTCTACCCCAAAAACCTCCCGCCGGTGAAGAGGGACCTGGCAGCCCTAGAGACCATGGCTGGGGTAGGGGTTGTGGTGTGCCAAAGACCTCAATACAGTTTAGTATTTTTTGTTTCATTTTGTTTTGTGAATTGGTGTGCAGAGAAATTATTAAAGGAGCAGCTTGCAAAGAGTGGATGGGCCAGGATTTTGTGCAGATTATGTTCAGAGAAAATAGACTGGGGGGAAAAAATAAGAAATTGGTTCTCAGCATGCATGCTGTGGGAAGTGATGTTCTTATTTAAAGGGGAATATATGGACAAATGTATGTTGCATGCATGACTTTTTTAAAAATGAAAAGCTGAATTAGGAGCAGAGCAAAGTGGGGGCGGGGCTGGGCAACCTTTTTCCTAATGGCCATTTCCCCACTCATCATTTCCCCTCCAAGCTCCATCTCCCCCAGCCCTGCATGTGGAATCCTAGATTATGGCTGCAATCCTGAAGAGGGGGAAGCTCCTTAGGAGCCGGCATAAGTGCCTATTTAATCTGGGAGAATGGGCACTTATGCCATCCAGGGGGCAAACACACTGGCGCCCATCGCCAATGCATCCCACTGGCAGGGAATTCCCAGAAGGGCAAGCCCATGCCGGAATGGAGGGGCATTCCTGAGGCATTCTTGGGGGTGGAGCTGCCTTTAGGCACCTTCTTAAGCCCTTTCACTCCCGGAACGTCTCCCTCGCACTGCAGCGTTGCTGCGCCACCTTTTTAGGTGGTGTAGCCTCACTTTGTTCTGTGGGGGCATTTTCCCGTTTTACTTTTTAAAATGCCTTTTATTTTCATTGCAGACCTATCCCCCCTTCAGGAATGGGCTGCCCATTTACCTTCCACTGAAATGAATCAAGGAAAAAAACATCAGTGCTTCACTGAATTGTTCTGCATGCATGAAGTCCCAGCCAAGCTAAAGCTCTGGCAGGGCAGAAATGGACCCAGGAGCACAGGTTTCAAATGGACTCAGGAGCAGAACTGATGGTACATTTTGCAATGAAAATGATGGAAGATGGAAAACTTCCCTGCAGTGGAATAATCAAATATGATGCAGACATATGGAAATTCCGGCGTTGTTTTAGAAACTCCACCTTTTAGGTGAGAATATGGAAATACATAGAAATAACTTTTAGTATGAAACACTCCTTTAATATGTTTAACCTGACATCCCTAATCTGCAGGCAGAATGATTCCTGGCTTCTGTGCTCCTGAAAACTTTGCTGATGGGCTATGAAATTACAGCTTAATCTTCCTCCATCAGAACATGGCATTTTTGTGGCAGTTAATAGGGCTGCATGAATGCAATAGGCCAGAATCTGTTTTGTGCTGTAAGCAGATAAAGATAGCTCTTCCTTGATTGTAGAATGCAGTTTTCATAAACCTGTCAGCCTTATCTTGGGGTGATAAATATAACTTTTTGCAATTTCCTCTGTGGATTCCAAGTTGCCTTCACACTTCTGAGTCTGATGTGCTGCTCCAGTTGGAAGGTCAGCAGCTCCCATTCCTTTTTCACTGCTGGTTAGCAGGGTTAAGAGTCGGGGGAAATCCCACAGAACTAGAGATCGCGTCAAGAACTATATAGGAACGCTTATCTTTTCAGACAGTTCCATTTCCTTGTGCCATCTGTGTCCCTATTTTTCCTCCTCTCTTTTACGATACATCAGCAGTTTCGTTTTATTACTCTCTGTTGAAAATCCGCAGAAGAATATTTAGCATGGTGGCAATTTCATGCGCAGGCTACAACAAAGCCAGGCTGCTTCAGGACTTCATATAAAAGGCAGCCAGAAGCTGAGTCATAACTTAGAACAGGTAGAAAATGTATTTATTTCCCAGCTTTCCCAGTCATACGGATGTGAGCACAAAATTACTGAAATTGTATTAATTTCACTCCCCATTAAAGGCTTAAGATGTGCAGTTTCATGCAGAGGACTTCTCAGTGCAAACGTAAGGAAGAAGAGGTTTTGGAAGGCATTATCTGTGTCGGAGCAGAGAGCTCGCGTGTTCGGCTCGTGGAAAGTCAGCAACATTTTGACTTGGTTTCATTGCATGGATGCTCTGAACTTTGTCTCAGTTTTGCTCCCACAATTGACCACACGTAGCCAAAGTGTACACATGTCTGTCTCGAAGCACAACAGGGCGAACTTTCCTATTCTTATATTTTCTAAAGAGCTGTCTGTGAGAGTTGGCTTTTCAGTGAATGGGGACTTGCTATCTCTAAATCTTTGGAAGCTCTGCTTCAGTACTCTACCTCATACCTCCCCCCTCTTTCCCATGTGCACAGGTCACGTCTTTGTATGCCTGGTCTTTAGGGTTGCCAACTTCCAGGTAATAGCTGGAGATCTCCTGCTATTATAACTTCTCTCTCAGGAAGCTGGTGCTGGAGGCAAGGCTTATACAATGGTCCCCATCTGAATTGGGCTCCTCCACACCTGTAAGTTAAGTTATGATAGGGTTGCCAACCTCCAGGTACTGCTGGAGAAAAAAGGCACTTGATACTTTGAAGGAAATTGGGAGAAGGTAAGTACCAATCAACAACAAGAATCAACAACTTATGGAATGCAAACACAACTTTAGTGCAAGTGAAAAATAGTGCAAAAGTGAAACAAAACAACTTTTATCACAGTACAACTCTAGAATACGTTGCTCCCGAGGATGATGAAGCCGCCGCTGCGGCGGTGAAAACGTTAAGTTAATCCGGACTGCGTTTCAACCGGACCTGTTTATTCAACCCGACCTGTTTATTTCCACCGTCTTCCTATTGTAATTCTATGTATGAAGTCTTCGTGACTTATGTAATTATACCTAGACGACATTCTTGAAGACTCCTCGGGAGCAACGTATTCTAGAGTTGTATTGTGATATATGTTGTTTTGTTTCACTTTTGCACTATTTTTCACTTGCACTAAAGTTGTGTTTCCATTCCATAAGTTGTTGATTCTTGTTGTTGATTGGTACTTACCTTCTCCCAACCTCCAGGTAGTAGCTGGAGATCTCCCGCTATTACAACTGATCTCCAGCCGATAGAGATCAGTTCACCTGGAGAAAATGGCCGCTTTGGCAATTGGACTCTATGGCATTGAAGTCCCTCCCCACCCCAAACCCTTCTCTCCTCAGGCTCCACCCCAAAAATCTCCGGCCAGTGGCGAAGAGGGACCTGCCAACCCTACTGGTCTTCCACTGCAGGCAAGTCAATAAAGGTCCAGCTGCCAAACCTGATAAAAGATGAAGTAAATGGGAGGTGTGCCCCAGTTCGCAAAGCCAATCAGCTAAAAGATGCTTTGACTGTACACAATTTGACCCAGTGCTGTAATACTCTGGGCTCATGTTACCAACTTTTCCATTGGCCATTAGGCCTGTGTTTAATAGAAGCTGCACCTAGCGATATTAGCTGGTGATAAAAGTACACCAGATTTCTGAAAAACCAAGCTGTTGTTAAAAGCATAAGAATAGGCTTGGCTGAGCTTTTTGGGTCAGTTGGCCGTCCTGCTGCAGACAGGTAATTTAAACTATAAAGCACGCTACTTTCTGCTCATTAAATGCTTGCTCACATAAAGTGACCTTATACCAATTGTGAAGGGTTTAACGTATTTGATTTAGCTTCAGTACTGACGGAACAGTTGCTGATTCGGCTCTTGTATGAAAAGCTGGATTGGTCGTGTGTGTCAAGCCCAATTCTGAGATGATCCACCACATGGAATATGGGTTCCACTTATTAACCTTAATAGACTAATTCTCAAGCTCCCAATTTTTTGTAGAAAGGTTTATGGGTTTTGATTCAGTTGCCAGGATGTACTCATTGTGTGATGATTAAGTCTTCAAAGCAAAGTGTTCTACTTTGAAGTACACTTCATGACCAAGTGGTTTCAGAGGTGTGTGTATAGGTTTCACCCGGGAATGGAAGAAAGGAAACGCCAGCCATTATTTTGATGAGAGTCAAGCGAAGAGACAGAGGTTTTTTGCATCCTAATCATCAAACCAACCTATGTATTTTATTTTTAAAATTTTATTCCATTTATACCCTGCCCCCCTCCAGCGAGGCCTAAATGAATTTAACCTATTTATGAAGTTGGAGTATGCATTCATCGCCAAGCAAATGGGGAAACACAGGAAGCCCCATTTATTTACTTCATTCAGGCTACAAAAACAAAAGAGGGAAAATAGCATTATTTTATTTGTTGCCTGAACTTTCCTTCTTCACGAATGGCAGCAATTTTTGGCCAGGCTATGGTACTGGCAGCACTCTAGCAGGCAGGGCTGCCTAGCCAACAAGTAGATGGAAGGATGGCAGGCTGGGGGAAGAGAATCACTGGGTCCTCAGGTGGACACTGTTTCTGATGCTTGCATGGTGTGTGTTTTGGTGCACACTGGGAAATGTAGTCCTCGGAGTGTCTGTGTGACTTTGATTATTAGGGTTGCCGACCTCCAGGTACTAGCTGGAGATCGCCTGCTATTACAACTGATCTCCAGCCGATAGAGATCAGCTCACCTGGAGAAAACGGCTGCTTTGGCAATTGGACTCTATGGCATTGAAGTCCCTCCCCTCCCCAAACCCTGCCCTCCTCAGGCTCCGCCCCAAAAACCTCCCACTGGTGGCGAAGAGGGACCTGGCAACCCTAGGTTCTGAGCACAGAACTCACAGAACACTTTCCTATAAGTAGGCCTAACTGGATAAAATTAGACTTACCTCAGCAGGCATTCGGGTTGCCAGGTCCCTCTTTGCCACTGGAGGGAGATTTTTGGGGCGGAGCCTGAGGAGGGCGGGGTTTGGGGAGGGGAGGGACTTCAATGCATAGAGTCCAATGGCCAAAGCAGCCATTTTCTCCAGGTGAACTGATCCTTATTGGCTGGAGATCAGTTGTAATAACAGGAGATTTCCAGCTAGTACCTGGGGGTTGGCAACCTTGCGGGTTTATTTTATTTGGGTTTATTTTATCTATTTCATTTATATCCTGCCTTTCTCCCCAACGGAGACCCGAAGCAGCTGATATCATTCTCCGTTTCTTCCTTGTGTCCTCGCAACAAGTCTGTAAGGTAGGTTAGGCGGAGAGTGTGTGGCTGGGCCAAGGTTATCGAGCAAGCTTCCATGAGAGTGCAGGGATTCAAACCTGGGTCTCCCAGATTGACACTAAGCATCACACCATGCTGCTTTAGTCTCTAATTCCCCAGGGTACACTAAGATTCTCTTTCTTTCTCCCTGCAGGCCACCTGCGTGGGTACCTCCACCATCTGTCAGACTAGCAGCAGCCTCTGCTGGCAACCTAGTAAGTGTGGCAGTGGTTTCATAGAGAAAGAGAGGAAGCAAATCTTTAGCTGTTGCTTGTGTCCTAGCATTAGTGGATGACTCATAAGAACACAAGAAAGGCCATGCTGGATCAGACCAAGGTCCTTCAAGCCCAGCAGTCTGTTGACACAGTGGCCAACCAGGTGCCTCTGGAAAGCCCACAAACAAGACAACTGCAGCAGCAGCATCCTGCCTGTGTTCCAAAGCACCTAATATAACAGGCATGCTCCTCTGATCCTGGAGAGAATAGGTATGCATCATGACTAGTAGCCATTTGTACTAGTAGCCCTCTCCTCCATGAACATGTCCACTCTCCCCTTAAAGCCTTCCAAGTTGGTGGCCATCACCACATCCTGGGGCAGGGAGTTCCACAATTTAACTATGCGTTGTGTGAAGAAATACTTCCTTTTATCAGTTTTGAGTATGTCACCCTCCAGCTTCAGCAGATGGCCCCACATTCTAGTATTATGAGAGAGGGAGAAAAGCTTCTCCCTGTTCACTCTCTTCATACCATTCATAATTTTATAGACCTCTATCATGTCTCCCCTTAACCGCCTCCTTTCCAAGCCAAACAGCCCTAACCATTTTAACCTCTCCTCATAGGGCAGTTGCTGTAGCCCCCTGATCATTTTGGTTGCTCTTTTCTGCACCTTCTCAAGCTCTGCAATATCCTTTTTTAGGTGTGGTGACCAGAACTGTACACAGTATTCCAAGTGTGGTCTCGCCATAGATTTGTACAAGGACTCCTAGAATCCCTGCCCCTGTGACCCCATGCGCTCCACCATTGATCTATAAGACATCATTATCGTCTAGAGTAACAAAAGAAGCATAAATATTGATATTTTGCTTTTTGCTGCTATGGCCACTTTAGACACCTCAGACAATTCCTCCGCTACTCACTCAAAACAGTGAGTGAGGTCAGACTTTCATGACAGAGTTACAGCTCTTTCAGAATTCCAAATAAAGCTGTTATGGGGCCTTAATAGGAGCTTTTTGTTTTAGCATCCCAGACTGCCGAACTTTCCAACATTTATTTCAGAAAAGCATTTATAAGAGTTTCCAAAAGATGTTCTTAGAGCGACACAGAGGCCTGTATTTCTTTCTCTTGCCAATTGGAAAGCTCCACGGGTAAATTTTTTAGCAACAGCTGGTTGGCTCATTAATCAGTGTGGATAGATTAAAAAAAAAATGGCCCAGAACTGTTTATCTGCTTAAGCATATAGTCTGTGTAAAACGTGACAACCTCCTGTAGTGGAAACCTTGGAACTTAGGCACGTCAATTTCAGATCTCCCAGCCAAGGAATGTGGAGGAAAGATGGATAGCACGACACTTGGGGAGATATTGTCTGGTTAGGAGAAGTCAGTTTCCATTATGAAACAGTGAGGTGTGAATTTGCTTTCACACTGCCATTGGCACCATTACCCCCACATTACCATGCTCAGTCCAGTGAGATGAACCTACCACAAATTATTTCCCTGTTTCCTTGGCTCTTTGGTGGACAATGCAATTCTGTGTGTGTGTTAAGTGCCGTCAAGTCACTTCCGACCCTATGAATCAAAGTCGTCCAAAATATACTATCTTTGACAGCCTTGCTCAGATCTTGCAAATCGAGTGCCAGGGCTTCCTTTAATGAGTCCATCCATCTCTTGTTGGGTCTTCCTCTTTTCCTGCTGCCCTCAACTTTTCCTAGCATGTTGGTCTTTTCCAGTGACTCTTGTCTTCTCATAATGTGACCAAAATACGATAGCCTCAGTTTAGTCATTTTAGCTTCTAGGGTCAGTTCAGGCTTGATTTGATCTATAACCCACTGATTTGTTTTTTTGGCAGTCCACGGAATCCGTAACACTTTCCTCCAACACCACATTTCAAAGGAATCTACTTTCTTCCTATCAGCTTTCTTCAATGTCCAGCTTTCACACCCATACATAGTAATAGGAAATACGATGGCATGAATTATCTTGATCTTTGTTGCCAGTGACACATCCTTACGCTTCAGAATCTTTTCAAGCTCCTTCATGGCTGCCCTTTCCAGTCTCAATCTCCTTCTGATTACTTGGATGCAGTCTCCCTTTTGGTTGATGATGGAGCCAAGGAAGAGAAAGTCTTCAACTATTTCAATCTCCTCATTGTCATCCTTAAATTTGTGTAATTCTCCTGCAGTCATTACTTTTGTCTTCTTGATGTTCAGCTGTAGTCCTTCTTTGGCACTTTCTCTTAACTTTCATTCAAAGCATATTTAATCAGAAGCAAATTCTAATAATGTGAGCGTAGGCCCATTTTGCTGAATGAGACTCATTTGAGAGTTAATCAGACAACATAGATTTATGGTGTTAGACTATCACGCTATGCACACATACTCGGGAACAGGATTGTCACATTGCAAGGTGGAGGTGGCTCCTTTACACAATGTTTGCCATTGAAGCAGGGAATGAGTCAGCCCTGGCTTCCTTTCTGTTTATCTGCTCCTCTCTTTGCATACTGTAATAAGCAGGACATCAGGTAAGGAGGAAGGGATGAACAAATGGGCCAGGGGTAAAATGGAGGACTGCCTCATTTCTGTATTAGGGAATTTCAAGGGACAATACAGATCTCTCTAGTAACTCTTCTTGGGAGTATACCCAATTAGGCTTAACTTACAGTAAGCATGCAGAGGTTTGTACTCTAGGAGCGCTTTTGCGTTTCCTTCTAAAGAGCTCCTCTCTTGAGCTATTGGTGCATGTTTCTTAATGTGCAGGAATCTAGTTTTTAATGTGATTGATAGTTGTGGAGATGGATGGATTTCGAATTGCATTTCAGCCTATGTACAGTTATAGTGTCACCTGCAGGGGCAGAATAGCCCTTTCACTTAATGAGAAAATTCCTGATGAGTCACTGCTGTAGAGGGCTGTTAGCTTCCAGGAGCAGCCTGAACCAAATGGCCCTGGAGAGCTAGAAGTGGTGCAGAAACCTGTGTCAGGGCTGTGAACGCATAAGCATATGAAGCTGCCTTATATTGAATGAGACCATTGATCTATCAATATTGGTATTGTCTACTCAGACTGGCAGAGTCTCTGCTAGAGGTCTTTCATATCATCTTCTATTTGATACTTTAAACTGGAGTTGCTGGGAATTGATGTTGGATGCAAATTAGATGCTCTTCCCCAAACCATGGCTCCTTCATGGCTCTGTGTTGACTTCCCAGTCCACCTCTGGTCACCTGTGTGGTTGACAGAAGCAGTGAAACTTACACATCATATGTTCTGGCTCACAGTGTTTATCAGTGTCATGTCTCTAATTTCCTGGGGCAACTTCAGCTATGCACACTTCTTATACTGAAAGTATGCAGATTTTGGTATGCGGTTGCTCTCTGCCAAATCTTCAAGTGAATGCTTGAAGCCCCTATTTTGGGTAAGCAACATGCCACTGCAAAGAGCAGATAATCAGTGTTGGATGTGCTGGCGCAGGGACTCATTTCTGTCATTGTTAGAGGATTTGGAGAAAGTATTTCTTCACTGGAAAGAATTTTTGAACCTAACTTGTAATGGAGTTAGCTCCAACTTGCCAGTTGCCGTTTTGCTTGGCCAAGTAGAGAATATGGTGGGCAGGAACAATTAATAATAATGGTTTGTGGAATTCATCATAAGTCTTTTCATTTCACACAAATCTTCCCAGGAATTTTAACAGTAGCCCTGTAACAACGGCCACGTTATTCCCATATTGCAGAGGCTGACCTGAGTATGAGAAAATAGTGGCCTGCTGAATGCTACTTGGTGAGCTTGCAGCAGAGATGAGTTTTTTTTATCTCCAGGCTCATGCTGTTAGCATGAAAACTTACCACGTGTCCATGGTAGGGCAAATAGTGGCACTCTGGGGCCGTTCCAGCTCAGGAAGCTGGTGCTGGAGGCAAGGCTTCTGCAATGGTCCCCATCTGAATTGGGCTCCTGCACACCTGTAAGATAAGTTACGATAGGGTTGCCAACCTCCAGGTACTAGCTGGAGGTCTCCCGCTATTACAACTGATCTCCAGCCGATAGAGATCAGTTCACCTGGAGAAAATGGCTGCTTTGGCAATTGGTCTCTATGGCATTGAAGTCCCTCCCCTCCCCCAAACCCTGCCCTCCTCAGGCTCCGCCCCAAAAACCTCCTGCTGGTGGCGAAGAGGGACCTGGCAACCCTACGTTCTGAGCACAGAACTCACAGCACACATCTGATCAAAAGGAATCACCCCAAATCTCTTATGTATTTTACCATAGGACATGTGCACTTGAAAAGTGCAGATAGACCTTGGGTATGCTTCTTCTATGAGCTGTCTATGTGTGGGCTTAACATTTGAATGAGGCATAGATGTGTAAAATGTAGTGTGCCTAGGCCTGAATCAATACGCTTGATAAAATCGAGGAATCACTCATGCAGTATGGGCCTAAAGGTGCAGGATTTTACATGCACACACACAATATTAATAATAAGTTTAATACGGTCCAAGACCAGCAAATAAAATATATACATAAATATACATATACATACATAAAAAGTATAGAAAGTATATATCCCAATAAATACTTGTAATCACTCACTCATAAAAAGCTGTTGAGAGCATGATTTTAACATGTAATACATAACTGGATTCAACATAAATATAAGTCTAAAATCGCACAACCATTGAGTTCAACCCATGCACGCCTAGTCCTCATAGCTTGCCATTTAAATTTGGCCACTTTAAAAGTTAGCTCCATGTCCTTATCTGAGAGCATGTTAGAGAGATGGATTGCTCTGGATTTCCCTGGGAAACCAGCTATTACAGAGGAAATGGCTTCTCGTATCTTACTATAAATTTTACAGTCAAACATGACATGTTCGAGGGTCTCTATACTCCCATCAGAACAGAGCATAAATATTTAAACTAAGGTTGCCAGCTCCAGGTTGGGAAATACCTGGAGATTTTGTGGGTGGAGCCTGAGGAGGGCGGGGTTTGGAGAGGGGAGGGACTTCAATGCCATAGAGTCCAATTGCCAAACCAGCCTATTTTCCTTCCTACTCCTCTATTAATCTTGCAGAGTATATACTCTGCAAGATTAATAGTGCAACAGGAAGGAAAATAATTCTATAGAATTTGCTGGCTTAATCTGGTTCTGTGAAGCCTGTGTTTACAGTTATTGGCTTTATATACAACAAGCACCTTGAACAATTGGCTCTTATCAAGAATTAATCTCTTCCACACGAAGTCATTTCAGTGGTGAATTAGTTGCTAAGTAGCAGTTAACGCTTCACAGTGAACCTTGGAAACTGGAGTTCAAAACATCTTCAAATAAAGGTCTCTAAGGGCCGGTTTACAACATGAATGTCCTTCAACCAGTTCTGTTCATGGGTACAAAACCATAGAGGGAAAGCTTAGTGTTAACTGGGCATTGCATGTGGAGAACTGGCAGCCAACTTATAGCTCATGCCTGGTAATCAAAGCCCTGAATTGCAGGAAGATTAAGACCATTCCTTTGGTCTGTGAGGAATAACTTCTGATTCTGGAATTGTTTGAATAACTATTAATAACCCCTAGAATCTGTTCCCCAAAAGACACAGACCCACATCCTCATCTAGGGTAAACTTTAAATTTGCTCCATTTCAGAAGATTGCTGCCAGTGAACTTTTCTTCTATCTCTCCCCGCCCATCACAAGCATACTTTTCTCCCTAGTGGGGACCCCAGTTTGAGAATCTCTCTCTTTCCATGTAGAATATGACAGGCCATAATAATCCACAGATCCTCTGCTGCAGAGGTCAGACATATGGTCAAATACACACGTCTGTGTCTGGAATTTGAGCCTTAATAGAAGATGGTTTATGTCAATGTCCTCCTGAGGTCACTGGCCTACACACTCCAGATGGAAGCCTATTCTAAGAGCATAAACCATATGGTAGCATAAAACCAAACTTTGGGGATGGGGCACGGGGAATAGGATTATCTACTTTGTTTTGAGAAATACAGTGCAGTATTACGCTTTCTTTTCATGTGGCACCTATAGTATGTGATCTGATTAAAGTTTTCAGCTTTGATGCAAAACTCAGGGAGTTTTGTTTGGAGGTTCCTTCATTCAGTAAGGGCATTTTGTGATGGGCCAGCTGGTAGATTGGCTAGCAGAGAAAACTCTAGGTGAGAAATCATTAGGGTTGCCAGGTCCCTCTTCACCACCTGCGGGAGTTTTTTGGGTTGGAGCCTGAGGTGGATGGGGTTTGGGGAGATGCCCTAGAGTCCAATTGCCAAAGCAGCCATTTTCTCCAGGTGAACTGATTTATAACAGTTGTAATAGCAGGAGATCTCCAGCTAGTACCTGTAGGTTGGCAACCCTAGAAATCATAGGTAGATATTTTATTTCTGTAAGGGTTAACATATAATGGAAATTTTTTGACAGTGTGACTCTCAGTTCCTCCACACTCAGTAGCCCCTTTTTTGCTTATGATAAACTTCAAACTCAGTTTGCTTTTGGTTCTTCAGTACTTTTAAAAATTCTGAAAAATCTTCTCCCACACTGCAGTCCCAAGGGTGGTATAAATAGTGTTATTCTTTTCTTTATTTCAGTTACTTGGCTGAAGAACAGACATCACAGAGAGGATGCTCATGGATTCTGGGAGGTATATTGAGCCAGTTTGTCCTAGAAATTCTGGTTCTAGCCCCGATTTCTGCTAAGCATCGGCACATCAAGTCTTGAAAACTTGATTCTCATAACTGCTGCTCACTAAGCTCACAGCAATAGCTTTTTTGTTCTTAATAATAATTTCAGAGTAATTAATGAAGCCTGGAGCTGTGGCAGCCTCACTTCCTCTGCTGGATGTACATGTCTAGATTTGCAGATGGGTGGATTCCAAGCCCCTGCAACAGAGAGCTTCTCCATAATACAAAGACAGCTGGGTCATTGTTGAGAAAAGGTGCCAGCTATGAAGTGATAAGTCATGAATGGAAGCTTTTTAAAAAGATCCTTTGGGCGGTCCTTTTTCATTCCAAGAGAGCATTTGTTTACTACTTTGGAAGACATCAACACTCTCCATGCACACCAGTTGTGGACGGACCGTGACCTACGCAAATATGAACATCTGTTCTGAACACAAAGCAATCGTAAAGCTAGATGGGAAAGGCTTTTGAACAAAAAAAGGTAAGACTGTATTTCCACCTCCCATCTGTAATACAGGGATAGTCATACTGGCTAATTCTGTAAGGGCGAAAATGCATGGTTGCTTTAGCCTCCTTTATTCCCTGTTTTAGCCAGGATTCAGCCAGGATCGAACGCATGCGTTTCGCCGAACGTGCGTTCGATCCTGGCTAAATCCTGGCTGAAACAGGGAATAAAGGAGGCTAAAGCGACCATACGTTTTCGCCCTAAATCTGTTAGGATTAGGTTTGCCAGCTCCAGGTTGGGAAAAACAGGATGGAGCCTGAAGAGGGTGGACTTTGGAGAGGGGAGGGAAACTGATGATGACAGTACCCTCCCTTAAAAATCCTCATTATTTAAGGCACACGTTGAAGAAAATAAGCTTACTCCACAACTGTGAAAATGCAGAGGGAGGGCAGACATGCAAAAGAACCATGCTCAAACCGATTCCTATCAGAGGAAATCCATGGTTGGATACGTGCTATTGATATGACATCTTTCTGTCATCTATATTCTCATTGGATTGATCAAACTCCCTGCATTGCTCCTTTTGATCATCAGGACTGAAATGACTGACTGTCCATCTTCTTGTGACTCAGTACTAACAAGATCAGATAACAACAGTTGTGTTGGTCCCCCCATTATTTCTCCCTTTTCCTATTTTTCTGACATAATCCTTTGTTTTGTTATGTCTGATGTAAAGTATACCTTGTTCAGCCCTTTATTTAATTATGAAAAAAGTGACTTGTTATGAGAATGCCTAAACCATCACCTTGTACTCTGTGGCATAAGCTGAAAATACAGGCTTTGCATGTTTGGCTTGCATAGGGAAATCGGACCGGCTCCCTTTGTTCCTTTTCTTTAAAATGTTCTACAGGTTGTTTGGGAAACAGCAGCTGAGCTGCACCTGCCTGGTGTTTGGCTCATACCCCAGGCTAACAAAGCGGGGCAAAAAGGAATCCCAGGGTGTGCCTGGAAAACAGAATTCCAGCATATAACAATGTGCCAAGTAACAGAGGTAAACCAGGAATACTCTTCACCTCCTCAAGATATTTTACAACTGTAAAGTGTTTGCTTCATCCTCAAACATTCTGGCCCCCAATGGTAATCACTGTGGGATAAATGGAAATATACTAAAGGTTGTGCGTTATAGAACCAGTGAAATCTATAGCAATACTATAAATGTAGTGGTTAGGTTCATCATGGGATGGTCGAAGTCTCTCCCTAAGAGAACAAGATCTTCTTAAGCCAAAAACAGGGGTCTGAGAACAACCTGGCAGATTGGAAATGATATGCAAATGTTTCCTAATGTAGTGGTTAGGTTCATCGTGGGATGGTCTAAGCAATCCCTGGTTAAATGGTCAGTGCTAGAAGGCCTCCAGCAGGGGTCAATTACTAGTGTTCCCACCTCCAGGTACTAGCTGGAGATCTCCAGCTATTACAACTGATATCCAGCTGATAGAAATCAGCTCACCTGGAGAAAATGTCCGCTTTGGCAATTGGACTCTATGGCATTGAAGTACCTCCCCTCCCCAAACTCCACCCTCCTCAGGCTCCACCCCCAAAACCTCCCGCCGGTAGCGAAGAAGGACCTGGAAACCCTATCAATTACCTGTTTGGCTGAAGTGCACCATCTTCATGAGAATATGCTGCTGGCACCAAGTGTGTTGGGTGGGGAAGAGATGAGAGTTGTTCTGGACCAGACACAGTGGGAGGAAACCAAGCCTCAGTGGCTCTGCCAGTGCCTTAGGAATTCACTTCAGAACTGGCTGTGAATGTGACAGTCTGGGAGGTGATGATGGGAATAACCCATGGCCATTACCTTCTCCCACCCCACCAGAACCACTGGCCTGGTCAGCACATCAGGGACATGCATTGGTTGCTTTGTCAAAGCACCAACTCTTTATGCCAGGCCAAATGGTCTGGCCTTCTGCATGCCGAGGGATGTTTGCCTCTGGCCTACAGCCTTAGAATCACAGAGCTGGAAGGGGCCATATTACCCACCTACTCCAACCAACATCTCTGACAAGTGTTTGTCCAGCTGCTGCTTGAAGACTGCAGGGGTGGGGAGCTCACCACCTCCCTAGGCAGCCGATTCCATTTCCGAACTATAAAAAATGTTCTCCTAATATCCTGCCTTTCCACCTGTACTTTATACCCATTATTGTGAGTCTGATCCTCTGCTGCCAACAGGAACAGCTCCCTGCCCTCCTCTAAGTGACAGCCTTTCAAATACTTAAAGAGAGCAATCATGTACCCCCTCAACCTCCTCTTCTCCAGACTGAACATTCCCAAGTCCCTCAGCCTTTCCTCATAGGGCTTGGACTCCAGGCCCCTGATCATCCTCATCGCTCTCCTCTGCACCCGCTCCAGTCTGTCCACATCCTTTTTGAAGTGAGACCTCCAGAATTCCACACAGTACTCCAGGTGCGGCCTGACCAATTCGGTGTACAGCGATTTGGATGTATGCCTTTGTCTATAGCCCTTAGCCAATGTCTAGGATCACTCCCCTACAGCCTTTGTAGACTTTGTGGTCTCACACAAGGGGGAACTGCACAGGCATTTTCAACAGATGTCCAGACAAGTTGCATTTAAGTTGAGAAGTAGCTTGCCTCTTCAGCTGTCTGAACAGAGAGAGAGATCTTCAGTTGTGTATGTCCCCAAATGCTTCTTTGTTGGGCCTTAACTTTAGCAAACAGCACAACAGTCCTGAGGACACTGTCCAGTATTTGTCCAGTAGTTGTCCAAAGACAAATGCCCAGTATTGTCTTTTTAAAAGATGAGAACATAGGTTGATAAATACTCAGGACTAAACTACATATAGGATATCCATGAAGGAGGGAGCTGGGTTTAATTCTCCTCCCTGCACAGTTTCCTTAACAGGAATCGACTATTGTGCCATACAAAGAACACTTTCCTGGGAGTAAGCCCCACTGAATAGACTTGAACAGGATTCTGAGTAGACCTGTTTAGGATTGCTCTATATTGTTTCTGCTCCCCCTCCCACCATAGGCAATAGTGGCTCTGAAGGGAATATTAAGGAAATGACACTGGAAAAAGGATTAACATTACATCCAGTCTAGTACTTGGCTGGGTGACCTAAGTGGAAATTCTGTTACATACATTTGAAATTTGAGTCTTGAAGAGCTCCTGGAACCTCCTATAAAGTCCACCTCCCAAAGATGCAGTTATTTTCTACTTACAGCTATTTTCAACCTATTCCCAACAAACATACACATAGGAAATATAGAGCATCCCTCATTTATTTACTGCTCCCAAGCTTGGACTGGTAGCTTAGGTTCCTGATGTAGGTTAATATTACTGGTCTGATAGAAGAAGAGTTGGTTTTTATACTCCAGTTTTCTCTATCTTTAATGAGTCTCAAACTGGCTTAAAATCACCCCTTCCTATCCTACAACTGACATCTTGTAAGGTAGGTGGGGCTGAGAGACTTCTGAGGGAACTGTGACTAGCTCAAGGTCACCCAGCAGGATTCATGTGTAGGAGTGGGGAAACCAACCCAATTCACCAGTTTAGAGTTAGCCGCTCATATGGAGGAGTGGAGATTCAAACCTGGTCCTCCAGATTAGAGTCCACCGCTCTTAACCTCTACGTCATGCTGGGAAACTGAGCCTTCATTTCCAAAAACACTTTCCAGGAAGTAAAGTTAATTTATTAAAATGGGACTTAATTCTCAGAAGACCTACTTACCTACTTACAATTAGAGCTGTGCACCTCCTCCCCTCCCGTATTTTCCAGGTTCGGGTTTAATCAACCCAGAAATTTTTGAAAAATCTGAAAAGCTGAATATAATGGATTCAGATTTTCAAAAAATTTGATTTTTTTTTTATTAAACCAGAAACTTTAAAAAACATGTTGTAGTTCTGCGCCGTTGGGGCGATCTTAAGTCAGCTACCTGAAACCGACTTCCATTGGGATCGAACTAAGGTCATGAGCAGAGCTTTGACTGCAGTTCTGCAGTTTACCATTCTGCACCACAGGGCTCCACTACTACTGCGTGTGTGTAAAGTGCCATCAAGTCGCAGCCGACTCATGGCGACCCCTTTTGGGGGTTTTCATGGCAAGAGACTAACAGAGGTGGTTTGCCAGTGCCTTCCTCTGCACAGCAACCCTGGCATTCCTTGGTGGTCTCCCATCCTAATACTAACCAGGGCCGACCCTGCTTAGCTTCTGAGATCTGACAAGATCAGGCTAGCCTGGGCCATCCAGGTCAGGGCTCCACTACTACTACTAATGCAAAATTTCTACCCTGCCTTTCTGCCTTCACAGGGTCCACCAAGGCAGCTAACAAACTAAATACACATAATAAAAATCACATTTTAAAACCATTAAAACCAACCAACTCCCCTAACACATCATTAAAATAATTAAAACGAGCTAAAATACATACAAAAACATAAAAACAATTAAAACATTGGGCTGGCAAGAGGGATCACTGAGGGAACACCAAACAATATGAGGTTCTGTATCTTCTAGATCCAGTTTAATTTTCTCCTTTCTCTGGTTTGTATTTTTCCTGAAACTGGAAAAAGTGGACTGCTCAAACTGAATTAGTATCCTTGCAAAAGAGTAAGTAGCTTTATGACATTTCCATCCTTACTTTGCTTCTGGGAAAGCTGTTTCTTATATTCAGCAACAGAAGTAGAATCAGAGAGAGAGAGAGAGAGAGAGAGAGAGAGAGAGAGATGATGGGTGGAAATTAGTAAAAGTCCCTGAAAAGCTGAGAATTATGAAAAGCAAAGCTTTAAATTCAGCCTATACTGCTGGAATTTAGCATGTTATTCTGAATGTAAGTTGCATCAAAATGTAGTCTGGGGCAAAAACGCCCAGACAATATTTTAGGGACGTAATTTTATTTGTAAACTGGAAACAGCTGTCACATCTGCTTTTGGAATAATGGATTAAACATGTATATCTGTGTGCAGTGTAGCGTATTATCTTCATCCAATCAATAAAGTTCCCCCCATAGGATATGTAACTGATTCTTAGTGACACCATCACTTCTGCTTATACATCTGTTCTGCCTTTACAGAGAGAATAACTTGATCACTCTGGACAGATCTTCCTTTCAGATATACATTTCCTCTGAAGCTATCAAGTCACAAACATGACAGTTCCTGAATATTTTTTTTGAGGTCAGGACTTATTAATTATATATTGATTTTGCAATCAATATCCGGATGTTTATGCGTAACACAACAAATAATCAGATCTGTATATTATTTTCTTGCTTACGCTGTACAGAAAATGCTTATCCTGTAAACTGAATATTATTTATTGGCTGTAAGTAGGACACTATTACTGGTCACCTGAGAACCACACCACTTCTGAAATTCTGCCTTATTGTAGTCGCACAAATCTAAACATTCAGTCAGAGTCTCTGGGCAGTATAATGAGTGGGGAATATTATGTTACTGTGAGCATTTGGCTCTCACCGTCAGCTAATCATACTCAAAATGGATTTCAGAGGATACCTTATCTTGTAGCACCATTTCACACCATAATATCCCAGTCTTATTTGGGATAACAGTTCAAAAGTTTTTAATCTGGTGGTAATCTTGTGATGTCTTGATGCCAAGAACATTTTAAAGTATGGGTACAGCAACATGTAATTTTTTAAAAACTATGTTCATAGTTCACAGCCGATAGATTCACAGCCGATTACACAGTATAAACTAATGTGATCAGTAGGATGAAACATCTAATAAGCAAGGGAGTAGGACTACACAAATCTGAAACAAGCGTAGAATATTAGACATGATTGAGAATGCAGATGTGTGTATGTGTGCTAACTGCTGTTAAGTGGCTTCCTACTCATGGCGACCCTATGAATCAGTGTTCTCCAAAATGTCCTATCCAAGTAACTCCACCATATGTGAGATCAGAGGAAAACCTTGAGGCCCGAAGGATGGGGCTTCCATGGAGGCTTGAGTCATGGCAAATCTTTTCACAGTGCATGTCCACATATGTTCCTAGTATACACAAAACCGGTCAGATCACTGATGCACATTGGACCTAACCTGCAGTAAAAACCTAGTGTTGGCAAGGGACTGATTTGCAGAAATGCCCCCCAAATGAGCTCCAACAAGACAAAGTACAGGATTATAGAATTAGCATAGGTACTCCATACACCTATGATGTGAAGGTGATGCATTTTTGTAAAAAGAAATCACATGCACACTACAGGCACACATGAGGCAGAAAGAGAATCAATCATGGCTCGCTGCAGTACAAAAGATAAATGACCCTGGGGAACCTAAAACTGTCCCTGAACACAGAGAAGAAGCTCTCTTACTCTTACAGTTTCTGACGTAGGAGACACAAGCCATGAAGGACTAAATCTTTACCTTGGGACTCCATTTTGTCTATGTGGTGAGGGACAATGGGGAGAAATCCCAACCCTAAGGTAACGCTGACCTTTAAACTAATGTAACTTCAAGTAAAACTTGCATGCCCTATTTAAAACATAATTTAGGATAAGTGCCAAGTGTTGGGAAAGGGGATTGTGCATTTTCACCTTCTCTTTGTACCCTTGCTCAGCCTGAATGCATGAATAGACCATGGATATTATATTTTTATTCAGTGCTTAAACTTTCTTATATTTTAATGCTCTAAGCCTGATCTCTAGAAGCACACCATGCCTATTCGTGGTTGATATCTGAAGTGCAGTAAGTGGGAAGGACAGTGGATAAGCTTGCCACCCCTGGAATGCAAGAGCTTGTAATTGCAAACTTGTCATACATCTGCCCTGTTCTAGCTTGTATGAATGAAGCAGGAGGTGCAGCAACTAGATGGAGCCTCTAAACAGCAACACAGGAAGAGAGACACGTGACTCTATTTAGCAGGAAATATTCTCAGAGTTGCTTGATGGCAGTGGTTGTTACCCAGGTTTTTTGCAGAACCACCAGGGAGTATGAGGAAGGGGCAGTGTCGCCAGGTGACACTTAGGACTGCCACAGGGTTTTCTGACCTCCCAGGGACCAACCTGAAGCAACAGGGAGGTCTTGTGAGTCTATTCCTTCACACCCCCAATCTCTATGGTCTTTACTATAGAGATTGAGGACATTCTTAGAGCATCAGCTAGAAGTGACATCACAGCCAGAGTGTGACCCCCCCAAGTGGCATCACTTCCAGGTGATGTTCTAGGAATCCCCCCATCTCAATGGTAAAGAGGGGCATGAAGGAAGTGACTTTACCCCCAATTCCACCCTCCACAGTGTTGCCCCAAAAATCTCCTGGCATTTGCTGGAGTGGGGCTGGGAATCCTAACATGAAGTATATGACGATATTGTCGAAGGCTTTCACGGTCAGAGTTCATTGGTTCTCGTAGGTTATCTGGGCTGTGTAACCGTGGTCTTGGTATTTTCTTTCCTGACGTTTCGCCAGCAGCTGTGGCCGGCGCCACAGCTGCTGGCGAAACGTCAGGAAAGAAAATACCAAGACCACGGTTACACAGCCCAGATAACCTACGAGAACCAATGAACTATATGACGATGTCCCTGCATATTAAACTCACCTGTGCATTTTTATCTTGAGCTGCACCAGGCACTGTTCAAGCAGAGATATGGGCATGAGAGATTTTTTATGTGTCCTCAGGAGCAGAAACATCAGGGTGTGTCCAGATGGCAGCTTTCAGTGCTCTTAACACTTCAGTGCTTTAGTGTGCAGAAAGCATACCAAGCAATGGCAGGAGGCATACTTTTACCTAAGTTAGCACTGGACAGATGTACAGGATCCAGCCACGTACACAGAATCTGTACTGATAATATAAAACCAGGATCTGCTGTATGAATGAGAAGCCCAGGCCCAAAATTTCATGTCTTTTTTTCTTTACAACAGTAATATCAATATGTCTAATAATCAACATAGCCCCATCTGTGGATACTTAAATCTGTGGATCAGACAGAAGGATGTAGACAGAAGGGAATTTTTTATGGCAAACTTGAGGGACCCCTTCAGGTTTGCAGAAAAATCTGAAATCTGGGGGAAACAGAGGAACATTTGTATGTGCACACAGTGCTCTTCTGTAGGAGCTGCGGCCCCATGGCAGAGGCAGTAGTGCTACAGGTAAGGTGGGGAAGAGTGCGGGCAGGTGGATGGGAGGGCAGAATGGTAGCAAAGGGGAGGAAGGAGGAGCTGCTGCCACTCCACTTCTTGAGGTGGCAGGGGAGGGGGGCTATTGTGGGAGGGAGGAAGCAGCAGCTAAGTGGGCTGGTCTGCTGAGCAAGGGGGGAAATGGGCAGGTGAATAGAGTGGTAGGGAGAAGGGTGGGTAGGCAGGCAGAGTGGTGAGGAGGGGAGTAGGTGGAGGGCAGACTGAAGAAAGAAGGGGCGGTGGGAGAGCATGGGGGTGAGGACCAGTGTTGGGGTAAGAGGGGAGAAGTTGGGTGAGAAAAGAAAAAAGTGGGAGGAGGTGGCACCAGTGGCAGGAAAGGGTATTGAAAGGTGGCTGGGGGCAGGTGTCAGAAGCCAGAGGAGGAAGCAGGTACCAATGAGGGATTTTCCCCATGAATTTCTCACAAGTCCCCGCTTGTCTTTTTAATAAAATCATGTAAGTAAAACCTTAATTAACCTGGAAAAGCAGTTCAAATGTAATAAAGCAGAAGTACAACAACCTGCAGTATTTTCAGCTGCACTCCTAAAAGGTATTCAAAACTTGCTTGAACAAAAATTTGTTTGTCTCCTTCCTGTTCCTAACCTCACTGCTGTTATTTTGTTAGCTGCGGGCACTGGGAGGAGGGGCCTCCCATGATGATCTGAATTGGCAGGACAGCTTGTAGGAAAGACACTCCCTAATACGTTGGACTGAGGCCACATGGGAATGTCAAGGTTAAGATCAGCACCTTGTATTGTGCCTGGAAGGGACGGGCAGCCAGCTTGATTTCCTCTGAATAAGTTTTGTGATGATCCATCTCAGTTAAAGGAATATAACATTTGGAATTAGGGTTGCCAACTCCGTGTTTGGAAATACCTGGCCGTTTGAGGGTGGAGCCTGGGACAGTGAGGTTTAGGAAGGGTAGGTAAGGTATAATGCCATACAGTCTATCTTCCAAAGCAGCCATTTTCTCCAGGAGAAGTGGAATAAATGTTTTAAATCAATCAATAATAAATAAATGATTTATGTAGTCTGGAGATCAGTTGTAATTCCAGCTCCCACCTGGAAGTTGGGAAACCTGTTTGGAATCCACACCACCTAGGGTTGCCATGTCCTTCTTTGCCACGGGTGGGAGATTTTGGGGGTGGAGCCTGAGGAGGGCGGGGTTTGGGGAGGGGAGGGACTTCAATGCCATAGAGTCCAATTGCCAAAGTGGTCATTTTCTCCAGGTGAACTGATCTCTATCAGCTTCAAATCAGTTGTAATATCAGGAGATCTCCAACACCCCCAGATCAGGGGTATAAATCTGCTTTATTTGAATCATAGCATACAAAGCCTCAGACAGGCACCCATCTTGGAATCAGGCCTGAACTAACCCCATCTTCCTTGCATAGTCTCACTGCTCAACAAAAAGTATCTGACATTCGGCCTCTAGATGGCAACTAACAAGAACATATACTACAATTTCAACTGAGGAAGGAGAGCAAGGTAGAGGGGGATGGCCTGCCTGCAATAGGCTATGGACTCCCTAAAGGGGAAAAACAACTAAACGCAGGGTTTGAAATCAACTACAGTTATTACAACAGGGGTTGCCAGGCAGAGCCTGGCAGTGGCAATTTATGGTAAGGTTGGGCAGGGGGGAGCATTAAGGAATTTTTTTTTAAAGGAAACTTGTGTACTTACTTACATAAAGTTCTTCCCAGAGGACACAAAAGGAAGCTCTAGGAATTGCCGGAAACTCTATGGTAAAACCATAGAATTTCTGGTGATTCCTAGAGCTACCTTTGTCACTTCCAGTAACAACTTCCAGTAAGCACATGAAGCTGCATTTTTAAAAAAGAAATTTTTCTGCCACTTCTCAGAGCAACAAGATCCCCTACCCCCACTGGGGGCTTGACAGCCCTAATTACAACACTTATTTTAAGAACATTTAGTTTAGTTATATCTTTATACTGCAAAATAACTATACCAATGTTATTATCACCTGCGGTAAAATGGTCACTTTTTTAAAAGCGAAGCGATTTTGTGCCTTTAGCACACATACTTAACACCTAGGTGCATTAGTAATCAATGAGGATGCTTGAGGCCAGTTGTCTACCACCTATTAGCAGTGCCGCCTGTTTTTGACAGCAGTCTGGGATGTTAGTTGTCAGGTGCCAAAGGATTGTGTTTTATTCTGATGCCTGAGCTAGGATACTATTTTATAGATTGGAACTATGTCTTGTTTCTATTGATAGATTGTTCGTTGAATGATGTGAGCTGCCCTGAGCTCTGTGACCCGGGGTGGGGTGGAGTATAAGTCTAAAATAAATAAATAATAATATTAAAAAAACATAGCAATAGTCAGTGTCAAATACAGAATATGCTGGAAGATCAGTGATCAAATCCTCCGGTCATGAAAAAATGCTACTATGAGCCATGCAGGGCCTGATTTGTATCAAGTAGGAGGGCTGGAGAATAATATAAGTACACCTGAGGAATAATATAAGTACTATGGAGGGGCCTCCTATGATGATTTGAATTGGCAGGATGGCTTGTATAAGGAAAGTCACTCTCTAATAAGCTGGAGTAAAAATATGAATTCTGAACTGAGTAGGGGTAATGATAGCAAACACGATGTATTTTGAAGCTTTTTTGTTTTGTATTGCTATTGCACCCTTTGAAGCATAAAATAAAAATATTATTTTCATTTGACAAAAAATCCCAAGGAAATTCTTGGATAAAAACGCCATAAAAACAACAAAACCTGAGCTGTTATTTGTGGCTTGGCTCACTTACTTGAGATGTGTATGTTTTAGTTCTCTGTCACAGGCACTATTTTTTCCTTCAGCTAAAGACTCAGCCTGCATATGATCCCATCATAACAATCATAGAATCATAGGATTGGAAGGTACCTACAAGGTCATCTAGTCCAACCCCCTGCACAATTCTGAGAAGTTTCTAAATGCTTAATTCCTTAATAATATACTTCATATATGTAGGTAACTTTATGTATATTTTATGGTTGGGCTCATTTGCTTGAGTTAGGTACTTCTGGTTCTTGAAAGATTGAAAGCATTAGTCTGACCAGTTGACTAATTGAACGAACGTGTAAAAGTCAACTCTTCAATTTGAGAGGAAGGTTTTATATGGTAATTTCCCCTCCCTTCACCTTTCTGAGGTGCAGGAAGCCAATCTTTAATTAATAACAAGCTGGAACTCCATCAGCTGCCTGGCTTCTTGCAGGCAAGTTGTAATTATTTACAAATCTGTCACACACAGAGAGAGCTACCAAACTTCAAAGAGAACTCATTACCAGGCTCCAGATTCTTCAAATTACTTTCCCATCCATCTGAATTATAGTCATAAGGAGTTCATAATGAGAATCTAATCTCATCCTTTAGATCGCTAAAAAAGCACATCGGAGTTAGGCCGTGACAAAATTATTCAAATCCAGTCTGATTATCTTCTGATTACTTTCCCTAAGCACAGCTCACCCACAGGCTTAATGAGTTTTTTGATTGAAAAATAAACACCCGAATGAATGAGAGGAATAACCAACCAATCAAAGCATACTATATTGCTAACCATTACAATGAAATGTTTCAAGAATGGTTGAGATTTGTAAAAGTGAATGGAATTCTAGAACATGTAGGGAATTAAAAAAAAGGGGGGAATCAAAGTCACTTCTGTCTAGGACACAATATCGAGGCATTATCAGAAAACTAGAGAATTTTGATAGAATGTGTTCTGTTTCATTTCAGATAGTTTTTCTTTATAGTAACATATTACAACTCCCAAAATTTCAAATTGATAAGATTCAGTGGTTCCTGTTGTTTAAAGGAGTCCGACCAGTTAAAGTTTCTTTCACTGCACTGTCAACTCATCAGTATTCATCAGGATTAGCAACAGTGTAAAAAAGGAAGTGAAAATCTACTGCCCTTGTGTGTTTACAGTACATGTGCGTACCTGCACAAAGATAGTTTATCCTTTTGGCTTCTTTTAGCACAGTGGGTGGCATGTGAGCCAATTTAGCTCTCTGGTCAGGCTTGGGTTGAAAGGTAGGCCCTGCTGCTGCTCATGTGGCATCCCATGGGTAGGGTTGCCAGGTCCCCCCTTGCCATCAGTGGGAGCTTTGGTGGTGGTGGGGATTTGCAAGTTCACAGTGCACACACACAATAATGTCCCTTCCAGGGTAAACCTGGAAAAGATTTATATCGCTCTAGCACGTCCCTAAAAACCTCTATGGAAACTATAGAGTTTTTGGAGGAATGTGCTAGAGCGTCCCTGTCAAACCTCTATGGTTTCCATAGAGTTTTATAAGGGATGTGCTAGAGCATCCCTGTCGGTTCTGGGTTTGCCTCGGAAGGGATGTTATTGTGCCACCCTTTAGCTGGCCTGCTTTCCCTGTTGGCCGGCTGAGGATCAGCGGGCACACCTGTTAATTGGCAGGCAGTTAACAGGTACCTGGCAACCCTACACATGGGCCATTCTGTCCTGTAGAGAAAATAAGGGAAGTGGCTTAAAGCTCTGCCAACCACAGTCTTCTCAATTTCTCCTGAAGATAAGAAGATTCCACGGAAGTGCAGCAAAGTGAACACAGCAGTGCGGGTCACAAATGGCATACCTACAGCTTAAGGTGACCTACTTCATCGGTAATCGTGATTCACAAAGCACCTCTGGCTGCATATGCAGAATACCACATATATGGGAAGGGAAATGTTTATTAGGGTGGCGGATTTGGACGGTAACTGATCAAAACACAAACTTAACTCAAATTCTGCCCATATTTTAATATTAACAGTTTGTAATATTAGGAACTATTAGAATAGCTGTTATTCTCGCACCTAGCTGATTGGCTGAGAATCCACAAGGAGAGTGAGAAGAGAGCATTTCAGCAGATATGACATTCCCCTTACCTGTCCTGGCAACAGACATCATCTGCCACTAGCTGTAAATATCTTGCTGCTGGCCTATTAGTAGTAAGTGCTGCAGCCTGGGGTATGTGTGTGTCTGCAGAGATATATGACTCACTCTTCTCTTTAGGCCCCCAGGGAAAGTTTGCATCTACTTTGCCATATCATTGTGTGTGCCCTGTGATCCTGATTATAATTTGGAGGGGTAGCCATTTCATTCTGTTGCAGAAAAATTAAGCAGGAGTTCAATGGCGCCTTAATGACTTAACATAATTTATTCCAGCATTAGCTTTTCTAGTATCTAGGTTTGTTGCAGGAGTCTTGTAAATTCCCTGTACTCTGCAACAAAGAGAGAGGTCAAACCCAGCCCAACCCAAAAAAACAGGTTAGGAACCAAAAAGGTTGAGCTAGCATAACTTAACAAAATAATACTTTATTATGTGTTACCAAACTGTATTGTGTATATACGGTGGTTTTAATACCTCTATGAGGCTTTGGTTTTTAACCTTTTTATGCATTTATGCACACAATAAAGATACAATTTATGCTAGCTCAACCTTTCTGGTTCCTAATCTCTTGGGTTGTTAAAAATCTACCTCTGACAATTGTGCAAGTAAGAATGTTAACTGCATGTAAAGCAAGATGCTTTCCTCTACATCCTGAAATGTGGTAGGAATGATGACCTCTCTTGAATCTTTCAAAATATATGTCATGTTATTCAGCTAGGTTAAATTGTGGAACTCCCTGCCCCAGGATGTGGTGATGGCTGGCAACTTGGAAGGCTTTAAAAGGGGAGTGGACATGTTCATGGAGGAGAGGGCTATTCATGGCTAGTCAAAATGAATACTAGTCATGATGCATACCTATTCTTTCCAGGATCAGAGGAGCATGCCTATTATCGTAGGTGCTGTGGAACACAGGCAGGATGGTGCTGCTGCAGTTGTCTTGTTTGGGGGCTTTCTAGAGGCACCTGGTTGGCCACTGTGTGAACAGACTGCTGGACTTGATGGTCCTTTGTCTGATCCAGCATTGCTTTTCTTATGTTAATATGAGAGCAATCCTATGCAGTCCTACTCAGAATCCTACTCAGGTCTGTTCAGAAAAACGTTCTAAGGATTACACTAACATATTTGCCCCACCACGGGACCATCTTTTTTGCTTCTGTAAAGTCTTGACAAGGATAGTTTCCTCAGCATCTAACCCTCCTGGCTTCCCTTCTAATCTGAATCAAGTTCTGTTACAATGTATGGACGTAACTGGTGTGGAATAACCTTTCCATGAAAACACTGAAGCGTTCATCATACAATTAACATAGATAGACCTAAGATTGCCTAGAAACAATGCTTTAAGTCTCTGAGTATTTGTCTAGTGAATCATTTTTTGGGGTTAATTTTGACATGGGAGAAGAAGCAGTGTTGTGTCATGAATGTGTTTCAGGACCATAGCTTTCAATCCCGTGGTTTGAGAATCCTTTCGCAGTTAAAGAATAAATACTTGTTTCATTTTAGTGAGAAAGACATTGAGAAGAAAAAGAAAAGGTAAAAAACCCTCACCTTTTATCTGTACACTAATTAAGGCAGGGGTGTGGAACCTTTTTTCCACTAAGTGCCATTTGGATATTTATAACATCATTCGCGGGCCATACAAAATTATCAACTTAAAAATTAGACGACCAAGCCCCAAGCAGGCAGCTGCCCCAGATGACCTCCCCCCATGGGCAAGCAGGCAGGCATCCAACCAGCGGCGCACTCACCCACCTGGTGGTACAGCATGGTCTGTTGCATCTGAGCATTCTGGCCCTGCCCCCTTTAACCCCTCCATTGTCACCACTTCCCCCCCTGCCCTCTTGTAGTACAGAGGGAATATGTTTCTCCATGGCCTGGATGGGAAAGGGTTAACACAGTTCCTTGGGCAGTCCTAGCAGCTCCATAGCTTACAACTCTTCTGCAAGGGGGGGAAAAAGGGTCTTTTCCTTGGCAAAACAAACTCACATCTGCCTTGAATAAAGGCTATTCCTGTCTGTGGGAGGGGGTGGATCACCAGTCTTAGATCCTTCTGAGCTAGAGATCTGCCAGGACCCTCAATGGGCCAGACCTAATGATTTCACTGGCCTTAAACGGCCCCCGGGCCTGACGTTCCCCACCCCTGAATTAAGGGAAAGGCAGGCAATTATGAAATACCAGGAATTCCTTTCAGATTAGTATTAAAAAATCTAGTTTTTTTTAAAAAGCCCACTGACATAGAATTTAATTTCAGAGCTCTAGTGGTGGAGCATATGCTTTGATTTCATAAGGTCCTCTAGTTCAATTCCTGGTTTATCCAATTTTTTAAAAAGTAGCAGGGCTTGGAAAGATGCTGCCAGCGATCCTGGAAAGCAGCTTCCAGTAGGAGAGGATAATATGGGACAAAGATGTATCATTGGTCTGATTAATAAGTGGGCACAATGTACCACTGGTCTGATTCAAAGGTCTATCCCAGAATTATGGCTGAGGAGCATAAAATACAATCATGGCAAATGTTTCTAATTTAGCTTTATTTGACTCTTTACAAAACAGGTTTAACAAAAGAGATTTTATGGCATTCTTGATATGTACTTGAGCAATTCTTGGAGTTGCTAGACAGCCATTATTTTACTGGACCAACCAGTAAAACAGCATTCTGGCAGCTACCCAGCATCAAGGTTTGAAAAACCAGGAAATTCAGAGTCAGTCTGACAAAGCTTTTTGGTTTGCTATGACCCTAATCCCAGAGTCACGAGGCCCATTCATGGCTCTCCTGATTCTGGCAGGCTCCATCCATGCCCTTCAAGGATCTCTTGGGTGCCATTCCCGATCAATTGCCAACGTCCTGTTTCCATCCCTAGCCAGTACTTTCAAAATAAAAAGAATGAAATTAGTGACTCCTCTTAGTGACTCCAGTGGTGAATCTTCATCTAATAGAGGGAGCTTTTCTGAATGGGAAGGCTTCTCACTTAGTGGAAAGAAGTAGTTGCTGTGTTTTTTTCATCTCAAGGTGGACAGATCTGTCTCCTGGCATCTGCTGTACTTTCCCATAATCCCTTGCCTTCAGTGATGGCTTTCTATGCACGTTATTATCCCCAAAGTGCTTCTCTCTGGGGTAGGCAGTGGCCTCTTGGTGAGAGTCAGTGATGTATTGCTCTCCTCCTGCACAAATTACTCAGCAGTAATGTTATTTGCTTATGTTGCACTACATAATAGATATTCTAATGCAAAACTGAGATAATTAAGGTGATGGTCTCAAGGTACCAGCTGGATGGCAAGGCAGGGGGAAAGAGTGACGAAGCCCTGAAGTTTGGCATCTTCTCAGATCTTGTTTTGGCAGCTCTGCAGTTTGGCTTCTTCTGAAGACCCCAACCCTTTTGTGATGGGGCATAAAGGTAAAGATAAAGGTAGTCCCCTGTGCAAGCACCAGGTCATTATTGACACATGGGGTGACGTCACATCACAATGTTTACTAGGCAGACTATGTTTACAGGGTGGTTTGCCATTGCCTTCCCCAGTCATCTACACTTTACCCCCAGCACTCATTTTACCGACCTCGGAAGGATGGAAGGCTGAGTTAACCTTGAGCCAGTTACCTGAAACCAACTTCTGTCGGGATCGAACTCAGGTTGTGAACAGAGCGTTGATGGCAGTACTGCAGCTTACCCCTCTGCACCATGGGGCTATACATGCATTATCCCCACATCTGCCTTATTCATGTATGATGCAGGGGCTGTGACTCGATTTTTTTATCCTTCTTTAAAGGAGCTCTGGTGTCTGCCTTCCCCCAAATTATTTATTTTGTATCAAAGACAGGCTTATAACAGGGACAAGCAACCTGTATATTTTTCCGGCTTCCTGTGAGAGAAATACTTGAGATGGTGTATTCTGGGAGACTCGAGCCAACAGGTTTGTTGCAGCTCACTAAGCTTATAGATACGTACAAGGAAAGATTGCCATGGAGCTGAAGATAAGATTCAGAATGCAAAGCAAGTTCTATCAATGAGAATCCCCCCTCCCCAATGTACACGGCCTGTTGCTTTAATGGTTTGTCCCTATCCGCCTTGAATCTTAAAGAATGGGCTAAGTAACTGGCCTCCTTCCCTAGATCATACTCACAGGCTGCCAGGAATTCACAAAGACCTCACTGATGCTTAAGGAGGATGAGAAAGAATTAAAAGAACAGGATCAAGGTTTAGACTGGCCACATCACGTTGCCAGTATGCATAGTTTCCTTCCCTCAGAGGAAATAAATATGCAGCTGTATTTTGATCAACTGTAAATAACACATTTCATGAGCCATCCAGGATTGCAGGAGTTAATGATACTAAACCTTGATATGATACTGGTGAGAACAAGAGCTGAGGCTCCCCCCTCCCCTCCTTCACATTTCCTGAGGTTTGCCATTTAAAAGCAATTTTCAGTTTGGTGTGTTCAGTTTTCTCCCAAGAGCAAAAAGAAGAAAGGGTAAAGCTAGCTGTGAGCCTGCCTGTACATAATACATTTCCAGGCAGGCTCAATGAAAGGAAATCATTTCTTTAATCAATTTTATTCAAATAGACTATGAATAAATTCTGTGCCTTCATTGTCTTGCGTGATAAAGGAGACTGATAATAAAAAAGTTATAACAATGGGGAAACTATCGAGGCCATGAATGGATTTTATATCTTGCAGTAATGAGGCTCAGGCTGAGTATGAATAAATGCACCCCGCACCGCTGTGTGCAAGACGGTGTGGAGCTATTTTGAAGCCAGTACAGTTTGCATAGCACAGAAGCAAGCGTCATGCCATTAAACAGCACAAACGCTTAATTTCATACCGTCATTTATTTCAGACCCTCTTCCTGAAGTTCTAAAAAAAGAAGAAGATTTCACAGTGTTTTAGTGCCGTTTGTAAAACAAACTGAATTTACATGCATAAAAGGCAAGCAGCGAATCCTCCAGGCGAGGGAAAGTGGCAGAAGCAATAGCTGTCGTGCTGGGCAGCAGCTCAGCAGCAATCCCTTTGCATTAGGAACAAGTTGATGAGGGGTGGATTTGACACTCTTCAAGGGAGAAGCACCAGGCCTAGTAAATCCCTCTGTGAAGAAATGCCTTGATGGAGGCGAGAAGGAAGAAACATCTTGAAGGATATCCTTGTACATTTTCACCTCTCTGGTGCTCAAAGAGATGTTCTGCTCCTTCCCATTAAACCAATTTACATAGGCAGGAAGAGGGAAGACCTTGCAGCCAGGGAGGCGGTAGCTTTATTAAACAGGACTTGCCACCTGGCAATGAGTGAGGGCAGTTTGATCAAAGAGGGCACCACTGCATTGTCAATTGCTCCAGCTCTACAGATGCCATAGCAAATTGATGGGGCAAGAGGCCACAAAGATGAGCTTCACATGGAAGTCCCTAACAGTTACCCAGTGGGGATCAGACAAATTTGCTAGTAAGAGCTGCAGGTTCCAAGAGTTCTTCAGCACAGGAACATTCTGCTCATCATGGCTTTGTCCATTGTGTGTGTGTTAAGTGCCGCCAAGTTGCTTCCCGCTCAAGGCGACCCTATGAATCCAAAGTCCTCCAAAATGTCCTATCTTTAACAGCCTTGCTCAGGTTTTGCAAACTGAGGGCCGTGGCTTCCTTTATGGAGTCAATCCATCTCACGTTGGGTCTTCCTCTTTTCCATCTCACGTTGGGTTTTCCTCTTTTCCTCTTTTCCTGCTGCCCTCAACTTTTCCTAGCATGACCTCTTTTCCAGTGACTCTCGTCTTCTCATAATGTGGCCAAAGTATGGTAGCCTCAGTTTATTCATTTTAGTTTCTAGGGACCGTTCAGGCTGGATTTGGTCTAGAACCCACTACCTGCTATGAAATTTCTGATAATTATGCACCTCACCACCACAACCTATACATATATTCTGCACATTTCTCTCCTGCTACTTTCTGATTATTTCCCATTAGGTCATGGGTAGGTAGATGATCAAGACAGAGTCTGCCTTGGAGACTTTTAAACCATCCCCTTTCCCGCCAACTCTTCTTTAGGGAGCAAAATGGTCTGGCAATGTGACGATGTGTATTTCCATAGATTTTTGAGAGCACTCATAGAGCCATGAATTCCCATTCCTATACTTAGAAGGCATTTGGGATACACACAGCCGAGACCAAAAGCCACACTCCAAACTTCCTTTGATACCATATGCTGTGCCATGTTAGTTGGCATTTACTAAATCAAACAGCTGCTGTTGTTGTTCAGCTAGGAGCTCTTTGCAGAAGGGTTAATACAACTGTCCCAGCGCAACTCAGATTCTTCATGTTGCTGTGCTTCATGGTGGTCTTCTGCACAGAGCACATGCTGATACCGTCCGAGGAACTCCCAAGCTGGCAGACATAAAGTCAGGTTGTTTGTAGGTGATGGTAATTAATGTTTCTCCCCCATTTAATAGCTAGATCCAGGTGCAAAAGGCATGGCATCATCATGCAGAATAC
Source organism: Euleptes europaea (assembly GCF_029931775.1). Taxonomy (NCBI): domain Eukaryota; kingdom Metazoa; phylum Chordata; class Lepidosauria; order Squamata; family Sphaerodactylidae; genus Euleptes; species Euleptes europaea. The sequence continues at coordinate 88,883,339 of NC_079315.1, read as the reverse complement.
GACTCTCTACCTTGCCATCATGTGGCTTTGCTCGGGCCTCGCATCGCCAGGGGTCATGCATGCGCGGTGATTATGGCTTTTCTAAATCCACTTTGATTAAATGCATTATTCATCATGTTTGATTTTCATTTTTATTGTGCCCTAAAGAATCCTTTTTGTGGGCTTCAGGAAGAAAGATCACAATCTGGTTTCTCTGTAAGGAGTGCTTTAACATCAGTTGGGGTCTGTGTTATTAGTGCTGATATTTAATGAGAAGGTACGTGTATCGTTTAAAGGTTCACGGGGGTAGGTTTAGATTTTGAAATCTCTCCCTAATCCCATCTCATTGTTGTTGATTTTTGGCAAGACAGATAAATGAGTTTAAGAACCAATTGACTCAACATTAGCCTGCACTCCTAGCTGTTCTTCTTTGTGACTGTCTTTTGGCATTTATCCTGTGATTTTCTTTTAAGCATGCCTTTCAGCATGTCAGAGATAGAAACAGAGACACTTATTCTCACAGCAAGGACTTAGGCAAGGCTGAGTGGGACCAGCCGCACAGCCTTGCCTTCTTCTGTGCCTGGAGATAGATCATGATGGGTAGCCGTGTTACTCTGTCAATAGCAGTAGAAAAGAGCAAGAGTCTAGTAGCACCTTAAAGACTAACAAAATTTCTGGCAGAGTATGAGCTTTCGTGAGCCACAGCTCCTTTGCTTTTAACTCACCTTTATCTGGCTACCCCAGGAGATATTTTAGGGTGAGGCTGCATCCATCCTCCAGAAAGGAAGTCACTTATGGTCAATGCTCCAGGTACCTACAGCTCTAGAATTCGTACAGTGTTGCTAGGGTTGCCAGCTCTGAGTTAGGAAATACCTGGAGATTTTTGGGGTGGAGCGTGGGGAGAGAGGGGTTTGGGGAGGGGAGGGACTTCAACAGTAGGGTTGCCAACCTCCAGGTAATTTACCAATAATAAGAAAAAAACCTGTGCCATATAAGTAACCTCCAGGTAATAGCAGAAGATCTCTTGCTGTTACAACAGATCTCCAGCCGATGAGATCAGTTCAACAGGAGAAAATGGCCATTTTGGCCGTTAGACTCTATGGCTTTGAAGTCCCTCCCCAAACCCCACCCTCCTCAGACTCCGCCCAAATACTTCTTGCTGATGGTGAAGAGGCACCTGGCAACCCTACTCAACAGGATACAATGTCATGGAGTCTACCCTCCAAAGCACCCATTTTCTCCAGGGGAACTGATCTCTATAGTCTAGTGATCAGTTGTGGCTGGAGATCTCCCACTATTACAACTGATCTCCAGGCAATATAAATCAGTTCCCCTGAAGAAAATGGCTGCTTTGAGGGGTGGAGGCTATAGCATTATACCCTGCTGGGACCCCTTTCTTCCCCAAGCTGCACCCTACCCAGGACCCCCCACCAAATCTCCAGGAATTTCCCAACCTGGAGCTGGCAACCCTAGCTCAACACTTCACCTTATTATAGATCCTTCTCTAACTGATGTAAAAAAAACTTGCTCAGACTTAACTGAAGGTTAATTACCACCAGGCTGTCCCCTTCCTCAGACTATCCTGATGAAAGCAGAAAGAGGCTTCAATCCTGGTAAAACATGTGGAGAATGGTAAAGGGGCAACCTTTTCACTACCAAATAAGCACATGTCCATCTCTAAGTCAACTCAAGCCTGTCCCAGTGATGGTGCCATTGTGGAACATAGGGAAGCAGCCCTTGGTGGCAACAACTGGACCTGGTTTCCAGACTTCATAATCAATTACTTGGATCCCACAGAATCTATCTGCTTATACGATTTCTGTCAGAGGAGTGTGACTTTTTCATCATACCAGGACACCCAGGAATAGCATAAAGGGGGAATCAGAGGTCTGTCATAGGAGAGGGGAACTGGCAAAATCACTTCCTTTTCAGTCAACAGATATGTCCACTGTATCCAACCCAATATATTTGTCTTTACCAGCAGGTGATTCCTATGACTCCATGACTTTCATTCACTGAAATCAGATTCAGAGCCAGACTCAGGCGCAGAAAGGGCAAATGGGTCTCTTTTGTTCCCTGGTAATTCGGTGAGTGAAGCAAAAGTGCATATGTTTGGCAGTGAGTGTTCATTTGCTTGTATGCTATTTCTTCTATACCTTGAAAGGCTGGTGTGTGCCTAGAAACATACTTAATGATCCTGTGTACTAGAGAATTTTCTCATTTCTACAGTAATATCCCCAAGGCATCTGCTTTACCTGTTCTGTGCTTTGGTATCTGCGGGCTGCTACTTGTTCCAGAATCGCACTCTGAATTTCCTATTGAAATGCAAATGTTATTTTTTATTAGCACAGCACATAGAAAATGCTCTGCAAATTTGTCAAGTCATTGATTGCAACCTCTAGAGTTCAAAACTGATCCTACTTTTCAAGCCAGACACAAAAAGGTACAAATCTAACTAGGAATTCCTCTCTATTCTCTTCCAATCCTTCAAATTCTCAATGTGCAAATCCTACCAGTTTCTTTAAGACCAAGCCTAAGGGCTGCCATTGGTATGCTGCCACTTTGTATTACAGAAAATTTAATTGTTTAATTTATATGCAACTTTTCAGCCCTATCTAGGATCCCAAAAGTTGTTCACACTATTTATAAGATAATAATTCAAACACAATTAAAATGTTAAAAACATAATAACAGAAGACCCTATAAATAGGTTGTTGAAGGCTTTCACGGTCAGCGTTCATTGGTTCTTGTAGGTTATCTGGGCTGTGTGACCTGCCACAGCTGCTGGCGAAACGTCAGGAAAGAAAATACCAAGACCACGGTCACACAGCCTGGATAACCTACAAGAACCTATAAATAGGGTTGCCAAGTGCCAGGTGGTGGCGGGCAAACCCCTGCCAATCCACCTGGCTGCCTGCCGACCAACTGAGGGTCGGCGGGCAACGCGTGCACACTGCCCTGCCCAAGGAGACATGACACTTCCGGTTTACACCAGGAAGAGCCGCATCACAAGGGGCCGTTTACCACTCAAACTCCCAGTTTGAGTGGTAAAGGCCTCGTTGTGATGCAGCACTTCCGGGTGTAAATGTATCGCAAGGGGCCTTTAACCACTCAAACTGGGAGTTTGAGTGGTAAACTGGGAGTTTGAGTGGTAAACGGCCCTTGCAATGTGTTTTACACCCAGAAGTTTGAGTGGCAAAGGCCTTGTTGCAATGCTGCACGTCCGGGTGTAAACCGGTAAGCCTACCTATAAAAGATAAATAAAGAGCCTCACCTCCTGGGGACAACTTGTGAAAAGGCTCTTCTACATGTCCATACCAATCTAACCTCAAATAAGGCAGGTACCTACAGGACACCTTTTTACATTAATTTCAGGGCTTGAGCAAGTTGATATGTGAGAGCAGAGCTGAGTCTCTGCACAGTGGAATTCTATAGTCTGGCTGCTTAAGGAATACGTTACTCGGAAAAGAAATGCAAGTTCTTTATTGTGAGAGACCCCATACTAGATAGGAAAGGCAGTACAGGCTGTCTATCTAAGCTAGGATGGAAGGAGATTGTAGAAGGCGTGTCCAGTTTTCATGGTGGACAGAGAGAGAGAGAGAGGAGAGAGAGAAGGGAAGTGCCTGGAAGGAAGGAACCCCTGAGAGTAGCATTCTGGGAACAAAAGGACAGCGGCAGGAGTGGACAAAGGAAAGGTCAGAGAACACCCTATCTACCCCTATACTAACTCTCTATGACCCTCCCTGAGAATCCAAAGCCTGTGCTAGCATTAAGCAACATTGCACAGTTCACTCCTTCCAATAATACAGAGGAGATAGTCTGATAGCTTTTATATAAAACTCTTACAGCTCATTCCTGAGCTGGCAGTGGCCGGGGACGATCAGGGAGGAGGCACTGCCACGGCGCCTCCTAAGCCATTCCACAGACACCGATATCTGGCGGACGCGCGGCTGTTGAGGGGCCGTCTGGCCCTCCGTGAGCGCCCTGAGAAGGAGGCAGCGGCGGGCAAAAATGGCCGGGGGAGAGGCACCTGAGGAGGAGGACGATGGCAGCGACAGCCTGGAGCTGGACTATTGGGAGCCGCCTGAGGGGGACGAGGAGGAGGAAGGCGGCGAGGAGGAGCTGCTGCTGGAGCCTGGAGGAGGAGGCCTGGCCTCGTTGCTGCTGGCCTCCCCGCAACCTGTCAGCTGTTGCGGGGCAAGAGGGGGGGAAGAGGAAGAAGCCAGCCGCGTGCGTGCGAGGCAGGAAGCTGACGCGCCGACGCACGCACGGTGGGGAGGAGCTCAGCTGAGAGAGGGAGGGGCACAGATGACCTGGGAGGCCTTTTGGAGCTCACCCGCGCGTGCCGGCAGAGAGGGCTACGCGTGCCGGAAGTGGCACGCGTGCCATAGGTTCGCCAACACGGGCCTAGAGCATTCTTGACAAATGCTTTTCCAGCCTCTGCTTAAAGACTGCCAGTGAGGGGGAGCTCACCACCTCCCTAGGTAAGCTGATTCCACTGTCAAACAACTCTTACTGTAAATTTCCCCCCCTAATATCCAGCCGGTACCATTCCACATTTTGTGGCTGCACTCACCATGCCATGTCAGAATTCTGAATGTGCCCACAGGCTCAAAAAGGTTGGGGAACCCTGGTCGAAACCAACATGTAGAACTGGGTCTGGAAACAAACTGTCAGCTAATGTAACTGTAACAGAATAGGTTAGATTAGGGTTGGGTCTAATGGTTCTCTTCCACAAAGTTGAATCTAATGACTCCCTTCTTTCTGTTTTTTATTTGTTTAAATACTTATATCTCACTTTGCTTCCCACTGGAGACCTAAAGTGAATTACAAAATTGTTCTCCTATGTTCACAACAACAACCCTTTGTGAGACAGGTAATGGTTAAAGGCCACCCATGCAGGGAATCTTATGAAAAAATATTCCTCCATTAAGCTTAATGAATAGAATCATTGGATCCAACTTCGTAACAGGGAGTCACTGGATCCAACCCATCATGCCATGGCTTGGCTGTTATCGGGAGCTAGACAGAGCACACATATCGCTACCATGCTGCCATCACTCCACTGGATGCCCATCAGTTACAGGGCTGAATTTAAAGTATTGGCTATCATATATAAAGCCCTTTGTGGCCTTGGACTGTCATATCTGCAAGACCGCTTCTCACCCTATGCTCCACCATGACAGTTCTGCTCATCTGAGCAAGGTATTCTGCAGGGGCCAACCAGCAAAGGGGGGAAATCAACAACTGCCCGTACATGTGCCTTCTCTGTTGTGGCTCCCACCTTAGAGGATGGCCTGCCTGAGGAGGTCAGGGAGGTGCCCACTCTCCTGGTTTTCTGGAAACCATGCAAAACTGAATTATTCAAGGGGGGTTTTCTTTGCAGGCAATAGGATTGCAGTGTACTAAATGGGACTTCCTGTAGAGCGTTTGGTCCGAGCGCCATTGTTTCCTGGGGGCTCCCAGGAGACACCAAGAGTCGTTTAGATTTGGAGTGCAAAAAGCACTCCAACTCGGTCCTAAATAGTGGATCGGGAAGCAGGAAATTCCCCTGCAGCCTTCAAGAGCGGTTTGGACTCCCATGTTCTCTGAGAGAGCTTTTATTAAGCCTCTCGTAGATTTGGAAGTTGTCCCCGCCGGCACATAGGGGCTACCATTGCCCCGGACGACTCTTTGGATTATAGGCTTTGACCTCCTCTATACATTAACATCAAATAATCTATGAAAAGAACAAGAAGCCTCACCTTTGGAAGTCAGAGTGAGTAAAAAGACACTTTTTGCCTTTATCTTGATTGAGAAGACCTGAATGACGATAAAAACACCTACGAAAACCAGCGACTCCCTGCCCAGCGTAACGACTTTTAAAATAAACAAATGCCATTAAATGAACTGACTAAGACCTTATCAACTTGATCAGTGAGTAGACGCAATAAAAGGGACTTTTGAATGACTTTACAACTACCAATTAAATGCTTTGAGGGGAGGGAGGAAGACGAAAACCTTCCCCCCCCACTTCCGGCTCTCTTTGATTCAATGTCCAGCCACGTCGCCTCTTAAGACCGGAAGATAATAAGAAGGGCTTTGTTACCATCGAAAAGACAGGGCAGATTGGAAGACTTGAAGTGAATCTCCCCGGTGTAACCATCAAATCGTTCCTACCACTTAACCACCGAGAGGAGATGACGCAGGGTCTATGATACTGCAGTTTCCTGTCTACTTTCTTTTCTTTATCTGTGCTGCTTTGAAGCGTAATTGAGGATATCTTGAAAATTACAAAGCCTGCTTCTATATAAGAATACAAGCAGATATGTCAAACAAGAGGATGGAAGAGATGTTACTCAAACAAATGGACATGTTTGCAGTGCAACAAGATTTAGTCTTTGAAAAACAACAAGCGCTCTCACATCAAGTATTTCAACTAGCTGAGGTGATGAATACCCTATTTAAATCAATTAATGGAAAACTGGACACAATTATTGAGGAGATCCACGATATGAAGACCCAAGATATGACAACAATTATGACAATGGAAAAAAAAGATTCTACTAAGGAGATGACGATTGAATGCTATGTGGAAATGGTGATAAAATCTGGAAAAAATGACAATGAATTAGAACAATTTATTTTTAAAGAGGTAGCTGCAAGTGACCAGCTGGCAATGAGAGAGAGCAACATGAGAGAACTCAATACCTCTACAATCTACTTGTCTGAGTTACTGCTGACAGGAGGAACATTATTATCCCAAGAAAACACTTCCTGGCAGCCAGCGATGGAGGGAGACATGACGAAGGATTTTACCAAGAAGCTGCTGGAAATTTTAACAAGAAGCCAATGGATACAATCACTGGGATCTTCTTTTACATTTTCAGAGGCCAGAATTGCAGCTACTATATTGAAAAACGGGGGGTGGGGATTGGGAAATAAAGAAGGACTGGCAGATCCCCTCCCAAAACAAGATAATGGCTAAAATGATGCTTATTTTTGGGGTGTAAGAGAGCCACGGTGGATTTACTTTGATGAATTTCTAATGGGAAAATTTGTTTATGTATTGATCTAATCCCTTTATTATAGAATAATAGAATGTTACCGTATATACTCGTGTATAAGCCAATTTTTTCAGCCCAAAAAAAGGGCTGAAAAAGCCGGCCTCGGCTTATACGCGGGTCAATACGGTAGAAAGGGGAGGGAGGGAGGAGGGAGGAGGGAGGAGGGAGGGGAGAACTTACCGCCGCCGCCGCCGCTGGGCCCGCGTCGTTTCCTGCCGCCGGGAGCGGCCTCCTGTGGCGGCGCAGAGGCTGCCCCGGCCCCCGCCCGGCCGCGCCGCCGCTTCCTGGGGCCTGGGGCGGCCTCCTGCGGCGGCGCAGAGGCCACCCTGGCCCCCGCCCGGCCGCGCCATCGCTTCCTGGGGCCGGGAGCGGCCTCCTGCGGCAGCGCAGAGGCAGCCCCGGCCCCCGCCCGGCAGCGCCGCTGCTTCCTGGGGCTGGGAGCGGCTTCCTGCGGCGGCGCAGAGGCCGCCCCGGCCCCTGCCCGGCCGCGCCACCGCTTCCTGGGGCCTGGGGCGGCCTCCTGCGGCGGCGCAGAGGCCACCCTGGCCCCCGCCCGGCCGCACCGCCGCTTCCTGGGGCCGGGAGCGGCCTCCTGCGGCTGCGCAGAGGCTGCCCCGGCCCCCGCTCGGCCGCGCCGCCGCTTCCTGGGGCCGGGAGCGGCCTGGGGCGGCCTCCTGCAACTGCAGGGAGGCTGCTCCGGCCCCTGCCGGGTGCACCACCGCCGCACCAGGGCCGCGCCGCTTGCTCCCGGGAGCCTGGTCAGGTAAGTCTGTGGCGGGGGGAGGGGTTATAAGCCGACCCTCGGCTTATACGCGGGTGCCTAATTTTTCCCCATTTTTGGGGAGAAATTAGGCACCACGGCTTATACGCGGGTCGGCTTATACACGGGTATATACGGTATATAGAGACAATGATGATAATATTATAACTAGGTAGGACTTGAAATTGCTTATAGAAGTAGTATAGATAGCTTAAAGCAAGTCTGTATGAGAGAAAATAAGGATTAGAAATTAATTTGAAATGCAAAAGTGTTAACCAGTAGAATTAGTGACTGAAGAAGATGCGGGGAAGTCACATATAGTAGATAGCATTGAATATTATAGATAACATATTCTCAGTAATAGCAATGAACTTTTTTTGTTACAAGCAGTTACAACTGAATATATTGTTGAGATATGTTTATTTTTGTTGAATTGTAGAAAATAATAAAAATAATTTTTAAATAAAGGATTTTAGTGTACTAAATGATTCACAAAGTTACTTGGATAAATTATTAGGGACTATGGTCTATACTACTGTGTATAGCTTGCTGAAATTAGGATCCTATGTAATTTTTGCACCATTTAATGCACAAACATACTATCATACATATACTAGCCGGTATACTCCAGTGGACAAGAGATTATGTATGAATCAGAGAGAACCCCTGATTTGAATTCATTTTCTTGATGGTCAATTTACTAGTTAACCGTAAGCTCACTGATCTCTCTACCTCAATATGGAGGGAATAATTCCCAGCTTCCTACAGTGTTGTTTAAGGATTATAACAGAGCAAGTGAATTCCTTTGAACATTAGAAAGCACTATATAAATGTGAAGTATTTATCAAAAAGATCCACAGTATGAGCCTCTATATCCACAGTGTGGGAACAGCCCATGGAAGGAAAGAAAACGGGTCTGGTCCAATTGCTGTCACCTCCCTGTCATGTTTGTTTCTATAATACAGTGTGTGTGTGTGTGTTAAGTGCCATCAAGACACCTCCGACTCATGGCGACCCTATGAATGAAAGTCCTCCAAAATGTCCTATCCTTGACAGTGTACTTGTACTTTAAATCTATTTATTGTGCTTCACTGCCCCTTTCAACAATAGTGCTTTAAAGAACTTTGTTTCAAGGTACAGATAATAGTTTAGTGTAGTTTTGCTGAACTCAGATTTATCTAAATGAAATATTTATGTCCTTCCTTTCCTCAAGATGAGCTCAACTAGGGCTGCTAACTCGAGGTTGGGAAATTCTTGGACATTTGGGGCAGAGCCTTGGGAGGGTGGAGTTTGCTGGGATGAGCTCAGCAGGGATGTGATGCCACAGAGTCCACCTTCTGAAGCACCCATTTTCTCCAGGGAAACTAATCTCTGCTGTGTGGAGATCAGTTGTAATTCCAACTGGCTGGCAACCGGTGGGGGTTGGGGACAAGGGTGGGGGGTCTGTTGGCACCATGGCATTACATTACTTCTAGGGGAAACCTGCAAGTGATATCAGGCCCCTCTAGGAATAATCAAAAACTCTATTTCACTTCTGTTTCCCCCCCAGAAGATGTAATGCTGTTGTGCTGGTGGCAATTTTTTACCTGTACCAAAGAGTTTCCAGTTATTCCTAGAGAGGCATTATGCCAATTCTGGTTTTTCCCCCCCTGTAAGATGTAACACTGTAGAAAATGACAATTTTTTACTTTGTTTTTCTATCGCTGGTTGCCAGAGTCTCCCACCGCCAGTGGATACCTGGCAACCCTAAAATTTCCAGGAGAACTCCAGGCCCCACCTGGGGGTTGGCAACCTTAACTTTCAGGCATAAGTTGCTTGCTGGTACTTGAGCTAGGCCCAACATCATGTTTGATCTAGGCAGCCAGCAATGGGCTTGTTGTATGTCAGGATGTGTAAGCATTTGTCCTGAATCCTTTCAAAGAACTTGTGTAATTATATAAGTTGTTCTTGATTTATCATAGGAGTGTCTTCAGATATTCTGCTGTTCCCAGTATTATTGTTTTGCAGATTTCTAAAACCTTCCAGTTTCTTATTGTATGTGCTATAATTTTGGACACCTCATTCAAGGCCCTACCTATTTCGTGATTAAAACCAGAGACTTCAGAATTCAGAAAGTAACAGTTCATGTTAAAGTACATTGAATTTGGATAATAAAATGTTAATTCCTACAGAAATCTAAACCTAATTACTTATGAACATGAGGCGTTTATTGCTGTCAGCTTTAATCACTTTTCAACTTCCAGCTGTTAAGACCTTCTGGCTGCTCTCCAAGCCATTCGTCTGCAGCGGTTCTCCTTGGCTGAATGAAATATTGGCACACTTCTCAGGCTGCCGTTATATAATCAGCAGATTTACACTGAACATCCAATCTTTCACCAAAGGCAAAGCAATAGTATCATATGGGGCTTGAATATCTACTCATCTCAGCCTTTACAGGACATCTTATCCAAATTCAACAGCAACAGCAAAAACCCAAGCCCTTCTTTTGCCACATCCATTTTAGCAGATTTTAGTCACATCTCTCTTAGAGCTCTCTCGGCCCCACCTACCTCACAGGGTGTCTGATGTGGGGAGGGGAAGGGAAGATGATTGTAAGCCGGTTTGATTCTTCCTTAAGTGGTGGAAAAGGTCAGCATATAAAAACCGACCTCTCCTCCTCCTCCTCCTCCTCCTCCTCCTCCTCCTCTTCTTCTTCTTCTTCTTCTTCTTCTTCTTCTTCTTCTTCTTCTTCTTCTTCTTCTTCTTCTTCTTCTTCTTCTTCCCTAACTGTTCACAAATCAGTTGGAATGCCCAGGTATGGGTTCGAGATACGTGTAGCAATGTCAGTTTAGTATAAAAGGCTAGTCTTGTCAGAAGTATTTGCAACAGGTAGGTAAGCTCAAGATGATACCACTGAAATGAAGCAAAACTTCTGAGATTCCTTCTCAGATGACGTTTACATCAGGTTACTAAACAAACCAACCATAAATGTTCATTTGTAGCTAGCTCTTAGCTGTGGCATTTCTCCAAGGCATAGTATGTCTTTCAGTTCTTTATTGCCAAGATGTGTCGTTTTTGGATTTTCTTGCTTCTCTGTATTTTGGTTGGCAGATTGCTGCAACTCCAGCCAGTGGTGTCAGCTCTGCCAAAGAATGCATTGTGTTCAATAACAATTCCATATTGGAAAATTATGGCTGTAACATGGAATGGGGGGCAGTGGGTCTGGTGAGACGTTTCTTGTAATTCGCTTGTGGTGGAGGAGTGGAGTGCCTCCAGACAGCTGTTGTTTGTGGCACACCAGAGCCCATTAAACAGCTGTGCTTTGCAAAGGGAAACATCACTGCCAAACAAATGGAGAAATCCCGTAAGAAGACCTCTGAGCATTTCAGCAAGGGTGAAAAGTAGAAGATTTGATAAATCCGGTTTGTAGGCTGTCTTTGCGACTTGAAAAGTTGAAAAGCCGCTCCCCTGGGGTCGCCTTACATGCTGCACTGGTAATGAATGGGTATCGTGATGATGTTTATTTGTTTATGTTAAAAGGGTATAGCTTCTCCAAAGCTGAAGCCATCTAACAGTAAAACAAATAAAATGAAACCACAATGAAAATTATATTACAAAAAACACGGCCGCGACTCACCGCTAAGCCCGGGGTTGCCGGGTTGTGCCGGGTGGGGCGCGGAAAAGCCAGCCCAAGTCCGTGTGGCGCTTTAGGGGGGAGAATGGGGGTTCAGGGGGCTGCTGGCCATTCGGATCCCCTCCCCCCCCACGTCTGCTCAGGAGGGGGAGAGGCCATGCGGCGTCTTGCCCGACGCTAGCTGGGGAGCCGCCAGCCGTTCCGCCCCCCCCCGCGTCTGCTTTGGCCGGGCAGAGGCCAATCAGCAGCGTCTCGCCAGACGCTGACTGGGGAGCCGCGTGGTTGTCCGTCGGGGGCTGGGAGCCTCATTTGAATGAGCCAATGGGCTCGAGGCTCCCAGGGGGCGGGGCCCTCCTGAGGTCGGACCTGGGTGAGTTTTCACTCAGGTCCGACTTCTGGGCATAAAAAGAGGGCTCGCCTCCTCACACTCCCTGTTCGCTTTCTTTTGGGAAGCAGACTTGAGCTTTGGCAACAGCTGGGAAATCACTGCTTCTCCCCGCCCCCTCCGGTTCCAATACCGCGGCTGAAATCACTCGCCTGGCTGAAGAGCAGGGAAGCACGTGGCGAGAAAGCGGCGGCCACGATCCCCTGGGGCAAGGCGACGGCTGAGAGGCGGCGGTGGGAACAAGGCTTCCCCAAAAGGGAAGTGGGGAGGGCGGCTTCGCTTTTCCACAGCAGGGCTGCTGCCTGCACTAGAAGCTTGAACAGGAGCTTTTAATTGCAAGGCTGAAGGTGGCATTTGGTGGCTTGCTGAAATCACAAACCATGCCATCTGGGAAGACCACAAGATCCAAGAAAAACAAGGGGACCACGACCTCCAAGGGGCCTTGCAGAAAGAATCCATCGCCTCCTCGCACTCGGGGCCAGGATGGTGGGCCTAGAAAATCTTGGGAGGCACTGGCCCCCAAAGCTAGGCTGCCCCCCAGGGGAGTTCCAGCTGGTGTGGCAGTCTCATCTGCAGCACCTGATCAGGCGATACAAGGGCTCACCAAGGTCGTAGAACAGCTGGTCAGCGATGTGGGCCAACTGAAGTCTCAATCCTCAGGGATGTGTGCTGCTGTTCCAGCTGATGCCCAGGACTTGGCACCCAAGGGCAGGGTGCTAAGGGTGCAGCGTAGGAAGAGAGCAGACGCATCCTCCTCCTCCAGCAGCTCCAGCAGTACCAGCAGCTCCAGCAGTTCCAGTAGCCGCAATAGCTCCAGTGGTTCCCGTTCCAGAGGAAGGAAAAAGCAGAGGCGCAAGACGGGCAGCAAGAAGGGGCGTCAACGCAAGAAGGCAAAGAAGTCTGGCAAGAGAGCGGGCAGTGGTGAATCGTCTGGTGAGTCTTCCTCCGGGGGTGAGTCTGAGGGGGCGCCGGAGGGTTATTGGCATACATACGCTGATCTGCCCGGCCTACCGGCCTGGGCTTGGCGCAGGAGGTCGGAGGAGGGTTTGGATACTGAAAGTGGGATCAAAGCTGTTTGGGAAGCAGGAGCTAAGGGGAAAAGGTCTAAAGTGGAATCCACTTATACAGAAAAGGAGAACCCTCCTGGGTTGCACCTCTCCCGCAAAATTCGAGAAAAGATACTCGAAGGGTGTTATGTAGACCTCTTCACCCTCGTTAAGCCTGATTCTGTTAAGGGAAGGGGTGCCGGCTCGGCCAGTAAGGAGCAAAAGGCCGAGTCTGGTGAGAAATCACTCAGAAAATGGCGTAAGGGTTTTGGGGTGTATGCAGGTGTAGTAACCATGGCATATCCAAAACGGGGGTGGCACATGTGGAATTATGCCTCTTATGTAGAAAGGGCGGCTGAATTAGCTGGGGAGGCTGCGGCCCTCGAGTATGACGAGGAATTTAGAAAGAGGGCCTCATATAATGCTAAGACTCGTTGGGACCTAGTGAACCACGACATATGGAGCATGGTGGTTAACCCGCACATCAGGGGCAAGGTGGATTCCTCGAAGTCTGGGAAATGGGGCACTAGGAGGGAGACATCTAGAAGGATCTGTTGGGAATTTAATAAAGGTTCATGTGGCCGGGCCAAGTGCAAATATGATCATGCATGTGAGCTTTGTGCGGGCCAACATTCAAAGGTATCTTGTCCCAGGTATCAGGGCGGCTCTCAGCCCTTTCGGGGCGGCCGGCCCTCTGCAAAAAAGGAGGGGGGGGCCCGGCGGAGCCTCGGGTGAGGGAAAATGAGGTTTCCCTTTTGGGGACCCTGGCAAGGACTCCCATTAGATTGGAGGCCCTGCGAGGGTGGGTTGAAAGGTATCCATACAGGGAGGCCGCCCAATATTTATGGGAAGGGTTCACACAAGGGTTTAGAATTCCTTTTGTGGGTCAGAGAGCTGCGATGGATGCGGTCAATTTAAAATCTGCCCGGGACTTGCCATTGGTGGTGGAAAATAAGGTCCAAAAAGAATGTGAGGCTGGACGAGTGGCAGGCCCCTTTCTGGCGCCTCCACTGCCCAACCTTAGGGTGTCTCCGCTGGGGGTTGTTCCAAAGAAAGCCCCAGGGGAATTCCGTCTCATTCACCACCTTTCCTACCCGCGTGGGGCTTCAGTGAATGAAGCAATCCCTCCAGAATTTTGCTCCGTGCGGTATGCCTCATTTGATCAAGCAGTCCGCTTGGCCTTGTCCTGTGGTCAGGGCGCTCTTATGGCCAAATGTGACATCCAATCGGCATTCCGCCTCCTCCCAGTGCATCCGGACGATTTTTGCTTGTTAGGCTTCAGAGTGGGTAATGTTTGGTATGTGGATAAAGCCATGCCAATGGGATGTTCTGTGGCCTGTGCAGCATTCGAGAAATTTAGCAGTTTTCTGGAATGGGCAATTAAGTACAGGTCTGGCTCTCCACATGTCACTCATTACCTCGATGATTTCTTGTTTTTGGGGGAGGCCGGTTCTGGAGCATGCGCCTATATCTTAAATGAGTTCTTTGCATTGGCCGGAGAACTGGGGGTTCCTTTGGCGCAAGAGAAAACCGAGGGTCCCACTACTAAGCTGGTCTACTTGGGTATTGAGCTCGATTCAGTGCATGGTGTGTCCCGCCTGCCTGAGGACAAGCTACTCGCATTACAGGCCTTGGTCTCTCTCTTCTTGGCACGCAAGAAGTGCACCCTGAGGGAGCTGCAGTCCCTGGTGGGCCATTTGAACTTTGCCTGCCGGGTTGTATCCCCTGGGCGCCCCTTTTGCGCCCGCTTGGCCAGGGCTACAGCCCAGGCATCAAGGCCGCACCACAAAATAAGGGTCACTCTGGGCATGAAAGAAGACCTGGAGGTATGGCGTGCCTTTCTTAGTAAATATAATGGGGTTTCTTTATGGCAGGCTCCCCTTGAAGTGGATGGAGGAGTTCTGCAGGTCCAGTCTGACGCTGCCGGGGGGGTGGGTTTCGGGGTCTATTATAATGGCCGCTGGTGTGCCCAGCCCTGGCCCAAGCATTGGTCACAGTCTGGCATTGCACGTGACCTGACCTTCCTGGAGCTGTTTCCTATTCTGGTGGCGGTGGTTATTTGGCGCTATGAGTTCTGTAATAAAAGGGTGCTGTTCTGGTGCGACAATCTGGCTGCAGTGCAGGTGCTCAATAAGCAATCGTCCAAATCGCCACGGGTGATGCACTTAATACGTAAGTTTGTGCTAACCTGCTTGGAGGCCAATATCACCTTCAGGGCCAAGCATGTGGCGGGAGTTCAGAATGACTTAGCAGACGCTTTGTCCCGCCTTCAGGAGGAGAGATTCCGCAGGCTGGCCCCAGGGGCAAACCAGCACCCGGACCCTTTCCCAGAGGAACTTTGGACCATTGGCGACAAACCATAATGGAAGGGGTTTTCCAGTCTGTAGCCCCATCCACGCTAAGGTCGTATACCTCAGCTGCCTCGGCGTTCTTGTCATTTTCAGCCGGGTCTGATGGGCCTTCCACATGGCCAACTTCGGAGGAAATGGTGCTTAGGTACCTGGTCAGTCTCAGGGAGCGAGGGGCTGCGCCCAGAACTATACGTTGCCACATGGCAGCTATTTCCTTTTTTAGTAGGGCCTATGGGCACTCTGACCCTTGTGCCTCCTTCGTGGCCAGAAAAGCTGTTGAAGGTTGGCGGCGCATCGCCCCTCAGCGGCCTGACTCTCGCCGGCCCATCACACCCCCCCTGCTGTCCAAAATGATCAGTTCCCTCCGGGCAGTCTGTCGGTCACGTTACGAGGCTTCCTTGTTTGAAGCAGCGTTTGCGGTGGCTTTCTTTGGTGCACTCCGGGTGGGGGAACTGGTGGTTAGTTCAAAAGGGGATGTTACTGGCCGGGCTCTGGGTTTTTCTGATGTCCACTTCAGGGACGGGGAAGTGCACCTACGCATTAGGCGGTCCAAGACTGATCAGAGGGGTCAGGGGGCAGTGGTCAAGTTGGGCTCTGCACCTGCCGCCACACTGTGTCCAGTGCGATCACTGTCAGCCTTCATGGCGGTGCGTCCTAAGGGTGGGGGACCATTGTTGGTGCATGCCAATGGGTCCCCTCTGACTAGGTACCAGTTTGCCAGTGTATTGCGTTTATCACTGGCTAGGATCGGGCTCCCCTCTGGAAAATTTAGCACACACTCATTCAGGATTGGTGCGGCCACAACTGCAGCAGGCGAGGGGCTGACAGCACCAGCTATAAAAGCCATCGGCAGGTGGCGTTCTGGTGCTTACAAGGTGTACATCAGGCCGTAAGGTGGGGGGTAGTGCTAACTATTTGTGCTTAAGTTGCAGCCTTTTTTCGAGTTACAGTTCAGATCCTTCAAGTTTGGATATGTGGCCACAGCATCGTCCATTGGGCTGGAAAATATGCTGAAGCTTCAGGATGGGGCCGGCACTTGGGGTTGGATGGCTCGATCCGTGTATCATGGTTGGGATGTCGTGGCATGAGATGGGGAGCTCTGGTCCCTACGCTTTGGAGGAGAGCGACAGCTGGTGGACCCCCGGACGTGCTGGTTGTTCAATTGGGCGAGAATGACCTGGGACAGATGCGCAGCATCGACCTACGGGCGGCGGCATCTGATGACCTGCGCACCCTGGTGGCGGAATGGCGCAACACTGGCCTCCTGTGGTCTGACCTGCTAGAAAGACGGTCCTGGAGAGGTGCAGTGGATCCAGTGAAAGTGGACAGGGCCAGGCAGAAGGTCACGTCAGCATTGGGGAATGTAGTCATCGCTGTGGGCGGTCAGGTGATACAACACACGGACATTACACACCGGACCGGAGCCTTGTTCCGTTCTGATGGGGTCCACCTATCTTCTTGGGGCATGGACATTTGGTTGCACGGCATCCGCCATGGCATTCGGACTTGGTTGCAGCGCTAGGCGTTGGCGGGAGTCGGTCGGGGTCTGGGGACACCGACTGGCTCTAGTGGCGGTTTGGCATCGGGGCAGGATCCAGTTTGGGGGGAAAGCGGCCTGCGTGCCTCATTTTCCCACATGGAGGATCCCAGTAAGGGATTTCGGGGGAGGCCGGAAGGGGACATGCCAAGATGGAGGGCTGCCAAGGACGAGCCTCACTCGAGGCTGTCAGGTTGGCATGCCTTGCCATGGGCTGTCAGGATGGCCTCCTTCCAAGTGGCAGGGGACCACACAGCTGGCTGCCGCCCACGTGTGTCCTGGGAACTGCCATCTCTAGCTGTCCCAGCAGGGGTGCTGGGTGCTGCATCGGCCTGCAGGGTGGCAGGCCGATGGTTGGATACGCCCCCATGCCATGCCAATGCCTTGTTGCTGCAATCAGTAAAGTTGTGCCATTTCATCCAAACTTGTCTCTGTGTGGTCTTTGCTTACTATTTAGTGTATGTTACATTTCATTACTTAGGGGTATGTTCTAGGCTGGGGAGCGCCTCGCACGGCTAAGCACTAAGCCGGCAACCAGTCCGCATATTGAAAAAAGCAGTAGCTGCAGCTTATTTGTCTGGCTTGCAGAGCCAGCCTGAATATGTATACTTGACCTTCATTTTGGAAAGTCAGGAGAAGGGAAAACAACTGGACCACCTTTGATTGTTCCATATTCTTGTGGCAATCAGAGTGGCCTTGCTTATGGCCGGATATCTCTAGGGTTGCCAACCTCCAGGTGGTAGCTGGAGATCTCCCGCAGTTACAACTGATCCGTTCCCCTGGAGAAAATGGCCGCTTTGGCAATTGAACTCTATGGCACTGAAGTCCTTCCCTTCTCCAAACCCCACCGTCCTCAGGCTCCACCCCCAAAATCTCCAGGTATTTCCCTACCCGGAGCGGGCAACCTTAGAGATCTCAGATGTACACCCTTTAATGCAGGGTTTCTCAGCAATACCCGTCTTCAAGACCCTAACGGGTGTTCCTCATATCCATAATGTGTATTCTTAATAAAATGGCAGGCCAATTATATGCTCAATAATGAATGTCTATTTTGTTAAGTTGTTATAAGGCTGACTGAAATGAGGTTTGCAAAGCATTAGTAGTACACAAACACCAATTAATCACCTGTTAGCAATACTTGTACACTATTATGCTCTGATTGCATGCTTTATCCAGAGGGCTTTTGTTAGTCCAGCGAACAAGAAAGAAAGATAACTATAGCATGGCCTTGTGTTCTGGCATTAGAAAGACAATATTTTGCTTAGTCTGTTGTTGGCTGCAAGGAATTTATCACTGCCTCCTTATGATTTTTCTTTCACATGGAGTTGCCTAGGAATTGCATGCTGACAGTGAAATAAATGCCAAAAGAATAGCTGGTCATGTGGGCAGGCCATAGGAAAGAGAGACCCAGAGGAGGTTTTTGAAAAATTCCAGCTATTTCATAAAGCCTTGGAAAAATGCTTAAAATGTTGCAATCAGCAAAGTATGTCTTCAAAAGGAGAAAAACTTTTTTTTTTTTTAGTTGATGTGTTATACACCTCGGCTTTTACAAAGCTTTTAGGCTGAATTACTCATTGAATGTAGTTCCAAGATTCTTCTTTCCAAATGGTCTGTGATTTAGGGCTGTCACAATCTATGTCACATTTTAAATGTATACTAACAATATTTTCAATATATAATATGACCATGTAATTGTTAGCTTGAAAATATTCTTTAGCAATGAAGAAATCCATATTTGATAGGAAAGGTGAGATAGGCATTCGAATGAACCATCTAACTAGATGAAGCGAGGGGCAGCTGGAAGGAAGTTCCTGTGATCAGCAGTCTAGGCAATAGACTCGACAGCAGAACAGGAAAGCATACAAAATGAGTTGACTAGTCCACCTCACTGGTTCTTTTGCTCCTCCCCACCCAGTACCTGTGTGCTTGCGGCAATGAGATTTTGCATCTTCCTTCACTTTCAGCAGTGGTGGCAGAAAGTTCCATCAAGTCACAGCTGACCTA
This sequence comes from Euleptes europaea, assembly GCF_029931775.1. Taxonomy (NCBI): domain Eukaryota; kingdom Metazoa; phylum Chordata; class Lepidosauria; order Squamata; family Sphaerodactylidae; genus Euleptes; species Euleptes europaea. The sequence goes on along the minus strand of NC_079315.1, from coordinate 88,864,618 downwards.
TGTCAACCCCGTAGGGTTTTCAAGGCAAGGGACAAACTGAGAGGGTTTACCATCGCCTGCCTCTCCATAGCAACTCTAGAGCCAGCGTGGTGTGTGGTTAAAACAGACTGAAGGGTAGCTCTGCCTTGTAGTGTGGCAGAGTGGTTGACCTCTATCCCTTGGAGATAATAAAGAGAACCAAATTGTTAGGCTTGGCTCTGGTGGAATCTTGTGTGTGAGAGAGGATCCAACCTAGTGGCTAGTCAGCAAAAGCCTGTTTGTGCCTGAAAGCATTAAAGAAAAAGTTAACTACTCTCTGAAACCATACCTAATTTAAATGGATGAATCTCAGCCAAGTTTCTACTTTGTCTACCTGTGCTGCTCTGTTCCTTGAAACCAACCTGTAAATAAATAAATAAATCTTCTTTGTTGTTTTTATACTAATCTTGCCTCAGTGATCTTCATAATCTCCTTGTCCACCGCAAAACTTACCTTATGGCAGTGAACCCAAAGTCTATACCCTTGCTACCTTTAGAATACCTGGTAACTGAGGGGGAGGTGTATAGTTTAAAACAAACCTAGATCCCCCAAAATCATAGGAGGCTGTGTGGATGCCCTCAGTGGGTAGAAAAGACCTGTCATGCTAACCTTTGTGAGCCAGTGGACACCTTCGGAATTATGACACAGGGTGGTGGGCACAGGAGGTGCTGCTGCAGGAGGTGGATCCACAAACACCCACATAGGTCCCGCAGCTCCACCGGCGGGAGCTTTTTGAGGCCCTGGCCTTAGCGCGTGATGCGCCTACTTCACTTCCGGTTTAACCTGTGACAGGAACGCTCTAGCATTCCCGGCCCAAACTCTATGGTTTCCATAGAGTTTTAGCCGAGGATGCTAGAGCGTCCGCGTCACTTTCAGGTTTATCCAAAAGGGACGAGTGCGCCCTGCGCATGCCTGCAGTGCCCGCCGGCCCTCAGCTGGCCAGCGGGCAGCCCAGTGGATGGGTGGTAGTTTACCCGCCGCCACCGGGCAATTGGCAACCTTACACCCACAGGAAGTCCACATGCAGGGGGAAAGTGGGGTAATTTTAAAAAATACACACACTGGAAAAGAAGAGAGAAAGAGAGAATAAAACTGACACTGTGGTTATTTTAATCTACATAGCTAATGACATCTCCAATGGCCAATCAGAAGCCATGCTAGGCAAGAGCCCAGCTGGCCCCACCTGCTTTCTGAAAACGCTTGGTGGGCGCTAAGTAAGGTGTCAGCAGGCATCATGGTGCTCACAGGCACCACGTAAGGAACCCCTGTTCTATACCTATTCAGGGCAGCCTATTGGCTTACAGAGAGTCAAATAAGCTTAAACAAGCACTAACTACATTTTGGCCTCTACAATCTGAGAAGAACGGGCCCTTTTGCACACTGCTCCCTCCAATCAAAACGGCTATTAAAAGATTCTTCCATTAACATCTTCCACTTGGAGTTCCATATTTAGAGAGACTGTATCCTTTTACAATAACACAGGCAGACAACAGGTAGTTTGGGGAAAGTATTTTTATGTCCAAAGATAGCACAATAGCGATTATACTAGATCGCCACATGGGCAACCAAGCTGACTTAATGCAGTACATTTGTATGCGAATGCTTGCCTTCTGTTTCTGGTTTCTTACACAGTACTTTAACATCATAATACTTTCCAGAATTTCACTGTTATGGACAGTTTACAGTAACAAGCACATAAATAATGTATACCACCAGCCCCATTGGCTTGCCAACTATTTGTAATCATGGATGCTCTATAAACATTGAGAGTTTGTTCTCATTTGCAGTTTCTCCTGAGATATATTTCTTACACAGTAAAATGGTTCATAAAATTACATGGTTTGAAGGAGGGCTCATAGTAACAAAACTGTATCTGCAGGCAAAAGCTCTTCAAGAAGTTGCCAGAGAGGTAGGGTTGCCAGGTCCCCCTTTGCCACCTGCGGGAGGTTTTTGGGGCAGAGCCTGAGGAGGGCAGGGTTTGGGGTGGATAGGAACTTCAATACCATAGAGTCCAATTGCCAAAGCGGCCATTTTCTCCAGGGGAACTGGTCTCTATCAGCTGGAGATCAGTTGTAATAACAGGAGATCTCCAGCTAGCACCTGGAGGTTGGCAACCCTACAGAGAGGGCAATCTCACAGGAGTTGTCCCACCCATCAAGGGTGTTCAGATCTGGAGAAGAAAGTGTGTGTCTGTGCTTGTGCACAGCCAAGTGCTGTTCAGATGTTTCTTTGTGTGACTGTTGAATGCACATAGAGGGGAGTGGGGAAGCGCCTGCCCTCTGCCCCGAATTCTGTACATTGCCTAAGTGCATACAAGTGCATGACTACAGCAGCTTCCACATGATGAGAAATAAGGGCTGGCCTGATCATAAAGTCAAACAAGGCAGTTGCCTAGTATGCCAGGCTCTGAGAGACACTGAATTAGATGGAAGTGATATATAACATAAATAGATACATTTATATAACTTTGGGAAGGGCTGTGGCTCAGTGGTAGAGCATCTGCTTGGCATGAAGAAGGTCCCAAGTTCAATCCCCGGCATCTCCAGTTAAAGGGACCGGGTAAGTAGGTGATGCGAAAGACCTCTGCCTGAGACCCTGGAGAACCACTGCCAGTCTTAGACAATACTGACTTGGATGGATCAAGGGTCTGATTCAGTATAAGGCAGCTTCATGTCATTTCTTAAAAGTATCAGATATTGTTCTTGTAAAACAATGCATCATTGCCATATCAGAAGTTGTGCAATATTATTTATTTCACATTATGGACCATGGCTGGGGACAGGGGCCCTGTCAAATTCCTGGCTCACCTAGGGCTGTAAAAACCCTTGAGCGGGCAAAAAGCAGTGTCCCTCATAACGTATGAAGAACTTAAACATGAACATATGCATGTATATATGGCACTTTTCAGATATCCTACAGAATGCGCAGCAGGCAAGGCAAGCAGGTGTGATCCCACTCTTGTCTATATGGGCTCCGAGGATGTGCAAAGACATTCTGCCTCACAGGTACAGAAGCAGAACGGTAACTCCTGTAGATTCCTCCATTGTTATCACTGGAGGACTGAAGGTCCATTAAGCAAGTTTATAGCCCTGTTTAGAGGCCATGGCTCTGCTCCAGCCAATCAGAGTCTTCCTATCACTCAGGCTTTGAGGGGTGTGGATCAGGCCAGGCATCTTTACATGGCTTCAGCATTCCTTTCATTGTTTTGCTTGCCATTTCTTGGTAAACAGCAATTTCAGCCCTGCATGACTGTTCTTGTCTTCTGGGTCTCCTTAAGCAATGATACAATCAGTTCTTTCCCTTCTGCCTTCTAGCAGTGCAGGCACCAGTTTTGGGAAACGGTACCAAATAACTATAGCCAAACTGACGCCAATTCCTTTAGCAGTATGCAAAAACCTGCATCTTCCCTCTTCTGTAAAATTATTATGCCGTATCAGCAGTATCAGGCTAAACGAACACACAGAGAAATGTTGTGGCAACAAGCTCCTTTTGCTAAATGGTTTGGTTTTCCATGATCGTGGCTCTCAAATAGTGCTGGCTTTATATATTTAGACTAGCTGTGCCCAACCTTGTTAAGCCTGTGGGCCCATTTGGACCTTTGGGAAAAGATCATGTGTGCTACCACAAAATGTCTGCTGCAGGACTGGGTGTCAATCACAGTATGTTGGGATGTGCTGCATTGTGTTGGGAGGTTCCAGGCCAAGTGCCCTCCTATGCTACAGGCAACTGCTTCTCCCTGTAGACACAAAGACAATTCCTGCTAAAGCTTTTCCTGCACCAAAGACATGGAGGAAAGGTGAAACTGGCTGTTTTCAGTTTCTGAAGGAAGGGGAGAGTTTGCTCCCTGCACAGCCATAGGGAGGCATTTCCAAGCTCAGACACATTTGGAACTTTGTGCCTATGGTCAATCCAAGCATGCACAGCTGTATTGTGCCTACCTGGGAGGGAGAAGGTCAGTTCTTAGCTAGACATATCCTGAAGGGCTAGGTTGGAATGGCTGAGCACTCACTAGGAGACCCAGAGGGGCAAGGACATGGGGGCAGCTGGCAATGACAGCGTGACATCACTTCTGGAAAAACCTGGAAGTTATATGCCTCTCTAGGAATTGCCAGAAACTCTATGGTAAAACCAAAGAATTTTCAGCGATTCCTAGAGAGAACTGATGTCACATCTGGGTTTCCCCCCAAAGTGACATAAAACTGTTGGCCTGATGACCCTTTAAAAAACTTTTCTCCTGATACTGCCCCGAGCAGCTACAGGAAACAAACTCTGGGGGTGGGGAATCCCCCACCCACATAGGAGAGTTTGGCAAGCCAAAGGGCTGCAGATAATTTTCTTATTGTTGGTTAAATGCATACATTACTTTGCACTCTGAGACCACTTCTGGCTCCGGACAGCACCATCAAGGTTTAGGGACGGGCAAATGCTTATGCTTTCATTTCTCTTCATTTTCAATTTCTTCATTTTCATTATCTGTAGTTACTGTATAATTTGTTATTCTGTTACATGTGGTTTCAATGGGAAACTTATTTCTGGCTGTAATAAATTGTATACCTTTGGGATGTTCCATGTTAAATGACAGACAGGTTAGAGGAAGGGTCATATATAAGGTTATTATCAGTGCCATTCTGCATTGTACAATAGTGTTTTTATATGCAAGTTGTAGAGATATATTGAGAAACGTACATTTTTGTTACTTTAATAAATAAATAATTTAAAATAAAAAACAACAACCCAGTGCCATCCTGAGCAGAGTTACACTTTCTAAGCCCATTGACTTTAGTGGCTTAGAAGCATTGCACAGCATATTTCTCACTAGCAGAGTAGGCATAGGGAGGTGTTTTACACCTTCGACAAGTAGGCAGCAGCAGAGAGGACAGAGCTGGCCTGTGGGCACCCCAAGAAAGATAGGAGCAGAGGAGAGTGGGCAACTGCTTGCATTGTTCAGATGTGCAAGGGGCCATGGCACAGTGACAGAACGTTTGCCTTGCATGCATATGGTTTCAGGTTCAGTCCTCGGAATCTCCAATTAAAACGGATCAGATCATAGGTGATGTGACAGATCTCTGCTTAAGACCCCAGAGAGCTGCTGCCAGTCAGAATAAGCAATAATGAATTTGATAGACCAGTGGTCTGACTCATTATAAGGCAGCTTCACATATGAGTCCTAGTGCTTGTTAGAAAGCAGATCTTGGACTAAGAAACCCACTGCAAATAATCATACCACCACAAGAAATGACACTAGCAGTGCAATCCTATGTACTAGTCTCAGTACATTGATTGCAATGGGCTTAGACTGGCATAACTCTGCATAGAGTTGCACTGTGTCAGATTTGCAAAGAGAGTGTAGAATTAATAGGCCTATTAGAATAAATACTACAGGGAGCTGGAGGAGGATCTTTGTAGACATTTAGCTAGTGACACTTTCTAGCTATTTAGCTAGTACACTTTCTCTTTTACAAACATCAGATCAGCCTCTTGTTCTCTGTCACATAGATCAACACCAGTGTTAATAGCAAGGCATCAGTTAGAACTGAAAACACACAGTATCTATGCAAATATTTGCATAGGCAAAGAAGCAACAGTTGGCAGACTTCTTATACAGAGTCAAAAAAGCCCTTCTATTAGCCACTGAGGCAGAACTGATGCAAAGAAACACTGAGCAAACAAACACTTTTTGGGAAAATACTTCCCCCTGGCAAGAACTGTGTGATTCTGCTGATTGGAAAATGCCCTGTCAGTTATATTGTCTCCCTACAGTCTCTTTCCCTTCCCTGAAGACCATACTAAACCTTACCCCTGAGATTAGTCACCTGATTTGTGGCAGAGGTAATGCCTAGTTTGGCTTTGAATTTGACCTCTACATGGGTAGAGTTAATATTGCAAATTAATGAATATTATCAAATGTGGTTATTTTGCTGATTCATATTTGTTACAATTATGACTTTTTGAACAGGGTTCTTTTGTACGGTTGCCAGGTCCCTCTTTGCCACTGGTGAAAGGTTTTTTGGGGTGGAGCCTGAGGAGGGCAGGGTTTGGGGAGGGACTTCAATGCCATAGAGTCCAATTGCCAAAGTGGCCAATTTTTCCAGGTGAACTGATCTCTATCAGCTGGAGATCAGTTGTAATAGCAGGAGATCTCCAGCTAGTACCTGGAGGTTGGCAACCCTATTCTTTTGAGACCCCCATGTTTCAATAAATGAATCCACATCCCTAATAAAGCTTCTAAAGAGGAACCAGATAGTTAGGCGAATGACAGATATCGGTCAGTTGAGCAAGCTTGGGAGTCTTTAGCTGGAGAGGAACAATGCTTTAATGCTTTTAAGGGGTAGGATGTTTGCATTGCCCTGTAAACTTTAGCACCCCAGGACTTTACATAAAACAAAGGCCTACAAACTCTTAGACTGCATCCACCCATTGTTGGGTACTGTATAATCCCTGTACTATAGCAGTGATTTGCAATGTGGTTTTTCTGCAGAAGTGAAACTTAGATTGTATGATTTATTGGAACCAATAAAACAGTAAATGTCATTCCAAAACCTTCATATATCAGCAGTGGACACATCTTAATGGGTACTACTGATTTGGAATGCTGCAAGAAATAGATCTCTTGAAGTAAGTCTGTGCTGCAAACTTGTAAATCTCTACTTAAATTCCTTCTTCAGTCATGAAAGCAAGGGTGTTGTCAAACTAGGACTTGGAGGATGAGGAGGTCAAATGCCTGCTTTGTTATGACCTTGGGGCAGTCACTATCTCTCAGCCTAACCTACATCACAGGGTTGTGAGAATGAAGTGGGCAAGGGGAATGATGTACCAAGCTTTTGGGAGGAAGGTTGGGATAAAAATTAAAAGCATTTGGTGGATGGCTGTCTTAGCTTGTTGTAAAGGTAAAGGTAGACCCCTGTGCAAGCACCAGATCATTCCTGACGTCACATCCTGACATTTACTAGGCAGACTATGTTTATGGGGTGGTTTGCCATTGCCTTCCCCAGTCATCTACACTTTACCACCAGCAAGCTGGGTACTCATTTTACCCACTTTGGAAGGATGGAAGGCTGAGTCAACCTTGTGCTGGCTATCTGAAGCTGACTTCCGTCGGGATCGAACTCAGGTCGTGAGCAGAGCTTTTGACTGCAGTACTGCAGTTTAACACTCTGTGCCACGGGACTCTCTAGCCTGTTGTACAAGGATGTTAATACTGACCTACCTTGTAAGGACTTTAGAGATCACTTAAGTGAAGTGCTAGAGTCTCTAGTGTTATATGAATACTAGATTGTGGCATAAAATAATAAAACAAGACAATGCAACATGTCATTATTGAGGCCTTTTTGACACAGAGCTGTCAACATTTTTACTGGAAAAAGAAAAAGTAATAGACTCCCAGATATGAATGGAGCATTAAGATTAATAACCTTTTGGTGGCAGGGGATGGCGTGGCACCTGGGGGGGAACGGGGCATTTTCCCCATTGAAAACAGTGAGGCTGCGCCAGTAAAAACCTAGTGCAGCAACGCTGTTGTAGGCGGCGTTCTGGCCCGAAAGGGGCCAGGAAGCTGTGCCCCCCATAACGCCCCGGGAATGGCATCCCTGCCTCTTTCGGCGACGCAAGTGACCCAGGCTCCGGTGCAAGCAGCCCGAACGCTGGCACGACCACTTGCACTCTTCCTGAGCTCTTTCCGGCCCAGAGCGCAGGAATGGACTTCCCAACTCTGAGGCAGAATCTACTAGCTGGTAGCAGTACTAGATGTTATTCTTACTATAATTAACTTCCACTAGGTGCTTTAAACCAGAAGATCTTGCAAGAACCATATCAATGGTTCCAAGGAAGGTGGTAGAATTACCACAGCAGTTTAAGCCATGGTACCTCTGTGTTTCTGAGTTGCTTATTTGCATCAAAAAACATATGGCACACTCTGAACATTCCTCACTGCCTAATCTGCCTTACGCTGAATCTGCCTTAAGATGAATCTGCCTTACACTGAATCTGCCCAACTATTCGTTGGTTATGGCTCTCCAGGGCCTCAGGCAGAGAAAAGTTTTTCCAAACCTTTCCTACCTGAGATGCTTTTAACTGGGATTTCTAGGGATCGCATCTTCATGAAAAAGTGTATGTTCTGCCAACTAATCTGTGACCCCCCCCCTGCTCCTTTAATTAGTGTGAAATTAAATAACAATAATACCTTCGAATAAGCTTTCTTTCCTATTTCCCCGCTCTATATAATTAACTATTGTAACCAAAGATTTAATAAAGCTCTGCATTCCTTGATGTAAGCTTTTCAATTTCCTTTCAATTAATATGCAAAACTTCAAAAGATTCCCTCTGAATGCAGATAGGGGTGTGATAGACTTCCAGCAAACTTCTAACTTTATATAATGCCTTTTCAGAAGACAGCCTTGTTAGACTTAGGCTTGTTTATATGCTAAGGATTCTTACCCCCCCTAGGAGGTTGGCAGATGTCTCTTGCTTTTCCTTGTGTGGTGAGTTAGCATATTTCCTTGAGACAGAAGAGGTAACATATTTTTTCATACATTCCTGAATGTATGATTTGTTACCCAAGAACTCTATTCTTTTCAACTCCTTCATGGCAATTAACTGAAACAACACACTGAAATCTACCAGAACACTTTGTAACCTTGAGCTCTGTGTTGCTTTTGGGACTACCTAAAAGTTGTATCTTGAAACGCGTTCACAAGCTTCCTCCTATGATTCCTTGGGATGTCGAACAGTTTCATTCATTTTTCCTGTTTGTCTTAAGCAGGTGGGTGGCTGTCTTGTGGTTTAGTTTGGGCTGCTCTTAAGATCTGGTTTGGTGCACAACCATTTTGGATCATTCTCTCTCAAGGCTAGCTCAATGGTACCGGTAGTGCAGCGGCACACTAAGGGGCATCCAGAAAGTATTTATTTAGATATTTATACATTACTTTTCTTCCCAATGGGGATACAAAACAACATCACATTGCGGAATCATTACATTGCAACCTCATTCTCCTCCCCCGTTTTAGCCCAACAAAAACCCTGTGAGGTAGGTTAGGCTAAGGGAGAATGGTTGGCCGTGGAGCTTCCATGGCAGAGTGGAGAGTCAAACCTGGTTATTCCAGATCCTAGTCTGGCCCTCTGACCTCTACAGCACTCTGGCTATCAGTAGAACAGGGTCCCCCAATGTAATGCCCATGGGCGATATGACACCAACAGGCATTTTTCCAGGTGCCTGCCATGTGCTTCAGGAAAGTCAGAGGGGCCATTCGTGCAGGCAGGACCAGTGACTGTCTGTCTCCATACAGGTAAAGGGGCTTTCTACGTGGATCTTCCCCACTGCTCACTGGAGAAGGATTCAGGATTCTGTAAACAGAATCCATGGATCAGCTGCGAAGTGGTGGGGGGTCAGGGAGTACCAGAGTAGCAAAGGAGGTGCTTGCCTCCGCCTCCTGTAGCGACCATTTTGTAGTGGTGCCTGCCACCCTTACCTCAAAATATCAAAGATGCCCATGGGCTCAAAAAGGTTGGAAGAAGAATAGTCAAGGCTCTTCTGCTGTTTCTGGCAGGGCCAACCTTCCCAGTGGGTTTGTGGTAAACTATCAGGAGTTCTTCATGACACCCCCCCCCACCCCGGCCATATCACCATACTTCCTCTCACCATTCCCCCAATAAGGCTATACAACAAGAGTAAACTTTAGATTTATTTCCTGAATAGCATCCTTTTGGATGTGTGGGGAACCTAGGATTAGAATGTGTGCTGCTTCAAGATAGTGGCTCAGAAAGTCCTCAGCTTTCTGGATTGCCTTGGGGAAGCTGCCACATATGGAAGGGCAGGGGTGGTATATTTTTTGTAAGCATTTCAACGGAACAGTCTGTCTCCACAACCCCTCCCCCCCCAATATTTGTATGTGTTGGTTTAGTCTCATGGGGTGGAGTCCCTGTTCACTTGGGTTTGTTTGTAGACTTCATGAGCTCCTTTGTCCTGAAACCGGTTGCTCCCATCCCATCTTATTAATAAATGGATGTTGTTCTGAACACACCCATCTCTGCTGTGTAAACCTAAAAGCAGGAAACTGAGTTGAGTGATTATCCTATTCCTGATTTGCAAGCAAGTGGGAACATCACACATCAGGAACCCTAACCCGACCCCCAGCATCTGGTGTTTAGAAATAAATTGCATCTGAACATAAAGGTTCCATTTAGCCAGCATGGCTTATAGTGGTGGAAGGGCTTGTCCTTGAATCCTAACCACTACACAGTGATTTCCAGTTGCCAAAGTGATTTGTCTGTTGAGGAACCTAGTATGTATGCCAAACAATCTGTGTCTATTTGAAATGATACTGGGAAGGCATTCTAGGGAACACTAATAGGTCACATGGAGCACAAACCCGTTAGCCATTAGGACTTTGGGGTCTCTGTATTGCCCCATGTAAACAGAATTTGACCCTTCATCTTCACATTGGAAGGGGAAGTTGATAATGGTGGAGAGGTTACTGACTGAAGTTCCTTTAACTCAGGGGTGGGGAACGTCAGGCCCGGGGGCCGTATAAGGCCCTCGAAATCATTTGGTCTGGTCCTTCATGGGTCCTGGCAGATCTCTAGCTCAGAAGGATGCTGCCCTGCCTGAATCTCTTGGGCCCAGCTGGGGACAGTAGAGCTCAAAAGCGAGTCGCTCTATGTGGCAGACACTCGGAGCTGTCTCCGGTCGTGCCTCTTGGCTAAATGTTTGACCAAATATAGCAGGCTAATTTTTAAGTTGATAATTTTGTATGGCCCCTGAATGATGTTATAAATATCCATATGGCCCTTGGCAGAAAAAAGGTTCCCCACCCCTGCTTTAACTGAAGAATCTGATCGAAGGCTTCTGAGGAACTTGATGATTTGAAAATCATTGGCCTGTTCTTTGGGGCTATTTCAGTACAATACAATTGTTCACATTGTAATTGTTTAAAGTGTACTAGAATAAAATGGGCATCTTAAAGACTAGCAGAATGTATGCCAGCTTTCAGGTCATTTCATCAGATGCATGAGATGTGCATCCTTATGGCCAATGTATATACACAACAGAAAGGTGGGGAGGAGGTGGCAAAGAGAGACTGGTTCAAAACAAGATCCAATCCAAAGAGTAATCAGTTGTTGGATAAGGAAAATGTAAAATCTAGTGCAGGATGAAGTAAGAAGTAGTTACAAGAGGAAGTTGCAGAGGTATAACTGAAGTAATTGAAATCTGGAAGGGGTGGGTTATTAAAAAGTTGAATCTATGTGACTCTTCTCATTATTATACTGTTCCAGAATCCAGTAGGCATTTACAGTGCTTGATGGGATCATCCATAGATAACCAATTGTTATGTAATGTTCCCATGAGTTCTACTTCATACTTTTTGTATGTAGCAAGCATTATACTGGAAGCTATCTTTAGTTTCTTGCTCTGTAGAGCTTCCAGAGACAACTTAATTTACCTTTTCAAAATGCAATATGGACACAAATAGCATAATATATAATAAAATTCATAGCAGTGTGTATTTTAGGATCTAGAGCGAATTTATTAATGTTCTAACTGTCCAACAAATGACACTATAAAGCAATCATCACTCAAAAGCTTGACACATTTGTATTTCAGGAAGCATATTATAATCATTCTAATTTATTACTGGGATCCATTTGGCTTAGTGGGAATCTGATACTTCTCTACCAGCAGTGGTTGACACAATGGACTTAATTTTAAGAAGGGGCTTAAAAAGCACTCAGCTTCATGGCTGTTCAGACCTTTAATAATAATGCATATGATAGACTAAATGCAAGATTTTCCTTTTACACCAGGTGCAATGTAGTGTCTTCTTGGATGTTTTCTTTCACTTTCACCAAAGTAAATGTAAAAGGAAGCAAGCAAGCATTTGGCATCAATTAATTTCAGGCTGGGGAGGGGGGAAGCAAAGGTAGTGGTCTAGCAAATGTACATCTAGACCCACTCTACATTTAGGATATGTTGACTTCCTATTGTCCAGCACTATTTTGCACTGGTGATATCTAGAGATTTGCTGTAAATAATAATAATGACATTCTCCAAGGTAGTTTTTAAAATGTCTTCTCTTGTGGATATGCTGCTTAATTTAGAGCTGGCTTGGAAAAATAGTGTGGATTTCAATCTATCCCAAGTTCAGCACCTTTCAATCCAACTGATTTCCAGTTGAGGAAATTTGAACATATGTTTAAAGCTCCTGTTGAAATCCAAGGAAAGTAAATGTCCTTAACTTGGGCTTAATCATACTTGTGACCTTCAGATACGTATTGATCCAGGATCAGTTCTGTATGATGCAGAACATATCCAGGGATCTTGTTTTCTACTTTGCATTTCATCTTGATATAAATGCAAGAATGATCAATTTCACTATGATCATATTTCTGGAGAAGTAAATATTGTCTGCCTTGGGTAGCATTGGCACACAGGACTCTTGACTTTACAAACATTTCTGGAGCCAGTTTTCTTTCTTTGCCTTTTGCAGTGTCAAGATAGTTTCACTATTCCTTCTCTTCACTGATACCCTGTTGCTGGGTGGGTGTTTCTCATCACAGGACTAGCTGCTCTGCCACTGTGGCTTGATACCAAGCTAAGGGAAGAGGGAACGTGTACTGGCAAAGGCTCCAGATGAGACCAGTCGAGCTCTTGTTGATGAATGCCAGTATTGTTGTCTTTGAATACTTTGTTAGGAGCTTTTTCAAAGAGAAGGTGAATTTGAGATGTTAATTGTTTCCATCCAAAGCTAGCTAGTTGGGAGGGGTTTGGTGTTTTTGGCCTCTTTTCAGAACATTGACAGACATACAGTGGATCCTTCAGAGTCTGTTAATTTTCTCATGGATGAAATGTTGGATAGAACAACAGTAGGACTGCCATCCCCAGGTTGGGGAATTCCTGGAGATTTAGGGAGCGGAGCCTGGGGAGGACAGAATGTGGGGAGGGGAAGGAACTCAGTGGGGCATAATTCCATAGAATCCACTCTCCAAAGCAGCTATTTTCTCCAGGAGAACCAATCTCTATCGACTGGAGATCAGTTGTAATTCCAAGAGATCTCCTGGCCCCAGCTGGAGGATGGCAACCCTAAACAACAATAATTTCATTTACTACCAGGGAGATGGCCATTGAATGTCAGGATTGTGAATCTGGATGGAAATGTGGATATAAGGAAAGGCTAGAGCACAAAGCCCTGACCTGGATAGCCCACGCTGATCTTGTCAGATCTCAGAAGCTAAGCAGAGTCGACCCTGGCAAGTATTTGGATGGGGAACCACCCAGGAATACCAGGGTTGTGACGTGGAGGTAGGTGAGAAAAAATGCTGGGTTAAAAGAAAGGGTACTTAACCTTGTTCTGGGTTTCCCTTTGAAATGATCTCTCCTGTACCTATTTATCTGGCAGGGGAAAGGAGACGGGGGATACCCCATCTGGATAGGGTTGCCAGGTCCCTCTTTGCCACTGGTGGGAGGTTTTTGGGGCAGAGCCTGAGGAGGGCAGGATTTGGATATGGGAGGGACTTCAATTCCATAGAGTCCAATGGCCAAAGCAGCCATTTTCTCCAGGTGAACTGATCATTATTAGCAGGAGATCTCCAGCTAGTACCTGGAGGTTGGCAACCCTACATCTAGAAGGGAGTCCACTTGCTTCAAGTATTTCCCTCCTGTTTTGAGGGTGGGTAGGGTTGGGCTGCAGAAAATAGTTGGAGTCAGTTAGCACAGTCATGTTCTGGAATTGTCCCAGGCAGGTAGGCATATTAGAAATAAATTGGTTGTCATAATTAATAAGGGGATATTCCTGTTCTCTCCAGAGAAATGTGGTTTCTCTGCACCATTTTCATCTTGTGCTAATTTAGGATTAAATACCTCGCATGTACGTTCACTGTTAACCACTCGGTGTGATAATTTCTAAACCGTTTCTAGATTCCTAGCAAAAATTGAAGTCCGAGCAATGAACAAGCCTTGGCTGCCAACCAAGCTCCGACACCATTTCTCTCCCTCCTCCTTAGTGTGCAGTCTCTCACCCCCACTCCCTTCAAAGGGGACAATGGCATGGATTCACTTGGAAGGGTGCAGCTGCAGTGCAAATTACACCCTTCTCTGCCAGGGAAGACAGCAGCGTTCTGTGGCAACTCTTGCCCTCGGGGAAGGCGAGTGGCATCTGCATCACAATTACATACGGGAAGCCTGCCAGAGGGTAGCCTTAAATTGCTGTCAGTACCCCCATCACAATTCAGCTGGTGCGTATCGCCTTGGGAACGTCCTGAATAGGGCTGTCACATTTCTGCCTGGGAAATGTTGATGCTCCTGTCATAGGATTTTTGCAGGGAAAATGAAACCTGCAAGGTATTCAGTACTGATAAAACTGACCCTTCCCATGTGTTTGTAAGGAATATGCGGGGGGGCGGGGGCGGTCAGTGTCTCCCTCCCAATTATAGTGCATGTTTGATCCACAATTTTGTTGGTTCATGTGGCAATCCTAAATGTACCAGCCTGGAAGGGAATTTCACTGAAGTTAATAGGACTCGCTTCTGAGATGGAGGTGGTTGGACTGCCATTGCTTTGCGGAGCTGTGACCAGAACACTAAGTACCGGTGGGATTTGAGTGTTATTAAAATCTATCCATCCAGCAGATTTTCAGTACGCAACTGAGAAATAAATCAGGGTGCATTTGGTTCTCTGACAGCATACAATGGTCTGCATAATAATGTAAAAATGCAAACGTTTATACAGAAATGTTTAAAGTAAATATACTGAAGACACAACTTGTTATTTTCGATTAGGGCTACGATAGATGAGATGGTAATCTGTGATCAGGCACCAGATTTTTTTTTAAAATGGATCAAAAGGAGCTGTACTCTTCCTCTCCGTTTGGATTGGGCCCATGGTGCTGGACAGGGGATTTAGTGGTTCCTCCCCAGGTCATTTCCCCAGCCTCAAGCCACCCTCCAGAACTGCCATTTGAACCACTGGGGATGACATACACACACCATAAGGCAGCCAGTATATTTCCCCCACAGAGATAAACAAGTGATTGGCAATCAGTTTGAGGATGGGAAGTTGGTTCAGGGTAAAGAATTAACTACCCTGACATGGATGGCCCAGGCTTGTCTAATCTCATCAGATCACATGAACACATGAAGCTGCCTTATACTGAATCAGCCCCTTGGTCCATCAAAGTCAGTATTGTCTACTCTGACCTGCAGCGGCTCTCCAGGGTCTCAGGCAGAGAGGTCTTTCACATCACCTACTTGCCTGGTCCCTTTAACTGGAAATGCTGGGGATAGAATCTGGGACCTTCGGCATGCCAGGCAGATGCTCTACCACTGAGCTACAGCCCCTCCCCAGAAGCTAAACCGGGTTGGCCCTGGTTAGTAATTGGCTGGAAAACCACCAAGAAAGGCCAGGGTTGCTACACAGAGGCCAGCAATGGCAAACCACCTCAGTTCATCCATTGCCTTGGGAACCCTATGGGGTCGCCATGAGATGCCAACAACTTGAGGGCACTTTCCACCACCACCAAAGAGTTGACCTCCCTGTCCCTATGCTGTGGCCCCAGTCTGAATCTCTTCCCCTTCATGGCTGGTGTTTAGCAATATAAACTGCACATCAGATCCATTTACGGATTGTGTGTGTTAAGTGCCATTAAGTCGCTTCCGACTCATGACGACCCTATGAATCAGAGTCCTCCAAAATGTCCTATCTTTGACAGTCTTGCTCAGATCTTGCAAATTGAGGTCTGTGGCTGCCTTTCTAGAGTCCATCCATCTCTTGTTGGGTCTTCCTCTTTTCCTGCTGCCCTCAACTTTTCCTAACATGACTATCTTTTCCAGTGACTCTGGTCTTCTCATAATATGTCCAAAGTACGACAGCCTCAGTTTAGTCATTTTAGCTTCTAGGGTCAGTTCAGGCTTGATTTGATCTATAACCCACTGATTTGTTTTTTTGGCAGTCCACGGTATCAGTCACACTCTCCTCCAGCACCACATTTCAAAGGAATCTACTTTCTTCCTATCAGCTTTCTTCAATGTCCAGCTTTACACCCTTACATAGTAATAAGGAATCCGATGGCATGAATTATCTTAATCTAGGTGGCCAGTGACACATCCATTCACTTAAGAATGCAATTTACGGATTGCATTTGTATTTATTTACTAGTACATTTATATCATGCCTTTCTCAGAGCAGACTCAAGGCTGTATACTAAGTTCACTATGATACTAAGCCAACAACATGCATAAAACCTCTCAAAATAGTAAGCAATAAACAGCCGTGTCAGTTCTAAAATGCTCAGAAATTTCTTGTGTCTCATGACATCGGACCCTCCACAGCAAAAGAGAGCTAATTTTAGGCAGAAGGTAAGGA
This sequence comes from Euleptes europaea, assembly GCF_029931775.1. NCBI lineage: Eukaryota > Metazoa > Chordata > Lepidosauria > Squamata > Sphaerodactylidae > Euleptes > Euleptes europaea. Next base: position 88,848,252 of record NC_079315.1, on the reverse strand, counting down.
GCTGGTGCATATTTTGTGGATCCTGCTTTTGCAGCCTTTGCTCAGCCTCCGTTACATCTGAAGCGATTCAGTAAAAGAGCAATTAAAAATACCTGTCAAATGGAAACATCTTCAAATCTGCTTGGCTGCTTAAACCAAACTCTTTGGAAAGACAGTAATGTATCTTCTTGCTGCCGGCTAAATACTATGTGCATTCATATTAATGCCCCCCATCCCCCCCCCCAATCTTATGCAAACCCATCAGCACACTTCACCAGCTGAGCCGGAAACTTAATGTTTCTCTAATCGTTGTTCACTGAAAAGGACTGTAATTTATGCTCAGTAGCAGTTTCTGAAATCAGAAATTTCAGTTGCCTGCCATGCTCAAAAGAGTTTACACAGCAAGTCTGGAATTGTTCTCTTTTTAGCAGGCAGGATTGTCTTTTCAAGACTGAATTTAAAGGCTCAGGGCTTTGGTGGGGGGCAGAATTAATAAGGATGGTCCATCTGTAGAGGCTGCACAGTAGAGCTGGAAGTCCTTTGCCTCGTCTCTGAGCCCATGACTGAAAGGGAATTAATTGTGCCGTGGTTGGGCCAAAGTAAATAACTACCATCAGGCTTTTGATATGACCAGCTACTGGGATATGAGTAGGGGGCTTTGGTAGCAAAAACATTACGATGGAAAGAGAGCTTTATAAAAAGGTGTAGATGAGCCAGATGGGATGCGGGGGGGGGGGGGAGCTGGCAATCAAGGCCGTAGGCAAAAGTTTTGTTGTGAAGGAACCTACAAAAACACAGAAAGGGCTGGTATTGTTAATTAGCAAAAATGGGATTTGCTTAACATTATTAACCACCTGAAATTGTAATACATTTATCAATTGCAATACATCTTTTAAAATTATGAGGGTCTACCAGTTTAAATTTACTTTTGACTGAGCAACTGAGTACAATATGGCCTATATGTGTTTCCTTATATCTTTATAAATTAAAGGGCAAGAAGCTGTCAGCATGGTGTAGTGGTTAAGAACGGTGGACTCTAATAGGAAGAACCGGGTTTGATTCCCCACTCCTTCAAATGAGCACCAGACTCTAATCTAGTGAACTGAGTTGGTTTCCACACTCCTGTGCATGAAGCCTGCTGGGTGACCTTGGGCTAGGTGTCTGTTGTGGGGAGAGGAAGGGAAGGAGCTTGTAAGCCGGTTTGATTCTCTTTAAAAAGTAGAGGAAATCGGCATATAAAAATCAACTGTTCCACTTCTTCTTCTTTTAAGTTCAAATGAATGCTGAAGATCGAGGGAAGGGCCTCACACAGTCTCCCAGTATCTACAGCCATGTTTGTATTTCATCTGTTGTTTCAAATAACAGAATCCTGTGGATCGAGCAAGTAGATGGAGGTGCAAAACTTTCCAGACACCTGTGTAGTTTGCTCAGAGAATCAACTTATTTTCCAATTTCCATAATCTGCTGAACCCTCTTTGTCCCTGAATGATGAACATCGACGCTGAAGCGAGCCATATTGCATGAGCTAGCAGAATGAGAATTCATCCATACAAGATCAATGAGCATCTGTCGATGACTCTTAGCCGCGTTTTGCTGGCTGGACTTCCTATGATTTTGCAAGCAGAGAAAATGTCATTCCGAGACTTGGCATTATATGTGACATTTGTGGTTAAGGGCCATCATTGCTATCAAATTCGTGACATTGCACTGCAAGCAGAAAATCAGTTCTAGGACTTTTCTCAAACATAGGTGACTTGAATACTGAAGCCTGCTTATTCGGTAGGATTTGCAAGCCCTTCTTAACTTTTGTAAGATTAGCTAAGTTCACCATGAAGTTTCTTTTGTAGTTCACCGATAAATAAGTTTGCCAGATGAATCATCTAGAAGAGAAACAAAACAGTCCCTGCTGGGTTGCACTCATTAACTTATTTATCGGTATGCATTACCAAGTATCAATTGCCAGTTTGAGTTTGAAAGTTTCTCCCAGTGCCCAATCTTCATGCCAGGGAATCCGAGATTAAATGTTTGCTTGTTGTATAGCTTATTGATGATGATGATGATGCCAGGAAAGTGGCAAACCCGGGGGCAACATGGAGTTGGTTATGTCCAGATGGAACTACATTTTTCTATGGCACACCGCTGAACCAGCTTCAGTTGACAAATGGGCACAATTGATTTGTTTTGTTTTTTCATATTGTATAATGCCCATCCTAAAAACTCAGGTCACTACATGGGGGCTGGGGCAGTGCCTCTCATAGGCAAGGGTCAATTGATGCTTCCAGCTCTTTTCCACAACCTTTTCCCTTCCCAGCTTCCTCCTGATTCTGCTCACTGTCCTGACTGACTGCCTTTGAGGCTGCTCTGGAGCCCCCCACTCTCTGGAGCAAGCCATGTTCTGCAATGATTTGAATGTTGAAGGACTGGGAGGGAAGAAAAATGCCTCTCCGACATGCTGATTATTCCATGCTGAATATAGAATAAAAGGAGGGGAACTTATGGTGTAAGATCTCTTGAGTAAGCATACCATTCATGGGATAAGAGGACAGGTCCTTATATAGATTAAAAATCAGTTGAACAGGAAGCAGAGAATAGGAATAAATGGACAGTTCTCATAGTGGAGGAAAGTGGGGTCCCACAAGGATCAATATGGGGACTGGTGCTATTTGATGTGTTCATTAACAATCTGGAACCGAGGAGTGAGCAAGTATAATGGCCAGATTTGCAGAGGATACCAAATTATTCAGGATGGTGAACTCCAAAGTGGATTGTAAAGAATTGCAAGAGGATGTATCAAAACTGGGGGCAACCATGTCAGCAGGCAACCATGTGGCGAAAGAAATTCACTGATGACAAGGGTTAAGTGATGCACGTTGGAACAAGAACCACTAATTTAAATACATGCTGATGGTTTTTGAACTGGCTGAGACCAAGACTGAAAGAGACCTTGAGGTGTGGTTATAGCTCAATGAATGTTAACTCAGTGTGTGGCAGTGTTGAAAAAGGCAAATGCCATGCTGGGGAGGGGACTATTAGGAAAGGGGTACAGAACAAAACAGCAAACATTGTAATGCTTGTGCTTACACTGGTGTATACTGAATAAGAAGCTGCCTTATACTGAATCGGACCATCGGTCCATCAAGGTCAGTATTGTCTACTCAGACTGGCAGAGGCTATCCAGAGTCTCAGGCTGTATAGAACCATGGTGTGGCCTCATTTGGAATACTGTGCACAGTTCTGGTTGCCATATTTCAACAAGGATAAGTGCAGAGCTGGAAAAAGCACAGAAGAGGGCAACCAATATAAAAGGTTGGAATTGGAACATCTTTCCTATAAGGAAAGGCTAAAGAGACTGGGACTTTTCAGTTTAGGTAAAAAGAGGGCTAAGGAGGGACATGATAGAAGTTTATAAAATTATGCACAGGGTGGAGAAAAGTGTATACAGTGAGGTTTTTCTCCCTCTCTCATAATGCTAGAACTTGTGGGCATCCCATGAAGTTAATGGGTACAGGACAGACAAAAATATATACTTCTTTACTGAATAAGTAATTAATGAGTAATATAGAATTACTGAATGAGTAATGTAGATTTCACACAATGTAGATTTCACTGCCAGTGGAGGTAGTGATGACCATGAACACAGATGGCTTAAAAGGGGATTAAGACAGACTCATGGAGGAGAGGTCTATCAATGGCTGCTGGCCATGGTGGGTGATGGGAACCTTCATATTCAGAGGCAGTAAATCTCTGAAACCCAGTGCTGGGAGGCAATGTCAGGGGAAGGTCTTGGAAGGTCTTCGCCTCAGTGCTCTGTTTGTTGGCCCTCCAGGGCAACTGATTGGTCTCTGTGTGAAACAGGATACTGGACTAGATGGGCCACTAGTCTGATCCATCAGGACTCTTCTTTTGTGGGTACCCTTGGATTTTACCTTTTCTCTGTATCATTAACAACTGGAAATTTGTCAGGTGAGCCTTTCCATCACAGCACAAAAGGGGAGGAGAAGGACACTATAGGACTACCGATATAGTTCCCTCTGTGGGACAAATAGGACTTCTGGGAGAAGAGTAATGGACAGGGCTGGCTCTCCAGCCAAGCTATTTAAGCCATTGTTATGGTGGTGCTATGAAATGAGCAGCGATGTTGTGCAGGGGCTTAGCTTATTCATGACCATCAGTGGTGCAGACGGACAGGATTTTCTTCTGGACCCACACGGCCTCCAGCCAGTTCTGAGCTGAGCCCCTGAGACACTGCAGAGCCTCACCTTAGACCTGGCTGACAGCAGCGGTAGACAAAAAGCAATGGGTGTACACTGCAGAGGGTGACAAAGTATTTTGAACCAACCCTGGTAATGGAAGCCAGGGTTAAAGGGGAAGGTTAAGCCGTCTTCCCTTGCATCACCGCCTTCACCCCCCACCATGTCATTGCATTAGAAAAATGCTATTTAGAAGTTATTTCCTATTTAATATGGAAGTAGTTTCCATTAAGTAACACAGAATTTATCATTATTATCTTTACAGCATCACAAATGTAGCTGGGTAAATTAGATTAACTGTACAGTGGTGCAGTGCAGAGTGGAAGGCCGGGGTCATTAGCCTGCATGCAGTTCTAATTTTGTCTGCTTGATGCTTAACCTGGATTTCAGCCACACAGCGGTTTCTGCAGAAAACGTCAGAAACTTTCCTTAAGAAAGGACAGCGAAGAGATGTTCCCTTTGCTTTTCTGTCCCAGGGCTCTTCAGTATGAGAGTGTGTAGCCTAGGGATGCCAGCTCTAGGTTGGGAAATACCTGGAGATTTTGGGGGTGGAGTCTGAGGAGGATGGGGTTTGGAGAGGGGAGGGACTTCAATGCCATCAAATCCAATTGCCAAAGCAGCCATTTTCTCCAGGGGAACTGATTTCTATGGAGATCAGTTGTAATAGCGGGAGATCTTCAGCCACCACCTGGAGGTTGGCAACCATAATGAAGCCCCACCCTAACTTTTAGACTAGGGAAGATGCTCGGGAAGATTCCTAGGCAGTTTTTCTCAGGGGCTTGCTTCCATAGCCTATTTCTACCCATTTGCCAGACAGATAGTGTATGAAAAGAAAGGAATAGAAGAGACTCAAGACTGTGATTTATTATATTTTATTTTATTTTATTTACACTATTTTATAGTCTACCTTTCTCACCGAGACTCAAAGCAGATTACACAGTGTAAATCAATGCAATCCACAAGATGAAACACCCAAACAATGCAATGGGATCTGGATTTGTAAATTTGGAATCATGGCTCTCTAAAGAAAACTCCAGAGTCACTAGATGCTAGCATTTCTCAGCTGCCCAGCCCAATGTTAGCTTTCAGGTTGCCTCAGACATGCGATCACCGAAGCTGCAGCTGAGGTATGCTGTACGTGAAGAGTTGCACGTTCTACTGGAATTACAACTGCTCCCCAGTCTACAGAGATCAGTTCTCCAGGAGCAAATGACAGCTTTAGAGGGTGGGACGGCATAATCTCACGTACCTGCTGAGCTTCCGTCTCTCCTCAAACTCCACCCTGCCCAGGCCCCACCCCCAAATTTCCAGGAAGTTCCCAACCTGGAGTTGGCAACTCTAGGTGCATGTCTGAGGGCATCTTCTGCTCCACCACACCACTCTGACAGTAGCCACACACCCTGAAAAGCATCAAGATAGTAGCTCAGGTCAGTCCCCTCTCATTATCAGTTATCAAGAGAAGGCTGCATAATCCATCCCTAGAACTGAAATTTGTGGCTTCCCTAGGGTTGCCATCCTCCAGGTACTAGCTGGATATCTCCTGCTATTACAACTGATCTCCAGCCGATAGAGCTCAGTTCACCTGGAGAAAATGGCTGCTTTGGCAACTGGACTCTATGGTATTGAAGTCCCTCCTCTCCCCAAACCCCACCCTCCTTAGGCACCACCTCCCTCCAGTGACGAAGAGGGACCTGGCAACCCTATGCTTCCCCTTTCCCTTAGAGAGCTCAATAATGAGTCAGTTTGCAGTAGGGTTGCCTGCTCTGGGTTGGGAAACAACTGGAGATTTTGGGGGTGGCGCCTGAGTAGGGCAGGGTTTGGGGAGGGGAGAAACTTCAGTGGGATATAATGAGTTGACCTTCCAAAGTGGCCGTTTTCTCCATGGTGAACTGATCTCTGTTGTCCAGAGATCAGTTCTAATCCCAGGAGATCGCCCGCAACATCTGGAGGTTGGCAACCTGAGTTTGCAGCCATAGAAATCGTAGGAAGTCAGGTATGCTGAAGGTGCTTTTCAAGCACTTTTAAGGACTGGAATATCAGGACATGCTTTCGGAAGTTTGAAGGATGCTCAACAGGACAAAGTACACATAGGAGGACACATAGGGTAGGGTTGCCAGGTACCTCTTTGCCACTGGTGGGAGGTTTTTGGGGTGGAGCCTAGGGAGGGCAAGGTTTGGGGAGGGACTTCAATGCCATAGAGTCCAATGGCCAAAGCGGCCATTTTCTCCAGGGGCACAGTTGTAATAGCAGGAGATCTCCAGCGAATACCTGGAGGTTGGCAACCCTAACATAGGAGGACCTCGGTGGCCTGGGTTGGAGTGGCAACAAAGATGAGGCATGGGATAAGCGTGGCATGGGCACGGGGTGGGGCGGGCTCGAAGCTGGGCTTCTGCAGGACCTGATGTTTCTCTCCACGGGAAAGAGCTGGCCGCTGTCTGCAAACTGTCCTTCAGCAGCCTCTGCTGAGTGAAGAGCAGTGGGGGTGGAGGTAGGAAGGGGGGGGGGGCCTTGCCTGACCTTTTCCATCACAGTTCATTGATTGCTTTGCTTTAGAATTCAAGCCTTATCCACGGCCTTTTGACACCAAATTAAACTTTGATTCAGATGGAGATGGGGTGGGGGGACACCTCCTGCTCGCAGGTTCACCGCAGAAGCATCAATAAGATCTTCGGGGAGTTAATTACAGCGCACGTCTTCGGCTGCTGGCACAGCTCATTCAATCCCTCCTCTCCCCCCCTCCCCAAAGCCTCCAGTTCTTTCCCCCGCTCACCCCCTCCGCCAGCCCCCAATGATTAAACTGCATACCAGACAATATCACAGACAGCCACCCTGCTCCTGTTCTAACCTTGGTTTTCTGTATATTCCCTAAACAGCACTGGCCTCCCCCCTTCCTCCAGATGATAGCAGATTCAATTTGCGTTCTGCCCAGGGAGGGGGGAGGGAAATGTTATCACCAGTCACTAAGGAGGACAGTAAAACAAACGGGCCAATTAGTCGTGTTCTGCCAGCCTGGGTGTCCTTTTGACTTGGCATTAACATAAGTAAATAGAAAATCCGCATCAGACTTGGTAACTTTCAAGAAGACAAAAAATTAACATCCTATTAGTTCTTGGGGCAAGCAAGAGCAAGGAGATCAATGGCAGCCGTGCAATTCATCATGGTAATTAAATGGATGTAAGTACTGTACTAATCTGTAGACAACAGGAGGAATTGGTTTGATATCGCAGGGAAATAAAGGGAGGCAGGGAAAGAACCTTCATCCCCACTCCAAACTGAAGAGGCAGTGCGTCCCCCGTGCTCTCTCTCTTGTCCCGGCTGCTCTCTGTGTGCGGCTCTCACCCAAATGCCCAGGGGGCTTCTTGCTGTCAGGGAGAACTGCCTTTTCTCTGCCCATTCTTATGAGCACACTACAACAGGAGGCAGTGACAGTGGCTGCTGGCTTCAATGGCTTTAAAAAAGGGGAGTTGGGCAAATGTGTGGCCGATGAGACACAACGGAACCTCCATGTGCAGAAGCAGTATACCTCTGAACGTCCGTTGCTGGAGGCAACAAGAAGGGGAGGATTTAGGGTTGCCAGGTTCCTCTTTGCCACGGGCAGGAGGTTTTTGGGGCGGAGCCTGGGGAGGGCGGGGTTTGGGGAGGGGAGGGACTTCAATGCCATAGAGTCCAATGGCCAAAGCGGCCATTTTCTCCATGTGAACTGATCTATATCAGCTGGAGATCAGTTGTAATAGCAGGAGATGTCCAGCTAGTAGGGCTGTCAAAAAAAAAAAATCCGGTACAGTTCGGATTCGGCCGAATTTGACCCTTGTGGGTTCGGTACGTGCCGAAGTCCGAACTCCCCCGCTTCGGATCCCCGGTAATTCGGGGGGATCCGGAGTTCGGGGGAAAATTCGGCCCCAGCGCGCCTTCAGAGGGATTCCCAGCTGGGAGGCGCAGATGAGTTTAAAGGGCAGCCCGCCCCCCTTCAGCGGGCTCCGCTGGAGAGGCTCGGGCTGCCCTTTAAACTGATCTGAGCCTCCCAGCTGGGAGGCGCAGGTCAGTTTAAAGGGCAGCCCGCGCCTCTCCAGCGGAGCCCGCTGAAGGGGGGCGGGCTGCCCTTTAAACTCATCTGTGCCTCCCGGCCGGGAGGCGCACATCAGTTTAAATGACAGCCCGCGCCTCTCCAGCGGAGCCCGCTGAAGGGGGGCGGGCTGCCCTTTAAACTGATCTGAGCCTCCCAGCTGGGAGGCGCAGATGAGTTTAAAGGGAAGCCCGCCCCCCTTCAGCGGGCTCCGCTGGAGAGGCTCGGGCTGCCCTTTAAACTGACCTGCGCCTCCCAGCTGGGAGGCGCAGATCAGTTTAAAGGGCAGCCCGCGCCTTTCAGCGGGCTCCCCTGAAGGGGGGCCGAATTTGCCGAATTTATTCGCGAACTCCCGAACTCGCTGAATTCGGCCCCCCCCCGGTTGCCCGCCAGTTTTGAGTTCGGATCCGTCCGAACAGAAAATCACCGAATCAGGGGAAATTCGATTGATTTTCAGTTCGGACCCAACCGAATTGACAGCCCTACCAGCTAGTACCTGGAGGTTGAAAACCCTAGAAGGATTTGGGTTCTAATGCTCCAGCTAACTGGCCTTTTGGGCATCTGATTGGCTACTGGAAAAACAGAACGTTGGGCTAGGGGGGCTGCTGGTCTATCCAGCAGGACTCATCTTACGTTCTTATGCTGGTTGGCTGTGAGAACTGTAAAATTTAAGTACATTGTGAAAGTATCCACCCAAAGAGGAGGCTGCCCATTTATTTATTTATTTACTTAATTTATGCCCCGCCTTTCTCATCAACGAGGACAAGCAGCTAACAACATTCTCCTTTCCTCCATTTTATCTTCACAACAACCCTGTAGGTTAAGGCTGAGAGTGTGCGACTGGTCCGAGGTCACCCAGGAAGCTTCCATTGCAAAGTGGCGATTTGATCCTGGGTCTCCCAGTTCCTCCTAGTACAGCCACTCTAACCACTGCACCAAACCTGTTGTGCCTTTGTGTGCGTCGGAGCGCTGGCCTTGCCTCGTTCCAGTATGCCTTTGACAGGGCTGGGTAATACTGCTGCCTCTCAACACAGGATCATTTTGAATCATTCCATTGTTACTAATGCAGTGTTATAGGAGAATTACCTTCCTGCAGAGGAGGCTGTCCAATACATCTTTGCATGAGTCACAGTGCTGCCTCAGAACAAGGTTCAACAAATAGAACCTATGACACGAACAGCCCTGGAAGAAATGGTTTTCTTTGGGATAACCTAGTCGTTATGGTGCCCGCAGGTCCAACCTGTGGACGCCACCACCATTTTAAAGATGAACTCCAGTCATTTTAAAATGCCAGCGTGGCGGGACCAGGAGCTCCTGTCGTCCCCCCTCCCCACGCGCCTTTTCAAGTGCTGTGTTTCATTTCATAAGAAATATGGAGAATTATTCATGGCAATCTTTTGAATCTGTCTTGATTCTTCTGTGGTAGTATGGCAGGTCTGTACTCCATTCCAGGCTTTCTTTCCCACCCACCCTCTCTAATTCAAGCCAGGAAGCCCTGAGTGGGAGGCAGGGCTGACAGCTCCATCTGGGTTTCAAGGGTTTCAGCATGAAGGAGCCAGCTTGCTCTTTGGGCTTGGCTTTGATAATGGGACCTGGAGTGAACTGCAGGCGCAACACAGAATTATCAACTCTTCATGGCACCCTTGGGCTCTGGTTTTTTTTTTTTTTTTTTTTTTGGAGGCCTCTCTTATATCTCACCAAGATTAGGTGGCAGGATAAGCAAAACGTCAACATCAATGCCAGATGTTCAAGCTGGATTCAGAAAAGGATGAGGCACTAGAGATCACATTGCAAATTTTCGTTTCAGAAGAGAATTTCAGAAGAAAACCAGCTTGTGTTTCATAGATTAGAGCAAAGCTCTTGACTGTATAGAACATGAAAAGCTATGGTTCGTTTTAAAAGAAATGAGTGTACAACATCATCTGATTGTTTTGATGCACAATTTGTACTCTGGACAAAGGGCTACTGTTAGGACAGAATATGGAGAAACAGAACGGTTTCCAATTAGCAAAGGTGTCAGAGAAGGATGTATTTCATCTCTGTATACGTTCAGTTTATATGCAGAACATACCATAAGGGAAACTGGATTAAATTTAGATTAAGGTGGAGTTAAAATTAGCAGAGGGAACACTATGCCACATTACTGGCAAAAGATAGTGAAGACTTGAACTTACTACTGATGAAAGTGAAAGCAGAAAGTGCCAAAGCAGGATTCCGTCTGAACATCAAGAAGACAAACATAATGACTACTGATGAATTACACAACTTCAAAGTTGGCAATGAGGAAATTGAATTGTTAAAGACTTTCTGTTCCTTGGCTCCATCTGCAACCAAAAGGAAACTGCAACCAAGAAATCAGAAGGGGATTGAGGCTGGGAAGAGCAGCCATGAAGGAGCTAGAAAAGATTCTTAAGTATAAAGATGTGTCACCGGTAACCAAGATCAAGATAATTCATACTACGGTATTCCCCATTATCATGTATGGGTGCAAAAGTTGGAGAGTGAAGAAAGCTTGTTCATTTGAAATGTGGTTTTGGAGGGGACTTTTATGGACACCAAGAAGATAAATAAGTGGGTCTTGATCAAATCAAGCCTGAACTCTCCCTAGTAGCTAAAATGGCTAAACTGAAGCTGTCATGCTTTGGCCACATTGTGAGAAGACCGGAGTCACTGAAAAAGACAATAATGCTAGGAAAACTTGAAATCAGCAAGAAAAGAGGAAGATGCAACATGAGATGGATTGACTCTATAAAGGAAGCCACAGCCTTCAATTTGCAAGACCAGAGCAAGGCTGTTATCGATGGGATGTTTTGGAGGTCATTAATTCATAGGGTCGCCGTAAATCACAAGCAACTTTATGGCATCTGACACACACACAGCTTTCAATCACATAATTTATGGAACTCATTGCCACCAGATGTGGTGATGGCTTCAGGTTAGATGAAGAGTTCTAGAAAACTCAAAAGCTGTTGATATGGATGGTGCGCCCATCAATGGTTGACCTCTGGAATGAAGAAATGATCTGGGTGGTTGACATAATCCATCCTAGGCACCCTCTCAGGGGTTAGAGCCTAGGTAGCCCCTTGGTTTACTGAGGGGCTGTGTGTGATGAAAACACAAGGGAGATGGCTATAGCAACAGTGGAGTAAAACTCAGGACAAATGCAATAAGACATGAGCTAAAGCTCATTTTAAAGCACATTCTGTGGCAGCAATGGTGGCAAAGAAACAATACTTTTCTGACACCATTACATCTGCACAGTGTAGGCCAGCAGAGCTGTTCTGGGTAATCAGAAGCTTGTTGGGATCTCACCTGCAGGAGAAGGCGGCCCACTGTGAATATTTTGCTTTGCAGATAAAAAATATCTTGTACCTGTACTGACTTGGACTCTACATTTACGGAAGGTTTGCCAACTCTGATTTGGGAAATTCCTGGATATTTGGGGCAGGACCTGGGGAAGACTGAGTATGGGGAGTGGAGTGAGTAGTGAAGCAACGCCCTCCAAAGCTGTCATTTTCTCTGGGGGAATTGATCTCTGTAGTCTGGAGATCAGTAGTGATTCCAGGAGAGTTCCAGACCCCACCTGGAGGTGGTCAACACTATCTACATTAGCAGTAATAGGGCAGATGGTGCCAGGGTGCTGACTTGCCTAGCTATTCGGAGTACTTTCCAGTTTATTCAGTGTAATGATGTGGCCAGGGACCTTGGAGATTTGAGGATTGCATGGATTTTTGGCGCCGGATGGAGGTTTCAGCCGGGCCAAAGCCTCCTTAGGAGGCAGCGCCACTGCGTTGCCTCCTAAGCCCGGCGCAGGCATTCCTGTCAGGAATGTGCTGTTAGCTACCTAGCTAAGGCAGAGAAGAATTCAATTCAAGAATTGGCACGTGTCAGCTTTTTATGTTTAATAGTTTCTATGTTTTAATTAAATCTATACAATTCATTTTAAACCTTTGAAAAACAAAATCATTTAGTAATCCTCTGTTTCCCACCTCATTCACACAGGCTTGGCTTTTCGGAGTCCTTCGCCCTCTAGCCAGGAAGACAGGCAAGAAGTGGCTTGTTTAACTGTCAGAAACAACACTCCTTGGGTAGCCTGAGAGGTTTTGTCAGGCCTGGGAATTGGACTTTCTCCATCCCAAGAGTGATCAGAGGGGAAACTAACTTAGTTAATATCCACAATCCTTTGCACGTCTTCTAGAAACTCAAAAGATAATGTGAAGGGGGGTGTAGCTGAAAAGACAAGATGTGAGAATGTTTAAAATTCCCCTTAAGAATGCTTTGATAATATTTATGGCTTTTGCTAATTACTATCCCCGGGAAAAGTTGTCCTCAGCTAGGTAAACCGGCACACTCTTAGTTATGTGGATCCAGTGTTTCTGTGGTTTGGCAGGCAAGTAGTCGAAAAGATCTGTGTGCATTTCATACTCGGTACAGAGGTTTCCAGGAACTAGTGCTGCATAATTTCCACTTCAACGGAACAAAATGGAGTGAGCTCGAGACTAACTTTTGGACGATCCATGCTAGTCCTTCTCTGCAGTTCTAGCCATTACTGGCCTGTGTGTTTGTTCTGGGGAGTTCAGATAACATTGTAATGGAAGGGCCATCAAACCATTAACTCCCTGTGCTTTGTCTTGATTATTTTCACTTTGGGGAAGGGAGCTGATCATAGGGCTGCCACCTCCAGGTTGGGAAATACCTGGAGATTTTGGGGGTGGAGTCTGAGGGTGGGTTTTGGGGAGGGGAGGGACTTCATTGGTGTATAATGCCATAGAGTTCACCTTCCAAAGTGGCCATTTTCTCCAGGTTAACTGATCTCTGTCGCCTAGAGATCAGTTGTAATCTCAGAACTCCAGCCACCACCTGGAGGTTGGCAACCCTAAGCTGATGTGATGTAACATTTCCTGCTGAAAGCATAGCAGCACAATCAATAATCTGAAAGGAATAATGTGATGGTTATGCTGTTTGTGACAGGAGAGTTCTGTGCCATGAGCAGCTGAGTGTGCGTGTGCTCTGGCCACAACTCCAACACTATGCTCCTGGTTGACCGGCGGGAGCCCAAGGTGGTGGAGATATGAGGGGGGTGCCATCAGCAATAGCATGGTATCACCTCACTATGGTTTTGCCAGAGTTTCCAGCAGTTCCTAGAGAGGAATGACATCACTTTTGAGTTTTCCCTGGAAGGGATGTGTCACACTGTTAACCCAATGGAGATTTTTTTGTATATTTTTCTCCTGCTACCACTCTGAGTGGTTTGCTGGTGGGAGGTCTCCGGCCATAGCGAGAGACCAGACTACCCCGCAGTAGCAGCAGGACCATCTGAGGGCTGAGGTAAGAAGAAGAACAGGAGTTTTGTGGTCAGGTATGTCTACTCAGTCTTCCCAAGGAGCTACAAAAGAGAAACAGGACTGTTTTGAATACTGAGGCCTGAAAAAGATGAAGCCCCACCAGCAGAGGCGGATCTACTGTGAAACTAATGAAGCTTAAGCTTCAGGGCCCCCAATCCTGGAGGGGCCTTCAAAGCAACTTTTTTTTAATGAGTGAATTTCTCTACAAAATCGATGGAGTTTTTTAGTGACAGAATCATAAGCCAATGGGTTGAATTACTTAATATTGATTTTGATTTCACATGGCCTCAAAATGTCCCTGTAATTGGTCAAATTTCAAAATGTTCTTGGGGGCTTGCAGTGCTCGAACCCCCAGCTGTAAGGGCTCACTGAGCTCACCAGAATCCATTTCTTAGTCTACATTTTGGCAGCTGGATCCTCAAATCCTTCGTTGGTGCATGGCTTAATAATTCTATAGCTCAGCCCTTAGGCTAGAGCCAATCAGAACCATAAAAAGACATCTGAATTCTCAATTCAGGCTGCATTCGTCTCGCTTGTGCATTTTAACACCAAAAGATCAGATTTTCACCTCTTTATCCTAATGTGCCCCCTCTGACGACCCCCTCCCTATTATTATTATTTATTAGTTAAATTTGTAGCCCACCCTCATTCCCGGTCAAAGCTGGGCTCAGGGTGGGTGTCATGATCCTAGGCCTCAAGTGCATCCTACAGGCTCTAGGGAGGCCTATATTAAAGTAGTTACCAGGCCCACATCTCCCAGGTACCCTCTGGGCCTTGTGATTGGTGGAAGAGGATTTAGAGGGAAGGCTAGGGCCAATCAGGGGTAAGGGAGTGGTGCCTGGGGAGAAGGAATAAAATGCCTTGCCTGAAAAGGGAGGGGGTTTACTCCTAAGGAGCAGGGCTTGGGAGAGACTGCTGCAGATGGAGGGATCCCTCATCCAGGAAGGGATGAGTTAGCCTGAGGCCCAGTGCCAGGAGACGGCTAGGGACAGTAAAGATAGATGTGTTAGGGTTTTTATTTGTTTGATTGACTGCCTTTACTGGTTTTGTTATCCTATTGTGGCTTGAGTTATCATTCTTATTAGACCTTTTAAATAAACTGTTTGTTACTCTGCCCTGGGTCCTCATGCCTCATTTGGTCACCTAGAAAGTATACCCAGTTGGGAGAAGAAGCAGCCAGGGGCAGCCAGGGTGCTCTGGGCCTTCTTGAGTTAGGCTCACACCAGAGTGGTGGCAGTTACTGAAGATCCCCATTCCTCTCTCTTACCTGACAGCAGGTAACAACAATCATAATAAAATCATATGTATCTAAAATTCATAAGTAATCAATAAAATTCATAAAACCATTCAATAGTTAACAAGATGGTACTCATATAATTACAGGGCCATTGGAGGCCCGGCCAAGCAGCCAAATCCTCATATCAGAAGCCCCAAGGGAGAGGAGAGGGAGGCCAGTAACGATGACAACCTGTGGTTGCCCTCAATTGTAGGCCTGGTGGAATAGCTCTGTTTTACAGGCCCTGCAGAACTTCTGAAGGTCCCATAGGGCCCTGATGTTACTTGGAAGAACATTCCATCAGGCTGGGGCCAGGGCCTTGTTGGATGTTGACCTATTATTGCTGGTTGCAAAGGGGCCCCCATAACAGTTCAAGCTTCAGGGCCCCAAAAATGTAGGTCCGCCACTGCCCACCAGTAGGGTTGCCATGTCCTCTTCGCCACCGACAGGAGGTTTCTGGGGGGGAACCTGAGGGGGGCAGGGTTTGGGGAGGGGAGGGACTTTAATGCCTTAGAGTCCAATTGCCAAAGCAGCCATTTTCTCCAGGTGAACTGATCTTTATCGGCTGGAGATCAGTTGCAATAGTGTCAGCAAGGGCATGCAGTCGAGCCCTGGAGAGCAAGCTCCGTGACTTTCTCTCCACCCTTTCTTCCCGTGGAAAAGTCTCTTCAGTTTGGGACAGAGGTGCGATAGCCAGAGGCACCATAGATCCCCATTTCAAAGTAACTTCCCTATGGTAATTCTTCTCTAATCTCAAGGTGTGATTTGACCGGAACTCTCTCCCTCTTAATGTTGAGAGATCTCTGATGTCTTGCATTTCAAAGCTTCTACGTGTAAACATTTCTAGTGTGTGCATCCTATAAAACTGACCTCTAAATGTATTGTCTCATTCTAACCTTAAGTTCCTTTAGACTTCTGTACTCGTTACTTTTGGAATAAAGCCTTTCAAACTCTCTGCAAACGGCTGGAGTGAAGTTGATAATTCCTGAGATGCAACGAAGTCATAGAGTCTGACAAATAGCAGGAGATCTCCAGCTAGTATCTGGAGGTTGGCAACCCTACCTCCCGTGACTGTTGACATCTGCTGCTGAGGTTGCTCAGCAACTACCTGGGGAAGGGGGTCCTATATGCAGAGGGCTTGCTGAATCAGGATCATCTTAGGGCTGGGGGTGAGGCCTTCATTGGCCATCTGATTTGTAGCTAGGTTTGCCAACTAGTTTGGAGAAAAACATCCTGTCCCCTTGTGTGTGCGTGTTAAGTGCCATCAAGTCGCTTCCGACTCATGGCGACCCTATGAATCAATGTCCTCCAAAGTGTCCTATCCTTAACAGCCTTGCTCAGATCTTGCAAATTGAGGGCTGTGGCTTCCTCTGTTGAGTCAATCCATCTCTTGTTGGGTCTTCCTCTTTTCCTGCTGCCTTCAACATTTACTAGCGTGATTATCTTTTCCAGTGACTCTTGTCTTCTCATAATGTGCCCCCTTAATAGAAGCTTAATGTGTGGAAATGGGCAGTTGAAGCTTTTCATGGCATAGAGATAAATAACATCACTGCCTAAATAACATCCCATTTATGGTTGAGGCCAGCGACGGTTCTCATTATAATTACTGGCAGCCCTAGTCCTTCCCCCCTTTCCCCGCTGCTGAGCACCACCCCTGCTATACCACCTTGGGGGGTAGTTAGATTCATCAGCCACCTGCAGATGGCTATTTTTGGGGTTTTAGCGCCATTGGGGGTATTATTGGGCTATTTGAAATTATATTTTTAAATGTGTTATTTTTTTATTATGTTTTAGATTGTGTAAGCTGCTCTGAACCTGACCTTTGGTTTGGGGAGAGGGCGTGGAAATGTAATAAAATAAAATAAAAATTTAGCTTCTGTTAAAGAGGATGGACATGATTCTCCAGGCAGTTGGCAACCCTGTTCTCTGGCTTCTGGAGCAGCTCCAGCCCAACTATGCATTTTAGGACAATATCAGGAAGCACACACAAAACTTTCAGTCCTCCAGCAGCACTGCAAAGAGAAAGGGGACAGCCTGGGCTCATTTGTTTCAAACAGTTTTGTAGGCCACTGGCTACTGGGGTATTCTTTAAACAAATCCAATTTATGCTGTAAAGAAATCACTTACACTTAACATAAACAAATTCCTAGGAACGGTAGACATTCTATTTGATTTTTCCATCTGGCAAGATGACTTGATCCTTGGCATCCCACTGGAGATTTCTAGGAAGGACAAGTAATTTGGCTGGAATTCAGAAAATTGCTTCTTGAATGTGACACAGAGGGTGGCTCTCCCCTTCCCCTGCTGATTGCAGTTTCATTTGACTTGGCTCATCTTACTGTAAAAACAAAACTTTCCTGTAAAAGTTTCTTGTAAAAACAAAACTTTCCTTGTGACACCTTAAGGATGCACAGATTTATGGTGGCCGCAAGCTTTGGTGGGTGGACTAGAGCCTGCTTTGTCAGACGACTTGACTCTTGCTTCATTTTCTTCTTCTCTTATCCTGACTGAGACATGTTTCTGGCAAGGCAAAGGCACTCACCTGTGGGTCTTCATTCTTTTACAGTGTCTTGTTTAAACTGGGCTGGTTACCTGTGGAAATCTGTTGCAGGCAACAGTGTCATTCATAGGGTTGCCAGGTCCCTCTTCACCACTGGCAGGAGGTTTTTGGGGCTGAACCTGAGGAGGGTGGGGTTTGGGGAGAGGAGGGACTTCAATGCCATAGAGTCCAATTGCCAAAACGGCCATTTCCTCCAGGCGAACTGATCTCTATCGATTGGAGATCAGTTGTAATAGCAGGAGATCTCCAGCTAGTACCTGGAGGTTGGCAACCCTAAGGACAGCTTTGCTTGGGTAGCAGCCCAGTTTAAACTGTTGCGCTCAATTGTTCATAGAGACCAATAAGACAAATGAGAGGAGGTTGGTATAAAAAGACTGCAGCTCTTTATTTGGCCAAGCAGAGAACCGGGTGGACAGATCCCAAACAAAGAGTGGGGAAACTGCCACACCGAACAAAGGAAAAAGGAGGCTTTTATATTTTATTCAAAATAGTGGATTCATTCCCATATAAGGAGGTAGATTCATATATCATATAAGGCAAACCAGTGACTACACTACCATATAAGGATAAAGATGCAGAGTCAGCAGAGCGCCTTGCGGCAAGCGCGCGCGCTGGGAAGTGCCGAT
Source organism: Euleptes europaea (assembly GCF_029931775.1). NCBI lineage: Eukaryota > Metazoa > Chordata > Lepidosauria > Squamata > Sphaerodactylidae > Euleptes > Euleptes europaea. Next base: position 88,830,153 of record NC_079315.1, on the reverse strand, counting down.
ACGCAGGCGCACAAAAGGAGAATTCAATTCAACTGAGGTAACGGCCGGATACATGGCCAGGGGAGGCTTTTTCTTATCACTGAGGGGTCTGCCAGGGGCGTACGTGATGGCGCCATTGTCGTATAATGGCATCCGTGTTCCAGGGGATATTTACAGGCCCAACGAAACAAGAGGCTTTGCAAATTCCAGGTTCGATGGGTGAGAATTTTGCCTCCTCACCAGTGTCCCGTTTCAATCGAGCCTGATTCTGAAGTCAAGGAGGATATTTTTATCTGCTCGAGCTGGGTACCTTTTCAGTGGCTCACCTGGCCTAATTAGCTCTGGATTTTCTTCAATGGCCTTCAAAGATACAAGCGAATGCAATTATTTTTAAAAGGCTACTGATCATATCGGAGCGACAGAACAGCAACTGTTCCCAAAAGGTCTTTCATATCTCCCATTACCGGATTATTCTCTTGCTCCTACAGTTTACATCAGCTCATTTGCTATCTTTTACCTTTTATCAGAAATGGCTGTGTCGAACATCATGCTGGGAAATGTTGTAGAGATGAGAAATGAGATTATGGAACCCCCTGGAAGATAAGATAAAGCAGGAGGAAAATTGGAAAGGGAAGAGAAAGAAAAAGCCATGGTGTGCCCTTAAAGGAAATCAGCACTCCTTTTTTTAACATTCTTTAATCATTTTTGTTCTATTCTTCCTTGCTGGGCTACGACACTCAGAACTGGAAGCAAGCGATTGGATCTCCTTAGTCTATGCCAAATAACCTTCCTCAAGGGTACCCGGCATTGGCTCAGCTGGTTGCTTTTCTCCTTGGAACACAAAGTTTATCCTGCTCTCATCAACGGAGAATGAATTCTCAGTCCTACTTCAGCACAGGATATTGAGTGTACGTGCAATTGTTTAGGGAAGAAGTTGAAAAAATCATTATTTTATCTGACAGGAAGCCCAACCTGGGACGTGACACAGAAAAACAGTCTCACAATTGTTTAATCCCTTTGAATTGTTTTCATATGTGAAAGGGGGAACTTTCGGCTTAATAATGATGCGCCATTCGTTCATATTCAGCCATGTCTGCCATTTCACTTCCTGCCTTTCCTTTGTGGTTTTGATCCCCATTGCTCGGAGCGTATTTCTCCCTGGCCATCTGCCTCCGCTCCAGTCCTCCTGCGTGCTAAATCTGGACCTCCATGGAGGCTTACGCTTCTTATGGGGACCACTAGAGGCAAATTGTTTCTCTTTGTCCTGGAATGTTCTGTTCTTGCCTAGCTCACACAAGTGCCTACACTATTTCAGAATTGCAACCCTCAAAGGGTTTGTAGCCCTGAGGTTTTCCTTTGTAAGATGAAAGGCAAAGGATATCTGTGTGTTTTCAGCTTGTAACTTCCATTTACTGAATTGGCTGCTCATTTCCGGATTGAACACAGACGCACTGTGATCATCTTGGGTGACACACTCGGTTTCTTAAAGGTTTCTGTTCTGCACCTAAAAAAAAACCCAAGATAAAAAGCTGTTCCTGATCTTGTGAGGATAATAAGTATATTGAAGACTATGGATGAGAGATACAAACCATTAGTGGGGTTGCCAGGTCCCTCTTCGCCATCGGAGATTTTTTGGGGCAGAGCCTGAGGAGGGTGGGGTTTGGGGATGGGAGGGACTTCAATGCCATAGCGTCCAATTGCCAAAGCGACCATTTCCTCCAGGTGAACTGATCTCTATTGGCTGGAGATTAGTTGAAATAGCAGGAGATCTCCTGCTACTATCTGGAGGTTGGCAACCCTAACCATTAGTGATTTTATTTATTTGTTTTATTTATAGCCTCCCTTTCTCACTGAGACCCTAGGTGGATTATAAGGTGTAAAACAATGCAGTTGAATACCTTGAGACATGCAATCAACAATGCTATAGGACTAGGATTACAAGCATTAGAAACAATGCAAAAAAGTATCAGACATGATATTCAAGCACTGCAAAAAAAAAGGAATTACAAAAGTTGAAAACAATGCATGAGCAAAGGCTCCTTGCAAACGTTATATCCCAAGTGTGGGTTTCCAGTTGGCCTAGAAATGGAACAGGCATGTCCAATGGGTGAGGAGGGTGGCCATTGTAGTATCTTCTGAGGTGTGGGTAGGGTGAGCTTACTTGTCATACACTTACAACTGAGGAACACTAATACATGCACTGAAAGACTTCAACCAACACCAAACAGAAGACCTAAGTGAGGTTCCTCCTACACAGGCCTTTGAGGGGAAAACAGATACTATTTTTAGGGCTCATTTAAAGCTACACACAACCACATACATCATAGGCATGATTCTACTCCTTCATTTTGCATGGGTTCCCCATTCATAACAACCTGGTCCACATTTGCCTGCTATGCTTAACATGGCTTTTCTTTGACCATACAACTGGATGTAGTGTGGTTAATTTTGTACAAGCATAGATCATTCATTCTCAGAGAGTGATCGATTATTTGCCTATCTGTTGAAAATATAAAGGCATCGACTCCAATGTACCTAGTGAAGTGAACTCTGACTCACCAAAGCTTATGCTGGAATAAATTCTGGTAGTCTCAAACTTGGCATTGGCACCTGTTTTATAGAAATGTATGTACAATTATTATTCTCTGAGAAGGTGAACAGGAGCAGCATAGCTTAGTGATCTATAGATGCACAGACATACAAAAGACTTTGCTTCAGTAAGGGTCTCTTATTTACTCTCATGTACTAATTATTCTAGTGTCAACCCCACATCCAGATGGCAGTACTCAGCAAATATTTTGGGTAGCTGCTCAATATTGGATCAAAGTCCAGCCTCGGCTGTCTTTGGTCCGATCATACTTTTCAGCTGGCTCTTCCACCCTCTGCAAATCTTGCTACTGAAATGAGCGGAAAATTCAAATCAAGGCCATGCCCCCTGGGCTGGCAGCAATCCAATAGACAAGACACATCAGCCAATAAAGGGGATTTTTGATGAGAAGAAAAATTGATCGGGTACCTCTGGGGAGATTTAGGCTGGCGAAAGTCAGCATTTAATTTCATCTGGTATATTCTCATCCCTCCCCCTATGTCATCAAAAAGCTAGCCCTTCCTTCTCCTCAAAGATCAAAATGACTTTCAGCTCCATTTATGGAGAAGGAGTATTATAGGTTATTAGGACTGTTCTAACTGTCCAATATATTCTTACAGATACTGACATGCTTAGCTATATGCCATGGCTGGCTGGCTACAGCTCAGTAGAGCTACTGGCCCAGAAAAACAAGATGGCTGAACTGTGAGGAGGCAACAGCTTTAGCTTTCCAGTAATTTCGTCTTCTTCTTGAGTGACTGGCCTCAAAAGACACTTTCCTTGATTCTTTGAAAGGGGCAAGGATGTGATCCTGCCTTCTTAAACCCAGCAGGGAACATTTTGGTTCTTTCACAAATGGTTCCCTGGTGAGCAGGTGACTGCATAACTTGCAAAGCAAAAGAGAGGGATTTCCCTGCCAAGCTGCTCAACTCAATACATATCATGAATACTTTTGCTTGTCTGGTGTGGTTAAATGCCAATTAAAGGTAGCTCTTTCCCCCTGCGTTGTCAGATCTTTGGAGTGGCAAGTTATTAAAGTGGCGATCAACAAATATTCCAGTGAGTGGCTAGGTGTCTTGACAGGTGCACAATTACTCTGGCATGTAGTGCTATTAAACGAAAATGAATCATCAGAAATTCTTTGGGTAGGAAATGCATGTGAACTCAGCGAGCTGTAAAATACACCCATCTTAGGCACAGTAAATTGATTCAGGTGCATGTACTTAGTTTGGTATGCGGCCAGCTTTGGAGTGACCTCCCTATATTGACATTCTGTGACAACGAAAATTCATAGCTTAAGCTCAATTGAAACCATCTACACTGGCTTGTACATTTCCCTGAGCTGAGTTAATGGGAACTGGCTCCCTAATGCATGTGTCTTAAGACCATCGCCTTCATTTGGCTCTGGCTTTTCTCCCACTCCTGTTTTCAGACCACACAGGGTAATGCTATAGGAGCACCTATATCTTCTCCAGGTTCACTGGTTTTACACGCTGCACAACTCATAAACAATGAAAACAGGCCTGGGTTCTAGATTTGCATGCAAAACACACAAATCCCTTTGCTTAAAAGGGGAGGCGGGTCCTAGCCTTGTGCAGAATGGTTCTACAGGGGACAAAAAGCTACAAAGTGAAAAAATAAAGAAGTCATCATCATCATCTGCCCCCACCCCCCCGCTAAAGCAGGGCTCAGGGTGGATCACAACATAAACTACACCAACAATTTATAAAACCATAACAATAATATACCGTAAATTAAGTAAAAACAAAATATTACAGCAAGACTACCTCAATAGCACCTTATGAACAAAGCCCTCCCCAATACTAACCAGCGTCTATGGAATGCCATAAGTAATATATTGGGGAGGCCAAAAAAATCTACATACCTGATTAAAAACAATAACAAATACAGATAGTGTGGAGTTGTTTTCTGTTGCCCCAGAAGGTCGACCAGAACCAATGGGTTGAAATTAAATCAAAAGAGTTTTTGGCTAATCATTAGAAAGAACTTTCTGACCGTGCGGTTCCTTGGTGGAACAGGCTTCTTTGGGAGGCAGTGGGCTCTCCTTCTTTGGATGTTTTTAAGAAGAGGCTAGATGGCCATCTGACAGCAGTGCTGTTCCTGTGAACTTAGTCAGATCATGAGAAGGAGAGCAGGAAGAGTTGTGTCAGCGCTTGGCTCTCATGGCCCCTTCTTACATGCCCAGGGTAATGCCGACCGCCTCTTTGGGGTCAGGAAGCCATTTTCCTCCAGGCCAGTTTGGCCAGGGATCCTGGAGGGTTTTTTTGCCATCTTCTGAGCATGGAGCAAGGGTCACTGGGGGTCTGGGTAGGGGAGATAGTTGGGGATTTCCTGCACTGTGCAGGGGGTTGGACTAGATGAATCTGGAGGTCCCTTCCAACTCTATGATTCTATGGTGGTAAAAATATTAGCCTACCTTTTAATACATAACTAGGGTCATGCAAAAAAATATATCTGTAAATTTCAGGTTCTGGTTTATTGCGCCTGATTTTTTATTGGTAAACCTGGAATAAGCCAAATACCCATACTGGTAAAGGGGTATTTTGGCTATATTTTTGGGTTTACCGGAAAAAATTGGGTCCATTATAGACTATGGGGATTTTTTAAGCTTCTGTGGAGGCAATTTTGGAGGCAGGGTTCCCAGATTTTCAGGATAGCTTCAAGGGACTCTCCTTGCATGAACCCCAAAGTTTAGTAAAGATTGAGTAAGGGGGTCCAATTTTATGGGGTCCCAAAGGGGTTGCCCCCCTCCTCCATAGTGAAGTATGGTAAAGTTTACAATGCTTCTCTGTAGAGGGGGTCGACCCCTTTGGGACCCCATAAAATCAGACCCCCTATCCCAAACTTTACCAAACTTTGGGGTTCATGCAAGAAGAGTCCCTGGCAGCCCCCCACGGGAGAATGTTAAAAGTACTTACTTTTCATAGTCTGTAATCGCCGCCTGCTTCCTCACCCTAGAATGTGGGAAAACTCAGTTTCCCTTGAATGTTTGCAATGGTCCCACTCATTGCTACCCATAGCTTTGCAAAATGGCTGGTGAATTAAATATCAAAATGGAAGGATGGGACAAACAAATGGAAGCCTTCTCCACCCCATAGCTCTCCATGCTACGCTCTAGGGCAGATCCCTCCCTCCCTGATTGTCCATCTGTAATACACTGACCCCCACCCCACCCCCACCCCATTCTGTGTATTTCTCAACGCGTGGCAATCATTTCAAACCACTAAGTGAATGAACATTTTTACTGCACCTCAGGCTGTCGGCTAAGTTTAGTCAATACTGTTGACATCATTGTTTCCATGGAGTACTGTCGTTCTTGGACTGGAATGGATTTTTTTGGGTGCAGTCATAGATTTTTTTTTTTTTAATGGCTGTTTCGGAGTTTCAACATAGGTGCTATGCTCTTCGGAGAGTGCTCAGATGTTCCCAGTCATGCCCAGTCAAGATTTCAGGGACATATATATTATTTATATGTCAATACATTTGTTGCTGCAAGTCCCCTTTCCAGCTGATAGGCTCTCTTAGTCCTTTATTTGTTCATATCACAGTTCTCTCATTAAAGCAGGACAAGCCTAACTGCAACTTTGCTTGGGGCAATAATATTTTAGGAACATCAACGCCGTTGTTAACTCTGGCTTTGGAAATTTGTGAGATTTGAGGGTGGTACATGGGGAGGGTGGAGTCTGGAGAAGGGAGGAACCTCAGATGTGATGTCATTCTAGGACTTCTGTTTGTCCTAGACTCTATGATATGCCATAGAGTCTGATCTCTGTAGTCTGGAGATCAGTTGTAGTGCCGGGAGAATTCCACGCCCCAACTTGCAGTTGGAATCTCTAAGCCCCAACAAAAAAGCACAGATGCAAATACAGTCCAAATAATGCTCATTTTGAATTTCAAAGAAATCAGAGCAAGTATTTAAGGTGCTCGGCTCAAGAGAAAATGGGTGTTGCCAGCAGGCTATGTTTGCTTTGCCAGATATTTTATTTGAGAAGATTACATGCAGCATGTCTAATTGCATCTCAGCATCCTTTGCCATGTGGAGGTTCTGCTCTTGCTGCAGCTGCTTGAGACAGAGAAGCATTTCAGCTGGCCCTTCAGTGAAGTGATGGCATTCAAGTGCTCAACTTTTGGTTCGTGTAAGACGCCAACTAGGTTATGCTGGGCCTGTCAATCCGAGACTTTCCTGCAACTGCACATTTCGCAGGAAGACCATAGTAGTGAGCAAGCAACCTTTTCAGGATGTTTTGTCCACCATTACTAAATTTTTTTCATTAAGCAAACACAGCCCAGATGAGCTTCCACGGACACCTGGAATTCCCTGAGATGCAAGGTGGAAAGTGTTGGCAAAGAAGAAGAAGAGTTGGTTTTTATATGCCGACTTTCTCTACCACTTAAGGCAGAATCAAACCGGCTTACAATCACCTTCCCTTCCCACAACAGACACCCTGTGAGGTAGGTAAGGCTGAGAGAGCAGTGACTAGCTCAAGGGCACCCAGCTGGATTCGTGTGTTGGAGCGGGGAAACAAATCCACTTCACCAGATTAGCCTCTGCCGCTCATGTGGAATCAAACCCGGTTCTCCAGATCAGAGTCCACTGCTCCAATAAGGAACAAAGTGGATGCTTGGGGATAATGGCATTCACATCATAAGTTTTGAAACTCAGATTGTATCTCTTTCAGGTGTGCTCTATATAAGCACAGTGAGTAAGAACAGATTACATTTCCAAATATAGGGGCAAATGTGCACGATGTGTATTTGATTCAAGACACTGATGGGGCAAATCTTCTTAAGAGAGAAGAAGAATTGGTTTTTATACCCTGCTTTTCTCTACCTTTAAGGAGTCTCAAAATGGCTTACGATCACCTTCCCTTCCTCTCTCCACAACAGACACCTTGTGAGGTAGGTGGGGCTGAGAGAGTTTGGAGAGAAGTGTGACTAGCCCAAGGTCATCCATCTGGCTTCATGTGAAGGAGTGGGGAAACAAACCCGGTTCACCAGATTAGAGATTAGAGTCCACCACTTTTAACCACGACACCATGCCGACTCTCTATAGTTTATAGTCACTATAGATGACTTAGAAATCTGGTTCATTGGTTAAAAACAAGAAAAGAAAATGTAGTTGTGCTGTCATGTTGAAGATATGTGTAACAAATCATTTCCTGGGGAAGACACTCCCATCTTTCAAATAACACCCCACCCAGTCCAATGCTGTGCAGAAGCATTTGGGAAATTCCAAACCTGGCATTTGGATGTGTTTTAACCCATCTTGAATTTTTCATATCTAGCTGTGATACTAGCTAATCTAAACCAGTGGGATGAAGAAACACACAAAGGAGGGCATGACTAGTTATTGCAAGTGCACGAAGCTGCTGCTGCCCCATGCCTCTCTCCCTAGGACTAAAGGAAATGTGTCACTGGCCCACTGGCTGTTGGCCACATGGAAGGGCAATACAGGAGAGGATGAGTTTATGCTGGTGTTATGAGGAAGAGGGACAAACGAGCAAGGTGCAGTTGTACTCCTTTGTCTCTCCTCAAGCCCGAAATTGTATTTCCATTCCCTGCAATTGTGAAGGAGGAGTTGGAGGAGTTGGTTTTTATACCCCACGGCTTCCCTTCCCTCCTCCCACAACAGGCACCTTTTGAGGTAGGTGGGGCTGAGAGAATTCTGAGAGAACTGTGACTGGCCACTCATGTGGGGAATTAAACCCGATTTTCCAGAGTAGAGTCCACCCCTTTTAACCACTGCACCATGCTGGCTGTCTTTGAACAGTGGTTGAGAACAGTGGTTCACAAACGTTAGCAACCTGAGGGTCCCATTTTGATTTAAAGTTTTCACAGACCTGCCCTCCTCCATTGTGGGTGCCCAGAACATGCAGGACTGCCCTTTTAAAAAGATGGAGTGGGTGGAAAGTGTCCAGCTTTCAGAACTGTTCACAGAAATAGAAAATGACCAGCATCACCACCATACAAAGCCCAAACTTCTGATCTTCTATTGAGAACCTCCACTGACCACTCTCTCCTGTCTCCTCACTGCTTTTTGCCTCTTTCCCACCCTTTTGCCACTTTTGCCCCGTCTCATCCCTGGCCGCTTTTCATGCTCCCTTGCCATTTTTTGCATCCTCTTTCGCATTCCCCATTTTCTCACCCCTTTCTCCCCTCACAAGTTTCCCCATCCTTTCTTACGGGGATTCAAGGCAAATCACACATAGTGAGTCAATACAATCCACAAAAGGGGACATTCAATAACCAATTCATTTTTAGAAGTCTGGAACCACCAGAAAGAACTGAAGGACAGCATAAGCATTCACGTGAAACCTTAAGCGGTACAGAAAATACATAAACAGGATCCTACTTACAATAAGCTATACATAGCAGTATAAGACCACAGTCTCTAATAATTTATCCAAGCAAGTCTGTAAAACCATTTTGTACAGTGCAACCCGATTACCTGCACAGAAAAGCCCTCTTGAATAATTCAGTTTTGCATAGTTTGCAGACGTCCAGGAGAGTGGGAGCTTTTCTGACCTCCTCGGGCAAACCATTCCACAAGGTGGGAGCCACAACAGAAAAAGCATGTGTATGGGCAATTGTTGTTTTTGCCCATTTGCAGGTTGAACCTGCAGAAGCCCCTGTTGACTTGAGTGAAATTGTTGTGGTGAAACATAGGAAGAGGGGCAGTCCCATAAATAAGAGGGGCCAAGACCACGAAGGGCTTTGTGTGTGGTAGCCAATACCTTAAACTGAGCCAAGTAACAGATAGACACATTAACACATGAAGCTGCCTTATACTGAATCAGACCCGTGGTCAATCAGTCAGTATTGTCAGCTCAGACTGGCAGCAGGGGTCTCAGGCAGGGGTCTTTCACATCACCTACCTGCCTAGTCCCTTTAACTGGAGATGCCGGGGATTGAACCTGGGCCCTTCTACATGCCAAGCAGATGCTCTACCACTGAGCCACAGCCCCTCCCCAACCAATGGAGCACCTGCAGAATGATGAAGAGTTGGTTTTTATACCCCACTTTTCTCTACCTTTAAGGAGTCTCAAAGTGGCTTACAATCGCCTTCCCTTCCCCTCCCTACAACAGGCACCTTGTGAGGTAGTTGGGGCTGAGAGAGTTTGTGTCTAGCTTAAGGTCACCCAGCAGGCTTCATGTGGAGGAGTGGGGAATCAAACCTGGTTCTCTAGATTAGATTCTGCTGCTCTTAACCACTACACCATGCTGGCTCAATGGGAGTAATATGCATGCTCCATCTAGCTCCAGTTAATAGCTGAGCCACGGCATTTTGGACCAGCTGGAGTTTCCAAGTTGATTTTGAGGGGAGACAAATGTACGGTGCATCTCGATATTACTGTGGCATGGATTCAGATGGCCAGATCAGCTGTATCAAGTTAAGGGGACATCTTTCAGGTTAGTCTGAGTTTCAGTTTTCAGGTTAGTCTGACTTTCTACCAGAAAGTCTCTCTCTCTCTCTTTTTTTTTTTTGCAGCTGCATTAACTTCCTTCTCCAGTAGTAAAGCTGGACCCAGTATGACCCCCCAAAGCTGTTAACTGAGTCAGTTGAACTCCATAAAAGGTGGGGAGAACAATGTCCTTCAAGGGCTCCTCCTTCCCAACCAGCATTACCTCTGTCTTTTCAGGGTTTAGCTTCGATTTATTCACTTTTAGCCAGTTAATCACCATGGCCAGGTAGCAATTCAGGACCTCTACTGCATCACAAGATTTGGATAAGGATATATACAACTGAGTATCATCAGCATAATGATGGCAACCAACCCCAAAGCTTCAAGTGATTTGTCCTAAGGGCTTTACGTTGAGATTGAAAAGCATGGGGGATGGGTGTATCCTGCAAGCATATTTTACCCTTTAGAAGAAGAAGGTTGGTTTTTTATATGCCGACTTTCTCTACCACTTAAGCCAGAATCAACTCGGCTTACAATCACCTTCCCTTCCCCTCCCCACAACAGACACCCTGTGAGGTAGGTGGGGCTGAGAGAGTGTGATTGGCCCAAGATCACCCAGCTGGCTTCGTGAGTAGGAGTGGGGAAACAAATCCAGTTCACCAGATGAGCCTCCACTGCTCATGTGGAGGAGTGGGGAATCAAACCTGGTTCTCCAGATCAGACTCCACCGCTCCAAACCACTGCTCTTAGCCACTACACCACGCTGGCTTTAGGGCCCCGTGCACAAAGATCTTTAGCTGGACAAAAGACTAGAGGAAAATATCATCTCCTGTCCTGATGGGCCTTATACTTTAAATAAATCACATACCACCACTAGGAAAAAATATTTTTTGTAATATATACTTCCTTTTTTTTTGCCTAGGCATTAATAGCCCCATGTAAGGAATGGGAGATTATTCACCTTTCTTTGAGCCCAAATATTTACAGAGCGTACATCATTACTGCTACTGTCAGCAGTTATCAACCATTGTGCACTCCTCAACCGAACCTCTTCCACCAGCCAGACAGTAGGAGCAGGATAATACTTTATTTCAAAAGAAAGGAATGAGATTTTTGGCATTGTAATAGCAACCTGTTTGATACACCAAAGAGCTTCAATTCATAGCCTGCAAGCAGTGGCGGACTGGGTCTAAAAATATTGGTTGCCAGGAGACAAAAGGGGCCCACCCACAACTATAAAGCTATCATTTTATTATTATTATTTTTAACATATTGTCTAATGTTTAAGGGAGCCCACTTCAACAGTGGCTCACAGGGCCCACTTGCCATTGGGCAAGCTGACACAATGGCCATTTTTGCACGGCAATTAGCAGCGCGTTCCAGGCTGAATTGCCCCGCATATTTTTTTGAATTTTGGACGCTGAACCGTCATTCTGGAAGTGACTGCGAAGCCGGCGCATACCTGATCACATTAGTAAAGAGCCCATTTAACGCGACCTTTGGTGTTTGCCGCAAAGAATCCCCCTCAAGGAACTATGCTAAACACCAGAGGCACGTTAGCTATGCACATGCTAATGGCTACGCAAACAGGAACAAAGGAGCAGGCGAGGGGTGGTGGTGGAATTTCTCCTTTTGCATCGGGACCGTGAATAGGCATTTTTAAAGTCGCATTTTTAAAAAGAGCTTTGAGCGAGAATCTAAATTGACCATGCAAAAATGGCCAATGGCCAGTCCGCCACTGCCTGCAAGTCACGTGTTCTCTGCCTCTCACTTAGAATTGATTCTGTTGCCAGTTCTTGATTCTGGCTAGTGGTTCAGAGGTGTCTGCACAAAGAGCTTCCGCCTACGTGCTGTTCCACCTTACAAATGTTCATATCAGCCTTACGGTGGAATACCCCTCTGTTTGGCTTTGTAAATCATTCAGTGAGCTTATGATTAGAGATGGGGGATGTGCCAGCAGATTCAGCTCTTGATCTGATTGTAAATCACCTCAGGTGCTCATCTCACAATTTGGGTATGCTTCGTTTTTCTGCAGATACCATATGGGGAAATTAAGGTCAAGATTAGTTTTTATGCCTGACACAAACTCCCCTCTCCCTCCCTTGGTGCTGAGGCACTGCACTAAATGATTGGCAAAGTTACCGGTACTTACATAAGTTATTAGGACTGGGGTCTAGGCCATTGTGTCTAGCTTACTGAAACTAGGATCCTATTATGTAGTTTTTGTATCATTCAATGTGTTGGGTTTAGCTTGCTGAAACAAGGATCCTACTACGTAATTTTGAATCATTTAAGGTGTCGTGTGAAGACTTATTTATGATTTGTTTCAGTTCTGTTTTTAGATTTCTGATTGGTTCTGCAACCCTAACCCTATTGCATTGTTTATCAAACCCTGCATCCTGTTAGTATCGACTTACTCTATGTAATCCACCTTGAGTTCAAGCGAGAAGGGTGGACTATAAAGGGCACTGAACAAACAAATAAAAAAACCGAATCTCAGTTTATTCAGGTGATCTTAAGTCTTTCAGAGACAAGTGACAGTCACAGGAAAACCGATTTAACAATATTATGATTTTCTTCTACGCTTTCTGGCAGAATTGTCTCCCTCCCAAGACTTTCTCTTGTCTGGAAACACTGAACAAAATTTCCAGACAGGAACAATTATATTTTGCCAGCTGCTTAGAGAAGCCACCTATAGAAAACATTTAGACATATGGTTTGGGTGCTGAGTCTGATCAGAGTGAATAATCTCTAGACGGGCCTTTGCATTTTGAAAAACAAATCACCATACGTGATGTCAGAATGTTTATTGTTTCTTTCCTGGGAACATATTTTTGGCATCTGGGTTTGTTCTGCTAGGTGTGTCTAATTGTTCTACAGCCACAGCTGCACAGTTTTCATTTCCTAGGGAATTTTAATTTTAGAGCAACAGAACCTTCTTCTCATTTCTCACCTTTGAAATTTCTCTGGAGCCCAAAGCAGTTTTCTAATTGAATTATGAGTATTGCAGGAAAACATAAAGCAACATTTCCTCCAGACCCTCAAAGGCAGGCTTCTTCCTTTCAGTTCAGGCATAAGAAGATGCATAATCTTCTTATGCATAATTATAGGATGGGGGAGACTTGTCTTGTCAGTAGTATGTGTGAAAAGGATCTTGGGGTCATAGTAGACCAAACACTGAACGTGAGTCAGCTGTGTGATGCAGTAGCTAAAAAGGCAAATGCGGTCTTGGGCTGCATCAACAGAAGTATAGTGTCCAGATCACGTGAAGTGATGGTATCACTTTGCTCTGGTTAGACCTCACCTAGAGTACTGTGTTCAGTTTTGGGCACCGCAATTTAAGAAAGATGTAGACAAGCTGGAACGTGTCCAGAGGAGGGCAACAAGGATGGTGAGGGGTCTGGAGACCAAGTCCTATGAAGAAGAAGAAGAAGAGTTGGTTTTTATATGCTGACTTTCTCTACCACTTAAGGAAGAATCAAACCGGCTTACAAGGTAGGTGGGACTGAGAGCATGTGACTAGCTCAAGGTCACCCAGATAGATTCATGTGAAGGAGTGGGGAAACCAACCCAGTTTACCAGATTAGCCTCTGCCGCTCATGTGGAGGAGTGGGGAATCAAACCAGGTTCTCCAGATCAGAGTCCACCACTCCAAACCACTGCTCTTAACCACTACACCATGCTGCTCTCCTATGAGGAAAGGTTGAAGGAGCTTGGTATGTTTATACCTGAGAGGAGACAACTGAGAGGTGATATGATAACCATCTTCAAGTACTTGTAGGGCTGTCATATAAAGGATGGTGCAGAGATTTTTCTGTTGCCCCAGAAGGCTGGACCAGAACCAACGAGTTGAAATTAAATCAAAAGAGGGATCCTGGAGGGGTTTTTTTGGTGGGGTTGCCTTCCTCTAGGCACAGAGCAGGGGTCACTGGGGTGGAGGTAGTTGTTAATTTCCTGCATTGTGTGTGGGGTTGGACTAGATGGCCCTTGAGGTCCCTTCCAACTCTACCTTTCTATGTCTCTTTGAAATGCTTAGGACTCAATTCTGTGTAAATGTGGATAGTATTGGACTTGGAAATAAATCAGAGAGTCCCCATTCTCTCCTGTTCTCCCATTTGCAAATAAGGATTCCAGTTTTCATCTGTTGAGTGTTTTTTTTTTTAATACCCCGCTTTTCTCTACCTTTAATGAGTCTCAAAGCGGCTTACAATTGCCTACCCTTCCCTTTCCCACAACAGACACCTTGTGAGGTAGGTGGGGCTGAGAGAGTTCTGAGAGAACTGTGACTGTCCCAGGGTCACCCAGCAGCCTTCATGGAGAGGAGTAGGGAAACAAACCCGGTTCACCAGATTAGAATCCACCACTCTTAATCACTACGCCACGCTGTATGTATTGGACTACCACAAAGATGTGCCAGTAGGAACCAAGCAACTGAAATCCAAACTTAGAGGCAGGACTTCTTTTTTTACAAGAGAGATTTACCGGAGAAGTGATTGTATTGTCCCAACATGTAGGTTTATCTGAAGAAAGATGGAAGGAAGCCTCATTCAGCAAAGTGATGCTTTTCCATCCTAACCATTCTGCAAACAAGATCCTATAGAAGACATAAATGAATTAACACATGAACATTTTAAAAGCAGCTTCATGCTCAGCTCAGCTATTACAGCAACGGTTAGAATGATGGGAAATCAGCCAATGGAATATAAATGGACCCCCAGGCGCTCAAGTAAAAATATGTAGCTGTGAACTCGAGCTATTATGGTTTGCATCAAGATAAAAGATGAAAGATTACATCAGCTTGTCACTCATTAAAATCAAACAGGATGATGACCTCACCACTCTGCTTTTATTCCTGCCAGCTCAAATTTGTCCTTCATCCATAGTTCCTGAGTGATTAGCATTTTGAGGATCAAACCGCAGTGCTGGAACGCCAGTTCCTGGGATGGGAACCTTCTGAAGTACAGTAATAACATCTGAGAAAGAAAAGGATGCAGGGGCAGGAAGAAAGAAATTGGATTGCGTCTGTAATTTAATCAGCATGAAGTCCAGACTTGCAACATCCAAGGCACGTCTATAGCAGACCTCGTGCACCTGAAGGGAGAAAAAAGCCTGCACTAAGAATAACCTTGCTCACACCTGGCTTGCTTATAGGATTAATTACTCTGGGACAATAAGCTCCAAATGTTCTTCAGTCTGCTGTTTGTTTACATTCAGGGGTGGGTTAGAGGTAGAGATGAGTTGACAGAAAGTCAGCCACAACATCGGGTGTTCTTGTTCTTGACCAAGGTGCATTTCATCTCTGGACAAATATTCAAGTAAGCCATTGGCTGAATGTAACGGTTAGAACCGTGAAACAGGGAACTTTTGTGTCGCCATCTGTCTCTCAGGCCAAAAATGCATGGTCCCTTAACCCACTTTATTTCCCGTTTCAGCCAGGATCAAATTGACCCGGGCTGGGGGGAAACTGCACGCATTACCTTGAAAAGCAGGGACGAAACTGTGTGCAAATCCATCCATGTAAACAGAAAGTGCGGGAGACGTACACAGTTCCTGTTTAGCTTGCAACACCCCCACCCCCGGTGATTGGTCGTTTCCCAGGGCAGGGAAGGCCCTCATTGGTCAATTTGAAATGACCAATCACTGGGGGCGTGGGCTGTGTGCCAAACTAAACAGGAACTTCATGTCTCCCGCACTTTCTGTTTACATGGATCGACTGGCACAGTTTCACCCCTGCTTTTCAAGGTAATGTGAACAGTTTCCCCCCCAGCCTGGGTAAATTTGATCCTGGCTGAAACGGGGAATAAAGTGGGTTAAGGGACCATGGGTTTTTGGCCTCAGTCTAAGCTACATCCCAGGATGGTCAAGAGGAAAAAAATGGGACAACTTTTTTTACCAGGAGGTAAAGACTTTTTGTTTCATCTGGCATACCCCCAGTAATGGTTATTGGCTCTCCTTCTGGAGCTGCATGTTTTTATTTACATTTTTTTATAATTATAACTGTATTTTAATTGCTCAGATGTGTTCATTTTTTTTTTTAATGTTTGCCACTTTGTGGACCCTGATCGGGGGGGAAGGTGGCAGGAAAATGTTTGAATGAATGAGTGTATGAATAAATGAACCAAAGCTGCCTGGAGAAGAATGGAATACAAGTTAAATTGTAAAATCCAAAAACAAAAGTCATTCCATATCTTTGAATGAAGAAACCCAAATAATGCAAAAATAGTGTGTAAGCTTTCAGATTTTCTGGAATTCTTCATCAGGCCTGATGTTGAAAAGTTGAGGGGCATGGAGAAAAAGAAGACAGCTCATGCCATAACCTTAAAGCCTTATCTTGTAAGCATCCCCTGAGTATAGGGTTGCCAGGTCCCTCTTCGACACCTGGGGGAGGTTTTGGGGGCGGAGGTTAAGGAGGGCGAGGTTTGGAGAGGGGAGGGACTTCATTGCCATAGAGTCCAGTTTGCCAACGCGGTCATTTTTCCCAGGTGATCTGATCTCTATCAGCTGGAGATCAGTTGTAACACGAGGAGATCTTCTGCCGCCACCTGGAGGTTGTAATCACAAACGGCTACAAGTGCTAATTGGAAGTTATAGCAACTCAAAGCAAAAGCACCAGTAAATATTGTTCAAGCAAAATAGTAACAACAAAGTATTGCTCTTAGAAAATATATACTCAAAATGGTTCTAATAAGCACAACCCAAATTGAGCAAAACACCACAATAATATACAAGATGGTCTTAAAAAGACCCAATGTGAAAGCGCAAAGCGTTACAGATGAATAAATATCAGGCACAGTTGCTCAGTTCTTATGAGTCCATAAAGTGCAAATGCAATAATTTAGGCAATAATTTAGGCAGCAAAGACCGGACATAATGCGATGGAAATCTAATATAATTCCATTTCATGCGATATTTTCTCAAGCTTCATAAGTCCTTCATTGCTGTGAAGAAAAATGCATGGCTGAGTGATGCCCATTCGTTGTCATTAAAATTATTGCAAACAAAGTACAATACAAAGCAAAATACAATACAAAAATTGAATGCAAAAATTACATACCATCATTTCATGAAGGGATATACCTTCCTTATACGCATGGACGGCAAAGTAAGACGTCTAAATGCTTACATTCACTCCGCCATTTAAAAAGGCTGTGAGAGCAAGCGAACTCATTACCGTAATGATCCCAATAGCCGTTGCCTAACACCAAATACCATCATTTCATGAAGGGATATACCTTCCTTATACACATGGACGGCAAAGTAAGACGTCTAAATGCTTACATTCACTCCGCCATTTAAAAAGGCTGTGAGAGCAAGCGAACTCATTACCGTAATGATCCCAATAGCCGTTGCCTAACACCAAACATGCTTAGTGTTAAAACTGTTGTCCATGAAGGATTAGCAATGGATTATATAAGTAAACAAGAATCAGATTTTTTAATAAATAAATTTCCCACAATACCGGTATTTTACACCTTACCAAAAATCCATAAAGGTTTTCCCCCTCCGGGTCGTCCGATTATAGCAGGAATTAATTCAATCATTGACCCTATTGCTCAATTTATGGAATATCATTTACACAATTTTGGAACTCAAACCCCATCTTATATTATGGACACAAAACATTTTATTAATGTGATTGAAAATGTTACTTTCCCTGAAAATGCTTTGCTAATAACTTTAGATGTTACATCATTATATACTAATATTCCTTTGAGTGATGCCAGGGATATAATAGAAAACATCTTGCAAGCTAGAAATAACACCATTCCACCCACACACTTCATGTTGGACCTATTAGATTTAATTTTCGATAATAATGTGTTCCGTTTCCAGGATCAAATATATTTACAACAAAGGGGTGTAGCAATGGGTTGTGCACGCGCCCCCACAATTGCTAATATTTATATGTCTCATTTTGAAAAAACCCATATTTTTAATAACAATCCTTTTTCCTCCTGTTTGGTTCTGTTTAAACGTTTCATAGATGATATTTTTATGATTTTTCAGCCTGCAGATAAGTTTCCGGATTTTTTAACTTGGTTAAATGAGAGAAATCCATTTATCAAATTTACTGGTACAGCTGACTCAAAACAAGTTAACTTTTTGGACGTCACGGTTTTTGTATCTCCCAGTTTACATCTAGCTGTTAAACCGTTTAAAAAATCTACGGACAGAGGAGCCCTACTCCATTTTAATTCGTTTCATCCAGAGCATATCAAAAGAAATCTCCCATATGGCCAATATTTACGCCTGAAACGGAATGCGACATATGACCAGGACTATCAAGATGCAGCCCAAAATCTGAGCAATACTTTATTACAAAGAAATATTCCACAGTCCATAATTAACCATTGCAAAACACGAGCAGATGAACTCAACAGAACACAAATACTTACCAAGCACAGTAGAAATGAAAACAATAGAACAGGATTAACTACAGCTTTACAATATAGTTATAGATCCAGGGACATACAAAAAATCATCTCAAAACATTGGCATCTTGTAAAAGATATTCCTGGCTGTTCCCAACCGCCACGGTTTGGTCTCCGCAGAACGGGCTCTATAAAAGACAAGCTCATAAAATCCGACATTATGACCATGCAATCCTCTGCCCACACTACCAGCCATTTTAGATGTGGCGCCTGCAGCGCTTGTGCGCAGGCGCTGCCAGTAAAAGAATTTTGGGATGAGAAAACAGGTTTTCGTTTCACGCTACGAAACTTTACTAATTGTAATAGTAAATCTGTTATTTACGTCATCAGATGCCCGTGCGGATTGCCCTATGTGGGCAAAACCAAGAGACCAATAAAACTTAGAATACAAGAACATAGGTCCCGGATTCTGAATCAGAACTTAGAGGCTCCATTAACGTCCCATTACATAGAAAAGAAACATCAGGACTTTGAAATGCAGTTTTTTGTTGTGTGGCAGTTTAAGGGGAAACCGTTTTCCATCACAGATGTAGATAGAATCATGTCCCAACAGGAATCTCGTTTTATATTTATGTTTAATTCTTTGATTCCTCATGGACTCAATACACATATGGATTTATCTAATTTTCTTTGAGAATATCAATTGAACATTTACTTGGGGTAGTATGGTACTTTGGTGTTAGGCAACGGCTATTGGGATCATTACGGTAATGAGTTCGCTTGCTCTCACAGCCTTTTTAAATGGCGGAGTGAATGTAAGCATTTAGACGTCTTACTTTGCCGTCCATGCGTATAAGGAAGGTATATCCCTTCATGAAATGATGGTATGTAATTTTTGCATTCAATTTTTGTATTGTATTTTGCTTTGTATTGTACTTTGTTTACAATAATTTTAATGACAACGAATGGGCATCACTCAGCCATGCATTTTTCTTCACAGCAATGAAGGACTTATGAAGCTTGAGAAAATATCGCATGAAATGGAATTATACCGGATTTCCATCGCATTATGTCCGGTCTTTGCTGCCTAAATTATTGCCTAAATTATTGCATTTGCACTTTATGGACTCATAAGAACTGAGCAACTGTGCCTGATATTTATTCATCTGTAACGCTTTGCGCTTTCACATTGGGTCTTTTTAAGACCATCTTGTATATTATTGTGGTGTTTTGCTCAATTTGGGTTGTGCTTATTAGAACCATTTTGAATATATATTTTCTAAGAGCAATACTTTGTTGTTACTATTTTGCTTGAACAATATTTACTGGTGCTTTTGCTTTGAGTTGCCACCTGGAGGTTGGCTACCCTACCTGAGCAGGTACATAGATTTGAATGCTGGTGTCGGGTTACACCCTTGGCCTTGTGGGAGGAAACAGCAAAAAAATGTAATCATCTGTTTGTAAACACAAAGCCAACAGCTGATCAAATATATCCTCTACACCAAAGAGAACACCCAGGTCATTCAGAAGGCAGAGAGGAGAATCATGGCAGTCATTAAATAGTTAAATAGTGGGCTTTTGGAAACTCAAGGAGAGGGGGGTTCACAGTTTTCTAGGGAAACCCAGTGACCTGAGAATGACCCAGGATTGCCTGAATAACTGAAGATGAAACCCAAACTTTACTGTTTCTCAGCTGCCACCACCAGAGCCTTGTGAACACTCCAAAAATAAGCAGAAGCACCCACAATAAACAGAAGCCACTACTTTGAGGCCTGGGATGTCCCCGATTGTTCCCTTCAGAGTTCTGGGTTCTCCCTGCTAATACGGGCATAAATCCTGGTTATAAGAGAGGTTCTATTCAAGCTCTTGTGTGAAATTTTGGTGTAAACTTGATACCACTTAAACACTGATCTTGTTAAATGAAATAGTTTGGTGTAGAGAAGATAAAGAAGAATGTAGAAGAACAGAGGCATGTGTTGCTGAGATCCTTTCTTTGTTGTTTGTTGGGAGGTTACTACATTTTCAGCAAGCCTTCTGCTTACAACCTCCATACATTTCAGTAGGACTTTTATGGAGCTCTCAGTACTGAGAATATAGTATATAGCTGCAATTATTTTCTTTTTCTTGGCAACACAAAATATTGTCCATAATTCCCTGCATGCCTGCAAGCATCCGACAATGCCTTTGAAAATTCCTAAGAGCAAAGGGAACACAAATTACTGTTTAATGAGTATCCAATTTGTTTTTCTTTGAAGATTAGGGTTGCCAACCTCCAGATACTAACTGGAGATCTCCTGCTATTACAATTGATCTCCAGCCGATAGAGATCAGTTCCCCTGGAGAAAACAGCCGCTTTGGCAATTGGACTCTATGGCATTGAAGTACCTCCCGTCCCCAACCCCCCCCTCCTCAGGCTCCACCCCCAAAATCTCCAGGTCTTTCCCAACCCGGAGCTGGCAACCCTATTGAAGATACTATCAGGTGTTTGTAGGTGTATGGAAGTACTAGGTAATCATTTGAACTGCCGGGTATTAATGGGGGGGGGAATCATAATAACCCCCTCTAAATTCCATGGAATATAGAAAAGAATTGGTTGTCTTCACAAGGAAAAAAAACCCCTGATGCTTAAACAATTTATGCCTTCTCTTTCTGCCATCTAATTCCAAACAACTAATGCAGACCGGCACATTAAACTGTACTTCCCTGCCTCCAAAACACAAGGTGTAAACAGAGGTAGTCAGAAAGCTGGATTAGCTGTAGCTAAGGCTAGGACACAGTGACAGCTGGTGTCAGACATGCTGTGAAACTTCCTGGAATAAGCAGTAATCTTCTTAAATGTTTATATTTGGCGACAATAAGCCTCTTGAAGAAGCAAACCATAATAAGAAGTTGTCTCTTAAGGAACCAGGTTTATCAAAAGAGGAAGTGGAGTGATTAGAAAAGTAACTTAAGGATGTCCCTTTGACCAAGGCTAGGGTGAGGAAGCAGGGTCTGGAGCCGGCGTGCTGTATTTTGACATGCGGGCAGCAGAGTGCCAACAGGACCCTGGTTATGATTTTCAGTTGCTTGATGGTGAACTCTTACTAACATTTCCATGAAGCTAAATAATGCAATATGTTGCCATTCATTTCCCTATTGCTTCAATTGCCACATGTTCTGCCTTTAATGACCTTTTCTTTTATCTGTCTGAAGTCCTGGACAGACAACTAGGGTTGCCAACCTCCAGGTGGTGGCAGAAGATCTCCTGCTAATACAACTGATCTCCAGCTGACAGAGATCAGTTCACCTGGAGAAAATGGCCACTTTGGCAATTGGACACCATGGCATTGAAGTCCCCCCCTTGCCAAACCCCGCCCTCCTCAGGTTCTGCCCAAAAAATCTCCTGCTGGTGGCGGTAGGTCCTGGCAACCCTACAGATGGCCCATCTGTGTGTTGACTCGCTGCGTGGAGAGGGAAAGCAGGCACAAGGGCACCAGCCTTGCTCCCTGCCTTTGTGCAATCGCCAAGTCATTTGCATGGCGCAAATGCGCAAAGGAAGAGCCTGAGCACGCACACCCTCCCCATGATCAGCAATGCTGATTTCTGAATGTTGCCGATAATGGAAAGTGGTGATATAGGAGAGATCAACCCCCTTTGAGGTGGCACAGAGCGGAGCAGTATGCTTCGTGGCAGTTTTGCAGAGATTTTGCAGCACAGTCGCTCAGCAAAACACACTCTGGGGAGTTGTTTTCCTGATTGATTCAGGAATGAGCTAGGTCCATAGACAAAATGGGACATAGACAAGTGTCTATGTGGCTCAACCCTAAATCCTTGAGATGAAACAGCAACTGGTCACTGATTAAAAGCAGCGCTGAATCACAGTGATTCAGCAAAATGCTGTAAACCTGCCATAAAGCACACCGCTATAAAATGCAATAAGACACATCACACATTGTACTCCGCTTTTGTGGAGCAGTTGCTTTAGAGTAGGCCCAACTTGGGAAAATGGCTTCTAGAGGAACTGTCTTTGGAAACCTGTTTGAACGTCATTGAAACAGAAGTTACTGAAATTAGAATTTAGGAGCTGAATATTTTGCTGAAATAAAATGTGCTACCCTGCCATTATACCCCAGATACAGGTTGTTAAGGCCTGCCCCCATAATTGATCTGTTTTTCCATTTTGTGCCACAATAGGCATGCCATGCTAAAACAACAAGCATAGAAAAGTGCCAGAAGTTAGGCTCCAGCTCTATCCTTTTCCTTCTTGAGGTTCTCCAGTGTCTGGGTGCAATCATCTTCTAAAGGTTATATTTTCCTGGGACCCATACCTGAAGGACCTTTCCCTGAATGAACCCATGCAGCATGTCTGCTCGTCACAGCAGTGCCTTCTCCCCACTCCCTTGTGTACCAAGGTGTGGTAAACTGCAGCTCCCTTTTCTGTAGCTGCCTCCATGCTTTTGAATAACTTCCCTCAGGAGTTCCCTCAGTGAGCGGCTGTAAAAAGCAAATTGTTTAGGAAAGCATTTGGGGCATCCTGAAGGGCAGTAGCAGTATTAGGGTATTCTGGTGAGTCATGTGTATATTGTAGGATATGTTGTTTCATATTTTTCTGGTTTTGTTTTTTGGTCTTTCCACCCATTTTATTGTTGGCATTATTTCATCTCTGTTGTTGCCCACTATAGGTCCTACTGTGTTGGAGAAAGTTTCCCTATATTAGCACATTAACCATGCGTTCCTTAGGTTGGGGGCCGATTCCTCATAGGAGGCGGTGTGACCTCGCCGCCAGCGTAAGTGCGTCTAATCACGGCACAAGCTGCACTTACGCTGGCGGTGAGGGCAGTCTCCCCGTGGCACAGAGGAGGAACTGCCAGTAGGTGGCTTCCTTTCTCCTTTGGCCCGTAACGCCAGCGCCGAGAACAGCGTTCTCGATGGGGAGAAAAGGCCCCTTTTAACCCAAAAAAGCTGCGAAAAGGCTTTTTTTTTGTTTCTTGGTGTAGGTGGAACTGCTTAGGAGGTGGCTTGACTGCGCCTTCTCCCCTACACCGATTCTCAGGAATGCACGGTTAGTGTATAATGTAATGTAACGTAATATAATGTTGTTATCAAAATTATTATTTAGCCAGAATATCTGTAGATAGACTATAGCTTTTAATCAAATAATTAATCAATTGATATATTCCTACTCTATGTATTTTGATAGCCTTTTCAGATATTCTAAGCATGTACAATGAATGTGTATGTATATGTATATATATATGGGAATAGGGGTGGCAAGTTCCACCCTCAACCAATAGAGCCTATACACATATGTGTGTATACACATATGACTCTTCCCACGTGATTGGGATTCCAGTATGGTGTAGTAGCTTGAGTATCAGACTAGGATCTAAGGGACTGAGGTTTGAATCCTATCCCTTCTCTGCCATGGAAGCTCACTGGATGATCTTGGGCCAGTCACATTCTCTCGGCCTAATCTACCTCAGAGGGTTGTTGGGATGATAAAATGGAGGACAGTAGACTCACATAAGACGCTTTGGGTCCCCATTGAGGAGAAAAGGGGGTATAAATGAAGTGAATAAATAAATCCCTGAATTTCACAGTGTTCCAGAATCAAATACACAGAACATACAGATCCACATGTATATGCTCTGTTCAAATGTTTATCTGACTCTGTGGAGGTTGGAGGCAGGGCTAGCCTAAGCCGTCTTCCCATTCCCCTCTCCATGCAACTATTGAACTCAGGTTGATTATATGAATAGGGTGACTGTGAAACTCTTAATGATTTTTCTGCGGAGTTCTGGTAACCTATAGACTTTCAAACTGAGGATGGCCATTATCTTCTTTAAAGCTATGATGATAAAAATTAAAGCACATGAAAAACATTTGGCAATACAGCTTCACCCAAACGTTTGCAGAGTCAGCAGCTGTTTAGTGAAGAAGGTGCATTGCGGCTGATTGTTGTTACAGAACCAACAAAGCCTCAAACGCTCTTTACTCAGCACTTCATTTTCCTCTTGAAAATTGATACTTGCTCTTACCTAGAAACTTAATGCTAGTTTTTCCCCACATCCTTTGTTTCACCCCCTTGTTTAAACAACAAAATATGAGAGCAGATGTCAAAAGAACATAGTCAAACCAGGTGGCATTTGTTGAGTCTGTACTGTTGGTAAGAAAGGAACAGCCATCAACGGCCAAAGTGTATCTTGCTGGGGTCTTCTGTTAGCAGAATGCTCTTTGTTCTTATAGATTAATAAAATAACCCCCACACAGTTCCAGCAAAAGCCTGAATACTTCATTAACTTGGTGCTTCATTACCTTGCTGAACACTCACATTTATCTCATTTATTTTTAAGCATCTTTAACAGCCATTATTTCCCCACCTGTTTTTTTGGTTACAAGAAACACTTGGTTCTCAGGCAGAGAAAGCTACAGTTCTTAGGCGACTGACGGCTTGAAAGTGTTGCCTCCTAGGTGGCTTATGAGTAACAGCCCGCTCATAGGAGCCAGTTTATAAGTAGAGATTCTGATGATGTTTACAAACTATGGCCTTGTAATATGAGTTTACTCTGCTTCCTTGTTTCCTTGATTCTACTCCTCTGCCCAAACCACACTTACTACATTGCTGCATTGGTACCAGCTAGTGGGAGGATAGACAGATGGGTGAGAACCTCTTTCCTCCTCCTCCTCCTCCTCCACCTGCATCTTCCATGGTGTCTAAGATGCTGTGACAGCAGCATCCAAGGCGGCAGTTCCATGTTACACTCTGGGAAATATCAGTCACCTTGAGGACCACATTTCCTAGGAAGCGCTGAGGCCTTTCTCAAACCAATTATTTGCCCCATATTCAATGCGGTTGGAAAGCAGGATTTTCCCTTCTTCTCCACAGCATTGTGGTGCTGTGTTGCCCCTCCTGAGGTTTCTCTGGCTTTTTCCTGGTCTTCCCCAAACCTGATTTGCCACAAAGTTTTGGGAAAGATTACAGCAGAGCCTGGATAAGTGCTGTGTTAGTGGAAAATTTTGCATTTTCCTGGTCTCGCCCATACAGCTGCCATTTTCCCCAGTGTCTGTTTCTCCCCCCCCCCCACTTCCAAAGGAGCTTTTGGAATTTTTTTTAAATTGGCAACTGAGTATTGTTTTTATAACCATGCTCTTCCGAAGATGCATGAAACAGATATCTTTGCTGCCCTTCTCAGGAGATAAATGATTCACCAATTGAAACCTCTTCTCAAACATGGTATTCTAAGACAATTTCAAAACGTCTGATGAGCAAAAGGAATGGAAAAGCACAGACAAAGTCAAGTGAGGTGTTGACGAGCATTACAAATATTGAACAAATCATGCGTTCCATCAGAGGAAGCATCTTAGAGTCTATTTGGGTTTTGAATTATTTGCATCGCTCTTTGGGTTTCATGCATTCATTTCCAAAGGAAGTTTGCAGGCTTTTCTGGCTTGTATATTAGGAACGTTCATCATCAGTATTTCTAACAGTGTGGGATAGTCTGTTCTGTTCCGTGAAATGCTTTCATACCACCACTTGGGGAACTCTTCAGCACTCGGACACCAGGACATTATGATCCATTAAACTGTGTACACTTTCGTTACGTATGCATTCATTTTGCGGTACTAAACAAAATACAATTTATTCCTTCTCAAAGAGGCAGATATTGCAGTGTCCAAAATGAAAACATTTGCATTTTTTTCCTTTCCTCCCCCAGAGAAAGTTGTAGGGAAAGACTTTGAAAATATAATTCCTTCAATTAATAACCAGCCTCAGCTTTATGCCATATAGGGTTGCCAACCTCCAGGTACTAGCTGGAGATCTCCTGCTATTACAACTGATCTCCAGCTGATACAGATCGGTTCACCTGGAGAAAATGCTTTGGCAATTGGAATCTATGGCGTTGAAGTCCCTCCCCAAACTCCGCCCACCATAGGCTCCACCCCAAAAACCTCCCAGCGGTGGTGAAGAAGGTCCTGGCAACTCTAATGTCATGTGATGCCCTCCCTTTGGGTGATCTGAATGGCCCTTTGTTATCCATACTACTGAGCTTTAGTCCTGGTGTCATCACTTAATAGGGCTGCCCACCTCCAGGTGGGTCTTGTGATACAGCATTATAATAATATGTGTAGCAGGATCTCTGAACTCCCAGATTTCCTTTTTTTTTGTTTTGTTTAATATTCTAGTGCTGTTCGTTGAGAATATATAAGGGAAAGACACATGTCAGCAATGAAAGGCCGTAAATTTACTTTACAAAAACGAATGCTGGGAATTCAGAGAATATGGTTACACATATTGTTATAACGTTATAGCAATATAACAATATTTGATTGCTGTTTTTTTAAAACCCTGAAAAAGCTCTGGGGCAAGAGCCACAGTGGGAGGGCTACAGGAAGGAAACTGTGGGGAAACCTGCCATGTGGAAGCTCCTATTGTTGCTATGCTGTATAAACCTGTTCCCATATAAAACTCTTGAGGCATGGTTCTTCAGATGCAGCTAAACAGCATCCAAGAAGCTGGGGGAGTATGTGGGGAAAGATATTATCTTTCGGTCTGCTGGTTGTCTGGCGAAGTGGCCATCTTTCTAGCTTCCTTCTCCCCCATAGTTGCAATTGTAATATAATAAGTGGGGGAAGAGGAAGGGGTTGGAGAGAAGGTATGAATGCATTTCTTCATCTGCTATTACTGCCTTTTGTTATCCAAACAAATGAGACTTCCTTGGGTTTTTAAAAATTCATTTAGAAATGAACATAAAGCAAGAAACAGAAACTGACAGTGGTAGCCATTCAGATGTCACTGTTAACAGTTATACTGTTCGAGTGAAGTTTTTCGTTACCCATTCCTGCCTCTGCTTGCATAATTTATAAAGTCTATAGCAAATATCCCAGCTGCTATGAGTCTTGAGGAGAGAAGGTGTTCTCTTCGTGTGCTTCCAGGATCACCTCATAACTCTTGGTAGGGCAAAGTGTCAGGGGAGCAAGAGAAGTGCTAGGAGGCAACATCAGAGGGAAGGCTTAGGCCTAAGGGTTGCCATCCTCTGGGTGGGGTCCCGAGATCTCCTGAAATTACAACTGATTTCCAGACTACGGAAATCAGTTCCCCTAGAGCAAATGACTGCTTTGGAGGGTGGACTCTATGACCTTATACTGTGCTGAGTTCCCTCCCCAGGCTCAACTCCCGATCTCCAGGAATTTCCCAACCCAGAGCTGGCAACCATACTAAGCCTCTATGTCTTGTTTGTTGGCCTTCCAGGGCGACTGATTGGCCACTATGTGAAATAGTATGCTGGAATACCTGGAGATTGTGGGGGTGGAGGGCAGGGTTTGGAGAGGGGAGGGACTTAGAGTCCAATTGCCCAAGCAACCATTTTCTCCTGGTGAACTGATCTCTGTCGCCTGGAGGTAGGTTGAAATAGCGGGAGATCTCCAGCCACTACCTGGAGGTTGACAACCCTATAGAGGGACCACTGGCTCTGAGCCTGCGGGGCTCTTCTTATGTTCTTCTTCTTATTTTATTTTTATTTATTTTTTTGTTTTTATCCTGCTTTTCTCCATCATGGGGACCCATGATTATTGGAAATGGGACAAGTTCTCATGATGGATAATGAAGGCAAATAAACATATTAATCCAGTGCATGGTGGTAAGTGCACGTGATAGATGTGCCCATGCCTAAAGCAGAGGAAGGTGCGTTCCTAGGCATGTACTGAAGAGGTTGTGAGAGGTGCATTTAGTGGGTTGTTACCAGCACTGAAATACAGTGAGGACCATCCAGCTAATCTTCAGCTAGGAGATGGGAGCCGTTCCCAATTCAGACAATCAATCTGGCCACGGATAAATATCTCCATCCTAACTCTAAGAGTAATAATAATTAACCCTAAGTTATCATATGGGGGCTGCAAAGCAACTTCCGTGTGGCATATTCACTTTTTATAATAAAATGGAAATGGGCATTTTTAAGTGCACTGAGGAAAACAATATGGTGCATTTGGCACTGGTCTAGTCACTAAAGACCTTGAAAACCGGGCTCTTTATGTCCCAAGACCCACTTTCAGCTGCCAAGATGATATGTAACACTGGGAACATTTAGTCCATATCTGGATGTTTCCCATTTTTTGGCCTCTGATAACACGCTGCAATTCAATGAAAGGCCAAGATGAATGGGAGGAAAGGCCACATGTAAGAAATCTCTGGTATTCAGACCCCCGTGTAGCAGATAAGGTGTCATTCCAAATTCACTTATGACTTTATCAGTCAGGTTCAAGGTTCTGGTGTCAGCAAAGCCACCACAATCAACAGAGAATATTTGTTCACATTCCTAAAACTCTGCAGTATTAAGTGCAGAATCAGTTCAAGTTCCCCACCTTAGCTCATTTACTAGGCTGTAAGAACAATGCTTTATCTCATTCTCTATAACTCGCAGGAGCTAAGGTGTTCCAGCGCTTGTGGACATATTTAGAACAGGGTTGCGGAAAATATTCACACAGGGATCAAGCTTAAAAAATCTGTGCTAAAATCTAAAATGTTTCCTTCAAAAAGGCAGAAAAAAATACCTGGTCTCAGAAATATGACCTCCCTCAGTGTGGGCTGCCACTAAGAAAGCCTCAAACTTGTACTAAGTTCCACTGTTGGCTGCCTTATTCAACTGCCAACCTGGATTGCCACCTGGAGATCTCCCAGAGTTACGACTGCTCTCCAAACAATGGAGATTCATTCACCTGGAGATAATGTCTACTTTAGAGGGTAGACTCTATGGCCTGTTGGTGAACGTATGGCACGCGTGCCGCAAGTGGCACACCGAACCCTCTCTGTGGGCACGCGCGGAGCCATCGCGTCTGCCTATTTGCCGTGGTGCGGTGCTCCTTCTTCCCAAGCCCATGCTCCCCAAGCCTGCGCTGGCACCCTCCCTCTCCTTGCACCGGGGCAAGCCCCTTCCTCTCTCTCAGCTGAGCTGCGGGCCGCAGCTCAGCTGTTGGTTGGGGCCCCGCCTGTCTTCAGTTTGGACGGTGAGGCTGTGGCCGAGCACCTTGCCACGCCCCCTCCTCTCAGCTGAGCTGCAGCTCAGCTGTTTGTCGGGGCCCCGCCCGTCTTCAGTTTGGGGCCCCCGCCCGTCTTCAGTTTCTTCCACTCTACTTTCCTAGGTAGGTATTACCACATTGATTGCTCTGCCTTTTTTCTTTTTATCCCTGCTTACTCTGTCAGCTTCTCATCATCCCTGGCAGGATGGTGCTGCTGCAGTCGTCTTGTTTGGAGGCTTTCTAGAGGCACCTGGTTGGCCACTGTGTGAACAGACTGCTGGACTTGATGGGCCTTGGTCTGATCCAGCAGGGCCCTTCTTATGTTATGTAACTGACTCTCTTCACCCCATTCCAACTGCCTTTTCAAACATCAACATTGTTCCCCCCCCCTTACAGAATGTTAAGCGCCGTGCTGACTCACCTATATATCTAATTCTGAACTTGGTCCCAGGGTGCAGCTGTTTTAAAAAGGCCCTTTACAGACAACAAGGTACTAACTTCTCAGCTGAACCCTCCCCTCCATACCAGGTACAATTATCTCCTAGCAAGGAAAGAAGACAGAAAAAGATTTGTCTACCAGGAACAATAGCCACCCAGTTGGGGAGGACATTTTTAATTGGGAAAATGAAGAAAGTTAATATCCTCCCAGCCCAGTGTGGTCTGTCCCTATGGCTGCATTTTAGGGTGAAAAAAACATGTGGAGATCTAGTAATGGATCTTCAACCTAATGTGTGGTTTGGCCTTTAGTCCTCTTGGTTTCAGTCTGAGAGCTAAATAGAAGAAAATACTTTTCTCCTCTTGAAATCTATGGAATTCAGAAGTACTTGAGGAGCTGGGGGTGGTGGACATGGTTCAATGTAGAACACCTGCTTTGCAGTGAGTAGACAGTACTGACCTTGATAGACAAAGGTCCATGAAGCTTCAGGTGTCCCATGTGGCTGGTACTACAGTGGCTTTGTTCTCAGACGTGGGCCATATCTTTGACCCTCCTGTCATGCCAGGATGTATCTCTGTCTGTCTACCTAGCTTCCCCCAAGCCTCATTTCTAGAAGAAATTTCCAACTCTTTCTCGAACAAATCATCTGACAGCTGCCAGTTTTCAAATTTCACTGTGCATAGCAAAACATGGTAAGCCCCTCTCTGATGGGGATATTATCAAAACAGCCATGTTGTCTGGGAGTAATTCCCTTTTTCATGATTTCCCAAACAAGGATAAAATTATTCAACGCATCTCTGAGATGCCACTTAGCAGAAATACTGTTAAAGATCGAGTCCAGCGCATGGCAAGTGATATTAGTCAGCAGCTCACCACTGACTTACAAAAGGCAGCCTGTTACTCCATGTACTTGGATGAAAGCACAGATATAAATAATCATGCAAGGCTAGCAGTAATTTTGTGTTATGCTGTTGGTGACATCATGAGAGAAGAGCTGGTGAAACTTGCCTAAAAGAACACAAGGGATAGATATCTACAATGCTGTGATGGAGGCTTTTTTGTCACAAGACATAAGACCAGAAAAAGTTGTTTCAATTACTAGTGATGGGGCACCTTCTATGGTGGGGGCAACATCTAGTTGCATACAATTCTTTGTTAAAGAAACAAAACATCAAGTCATTCAGTTCCATTGCATTATACATCAAGAATCTCTTTGTGCCAGGGACAGCAGCAAAAAATTTGATGATGTCCTCAAAGATGTCACAAAAATGGTGAATTACATCATGGCTCGTGCTCTGAATTGAAGACAGTTTCAAGCACTTCTTGAGGAGGTTCAGGCACAGTATAATTGTCTACTTATGTAAAATAATGTCCGGTGGCTGAGCAGAGGACGAGTCCTGGAGAGATTTGTAGCCTGCTTGGATGAAATTAGGCTGTTTATGAATGAAAAAGGGCAGGAATATCCACAGCTCACTGATATGGCCTGGCTTACTAACCTTATGTTTTTTACAGATTTTACACAATACTTCAATGTACTGAACAAACAACTATAAGGCGTAGGGAAAACAGCAGAAAGGATGTTTTGTGATATCAAAACATTTGATAGAAAACTGCAGGTTTTTGAAAGAGACCTTGAAAGTGGGCAGCTGAAATATTTTCCAAAACTAAAAATGCATTTAGAAAATTCTACAACATTTGCAGACAATCCTACAGGCCTTCAGGAAATCTACAAGGAATTTTCTAGTATTGTAGCAGCTGCACAGGTGAATTTTAGCAACAGATTTTTACAGTTCCGTAAGATGGAGACAACCCTGTGTTTTCTTACTTGTCCAGATAAAGCCACATTTGAAGAACTTGATCTTTCCTGCCTACACTGGTTAGATTTAGAAAATCTGGAAATGGAGCTAATAGAATTTCAAGAAAGCTCTATCTGGAAAAATAAATTCTATGACCTGCGTGAAACACTTGAGAAGATAGAAGGGATGACAAAGGATAGCACAGTTAGTTCTGAAAATGAAATCCTTAAAGTGTGGAATTCTCTGCCAAATAATTTTAAGTCAATGAAAGCACTTGGGATTGCTTTCCTAACTTTGTTTGGATCATCTTATGCTTGTGAGCAGCTGTTTTCAGCTTTGAATTATATCAAATCTGACACCAGAAACAGACTAACATGATGACCTGAGTGCTGCATGTGTTGCTCTTACAAAGTATGAGCCAAGGGTGGACAAATTATCAGCATGCACACAACAGCAAAAATCACATTAATTGTTCAAAAGCATGCCAAATGCAAACTTTTACCTTTCAATAAAAAGTTGTTTGTATCATTGAAAGCTCTGTTATTGTGTTTTGCTTTTAAGGCAAAAGATGTTAACGTATGAGTTGTTTTTTCTAAACTAAAACCCTCAGTATTCAGGTTAAATTGCCGCAGTGGCACTCGGCAATAAATAAGTGGGTTTTGGGTTGCAGTTTGGGCACTCGGTCTCTAAAAGGTTCACCATCACTGCTCTATGGCATTATGCCCCATTGAAGTCCCTCCCCTCCCCAAACCCCAGCCTTTCCAGGCTCCACTCCCAAAATCTCCAGGTATTTCCCAACCAGGAGCTGGCAACCCTATCCTTCCAAAAGCTGATCCTCCACCTGCAGTCTGGAATTATACAGTCCATTTGATCACCTCTGTGCTATGCCACAAGGGTTGCCAAGCTCCAGGTGGGGCCTGGAGATGTCCCAGAATTGGAACTGATCTCCTGGCGACAGATCAGTTCCCTTGGAGAAAATGGCTGCTTTGGGTGGTGGACTCTATGGCATTATACCCAACTGATGTCTCACCCCTCCCCAAAATATTAGGTTTAGGTAAAGGTAGTCCCCTGTGCAAGCACTGACCCATGGGGTGACGTCACATCCCGACTTTTACTAGGTAGAATATGTTTACAGGGTGGTTTGCCAGTGCCTTCCCCAGTCATCTACACTTTACCCCAAGCAAGCTGGGTACTCATTTTACCGACCTCGGAAGGATGGAGGTCTGAGTCAACCTTGAGCCTGCTACCTGAAACTGACTTCTGTCAAGATCGAACTCAGGTCATGAGCAGAGCTTTTGACTGCAGTACTGCAGTTTACCACTCTGTGCCACGGGGCTCTTAGATTTATCCACCCCAAAAATCTTCAGGCATTTCCCAACCCAGAGTTGGCAACCAAACCCATGGCAACCTTATTGACTTGCATGCATGAACTCAGCCTAAGTGTGAGAAAGTCCAAAAGTTGTCTTGATTGGTGATTTTGAAACAATGTTTGCAGACTTTGTTCCAGACAACTGCTTAAGATTGTTCATGGGTAAGCTTGGTTCAGCTATAAAGAATATTTTAAAAATCAAAATTAATCAGTGTTTTTCATCATATCAGCCAACCCCCTCTGTACCCATTCACCTTATTATGTTAAGCAACATTCAAATCCTCATCGCAATGATCCAAGTATTTTTCATTATGTGCAGAAATACTCAATTTGGACATAATGAATATTTTGACACATAATTTATTATTTCAGAGTCTTTGTGCAGTGCTTTCTAAATCTGTATACTGAAAATGTTCAGAAGTGGCTGAAAACAACTTCTTCCACCACACCACTTATTCTTCTAAGATGCTTTCTGTCTCTGGAAGGCTAATAGAGTGCAGTCCTAAAGCAGAGGTACATGCTTCTAATCCAATTAGAAGGCTAGAACTGCTTCATTCATGTTTTTCTTCCTCTTTGCAGTAATAACAGAAAAGCCAATTTATGCTTATAAACAGCTCTGAGGCTCTGAAAAAAACCCTGAAACAATAACCTAAAGGGTGTGCAATAAATCTGTAAGTACCCTCAGGCCTGTTTATTCACCCACCCATTTAAGCCATTTGGTTTCTTTCAGTCCCAAATGGTTTTCTATGGAGCTTCTTTTTACCAATGTGACATTTCCATTCTCTATCTTTACTGCTGTTTTCATAGTGCCCTGCCCACCAACATGGATCTCAGAATCATTTAGCACTATGGCTGATGTTAACTGATCATGTTTCTTTATGCCTAAAGCTTCTAATTTTACTTTGAGTCTGCAGTTGCCATTTTGAAATCTTCGTTCATTTGTAAGTTTGTAGCTGTTTCAGGATGAAAGACTTGGGTAGCTCCATATTTGCTACCAACAAAATTGCTCTGGGATGACTTTACAAATGAGAGTAGGGGCCGGTACTTAACATGGAGTAGCCACAACACCAGCAATCCATACCTTGTCGAAGGCTTTCACGGTCAGAGTTCATTGGTTCTTGTAGGTTATCCGGGCTGTGTAACCGTGGTCTTGGAATTTTCTTTCCTGACGTTTCGCCAGCAACTGTGGCAGGCATCTTCAGAGTAGTAACACTGAAGGACAGTGTCTCTCAGTGTCAAGGGTATAGGAAGAGTAATATATAGTCAGAAAGGGGTTGGGTTTGAGCTGAGTATTGTCCTGCAAAAGTATTGTCCTGTAAGTATCAAGATAATGTGCTAATGAGGGTATGGTATGTTAATATGGAACCATTGTATCCTGAAGTGATCTGCCCTGAAAAACCTCCAGACAAAGACAACATTCAACAATAGCCATACAGATTAGCTTTGGATTACACACATTAACAGATCACTTCA
This sequence comes from Euleptes europaea, assembly GCF_029931775.1. NCBI lineage: Eukaryota > Metazoa > Chordata > Lepidosauria > Squamata > Sphaerodactylidae > Euleptes > Euleptes europaea. The sequence continues at coordinate 88,795,725 of NC_079315.1, read as the reverse complement.
GGATACAATGGTTCCCATATTAACATACCATACCCTCATTAGCACATTATCTTGATACTTACAGGACAATACTTTTGCAGGACAATACTCAGCTCAAACCCAACCCCTTTCTGACTATATATTACTCTTCCTACACCCTTGACACTGAGAGACACTGTCCTTCAGTGTTACTACTCTGAAGATGCCTGCCACAGTTGCTGGCGAAACGTCAGGAAAGAAAATTCCAAGACCACGGTTACACAGCCCGGATAACCTACAAGAACCAATCCATACCTTCATTATAAACCAGCTGAAAGTGGGGCTCCTAGGTTCACTTAAACGTAAGAGAATATTAATTTAGATATACTGTATTTTCTGGCGTATAAGACTACTTTTTAACCCAGGAAAATCTTCTCAAAGGTCGGGGGTCGTCTTATACGCCGGGTGTCGTCTTATACGCCGGATGCTGAATTCCGAGCCGGACTGGAGAATCTGCCTGGGGAGCCGCCTCCGCTCTGTCCATGTCCGGCAGAGGAGGGAGGGGAGGCGAGCCCGGCGGGGGCGCTCACTGCCCAGCTCGGAGTCAGAGCCAGGTGCGCCGGGGTGCACGGAGGGAAGTGCTCGGCTGTGCTCCAGCGGCAGCTCAAGGCAGGCATGCGGCTGGCTGGCCGGCTGGCCGGGGCTGGGGTGGCCACTCTCTTCTCCCGGCACAGGGTATTTTGGCTGCCGCCTAGCACACCCAACATTCCCCCTTTCCTCCCCGGCCTCCGCTTCAGCTTCTGTCTTTATGGGCTTCCCTCCCCTCCAAACCCTCCTTTAGCCCCGCCCTCCATGGGCCGTCGGCTCAGTCCTCCCCTCGCCTTTAGCCTCGCCCTTCTCGAGGGCCCTTACTCTCGCCCCCGTCCCCCTCTTCTTCCCCGCTCCCTTCTCCCCTCGCCAACTCCCCCTGAGAGCCATGTCCTGCCGCTCCGGGTCGGCACACACTCTTCCATGCCGGGAGGTCGGCCCCCGGCCTCCTCCTGTTCCTCCCGCCAGCCCCGCCTCCCGGAGCGCTGCCAGCTCGTCCAGCCGCCCCCGCCCCCTCTTTCTCCCGCCCCGGTAAGTGGTGTTGTTTCCCCGGGGGTTGAGCCGCCCCAGGAGGACCGGGGGTGGCCGCGGGGTTGGGGCACAGTCCCGAGGGTCGGCCCCAGGCCGCGGACTCGGGACAATCCCAAACTCTATATTTTAACTGTAAAAATGGGGGGTCGTCTTATACGCCCAGTCGCCTTTTACGCCGGAAAATACGGGTATATGAAAATAATGGAAACATAAGCCAAGATTCTAAAGTAGTACACTAACTAGTACTAGTTGTATACCAGATGTTTAATGCTTGAATGCAACAGGCAAAATGTTTAAAATATACAAATGTCCATAGAAAATTATCAGACCATTCTTCAAGAAAGGTCTCCTTGAATGAGACATTGCACTCTGGGGCTGTCTTAGTAATTCTGGGGTCCTGGACAAAAGCCCCAGAATCACTGCCACTCCATATCCCACCACAGGGGCCAAGCAAGGGGAGGTGTTAATGGCAGCCATCACAGAGAAGGCAATCTGAGCCAGGTCCCTCTTGGCAACTGATGGGAGCTTTTAGGAGGCGGGTACAGGGGGCGATGATCTACATCCATGTAAGATGTTATCACTTCCGGCATGATATGGAAGTGCTGGTATCGCACCAGGGTGACACTCTAGCACTTGCCCTCAAACATGACAATGTTTGGCATGACAATGACACATCCACATTCAACACACATCAGTTTCAGTAGCTATTTACTCTATCTGAATGAAAGAAACACATTTTCCCAGGAATACATATCCCAAGGGAAATATGATTTGCCAGTAACCAAACACCAACTTTGAAGATAGGCGTTCAGAATTTGCGCAGCAAATTGAGCACGTGGAAAGGTCTCGGTAGTACCAGTTGCAGAATATAGTTGGAAGGCACATCAGTGCTGAAGCAAAGCAGATCTGGGTCAGTCCAGTGCCTGGATGGGAGACTTCTTGGGAGCCGTTTGTACACTGCCTTGAGTTTCATGGAGAAAAGGTGGCTCAGACCCATAATAAATAAATAAGAACAAGTGTTCTACAGTAACCTTCAAAATGACAGGCATTCCAGACCAGTCAGGGCTAATGCAATATCCCCAAGTCTATTCTGTGAACAGTCAGCCATTTTGAAAGAAACTGAGCTGTATGCAGTTATGCTTATATTTGTATCTTTTAAAAATGTCTAGCCTGACTCCCTTCTCAAATAAAAATCCAAAGGGAATCCAAATATACGATGCCTCCCATGAAGATGGACATGTGATATTGTCTTTGGAGTCTCTAATAAATAATGCAACCATAACTTGTTTTTACTCTTCCAGCTACATAAAACAGACTGTGGTTTTATATAACTCATATTTACACAAGCTGTTCAAGCCTGTAATTTCTTTAAATGTTTGTATACTTTTAGTTATTTAGCAGATTATATTATTTACCACTATGGAGTCTGAGCTTCTTACTTAATTAAAATCTTTTCTTTTTCATGAAAACCACAGGCGTTTATGGATGGCCTTGTCAACCCGTACTTCATACCCCCTCACCGAATCGAAACTGCTTCACAAGATATCTTTTTCAATAGCAGCAACCTGAAAGAATGTTTGTCATTTCCTATTGATGACTTAGAGGGTTAGCAGCATGAAGCAAAGGGGGCCATGATGGGTAGACTGTCAGCTTGCTCATTGACATAAAAACAACTTGGGTGGCATGAGGTTTCGCCGAGATGTGTATGAGCGCTTACTCCTTTCTCTTGCCAAAACATCTGGAATCCAACATCCAATCGTCAGACAGCCACACATGTTACAAAAACAACTGGACAGAGAAAAAAGAACCACAAAAATTTGGATGAGGCAGGATCATTATTGTTGTTATTGTTGTTGTAAAGAAATCAGACCTTTCAGGTTAAACTTCAAAGCAAATATTTTTATTGCACCATGTTCAAACAATTTGATTTATTATGCAACAGTGTATAGACTTAGCCTGCCTGACAGAAGGGTGGGGGAGAGAGAAAAAGCTGGATGCTTGGTAGCATTAGCAATCCAAAGGAATCTTGCAGGCAATTTTAACCTGAACTTGTCCAAAGGCAGGAGAAGCAAAGAAACTGTGAACATCTGAGGCAACTGTGGCTGAATATTTGCCCCTGCACTTTTTTACAGGTAATTTAGGACTGGCCTTGTCCAAAGGGCTTCTAGCCTGGGACCTTTTGTGAGCCATGCTGCCAGAACCAGCATCAGCCTGGCTTGTCATTATATCCCATAATCTGTTATAAGAGTTTTCCTAAGGGCCCGTTTGCATATCTGTTTAAATTGTGGGGTGCTTCTGGATATTTTTTATGTAAGCCACTTTGAGTTCCCAGCATGAGAAACAAAGTGGGGTATAAATGTTTAGGCCTGGGTACTCCTGTTCCTCACATTGTTCTAGAGCAATGCTACTCACTCCATGGCTTTCAAACCACATAAGGCTCTTTGATATGCCACCTGTGGCTCTTCTGAGCACCATTCCCCAATGTGGCAGTCTCTCTCTCTCTCTCTCTCTCTCTCTCTCTCTCATATGTACCAGACACCACTTCTGTGTATTAGGAATGAGCACCTCTGACCAACATCATAAACACAAGCAATGATACGACGTTTGAGCAGCATTATGATAAATGGAACTTATTTTATAACTATATCGAGGCTATTTGGCTCACAAATAGAAAGTGAGAAATGAGATAATATTTAGTGGTATTATAATGTTGCTTCAATTTAACATTCAGATACTTATTTTTTTCTGTTTACATATTAACTAGACAAAGACAGCAATCATTTCTCGATTATGTTCTTTGTACAACTTGCCCAAATTTTGAAATTAAAAGTAATGCCGTCTGCTTGATTTGCATTAGAATCTTTACTTTTAGTTTTTTAATGGCATGTCGGATACTTTTATTCTTCCCTTTTCCCTGTTTTCCTTCTGTATCCCTTTATTATATAATAAAAATTTAAATAAAAAATTAAAAAGGAATGAGTACCTCCTGGAGCAAGTCTCACATTTTGAGGGGGGTTGCTTGCCCCTACTCCAGTTGTCAACCCAAAGTTGGAAGAGGGATCTGGAAGGAATGACAGCTGCAGCAACATAATTTCTTAACAGCTGATTTTAAGGCAACGATTGGGCCCGTAATCCCAACTCTCTGCATTTCCATAGTGACCATCCAGCAAAACTAATTGCTGACCATGGGCTTAAGTGAACATATGGAAAGGACTCCAGGATGAATTTATTGACTGTGTCCTCCCAGTTCCTGCAAAGGAACTCAGAATGACAATCCTGCAAGATGCATGAGGCAGAAAGAGAAGTGACACTGCCACACCAGTAATGATGTGAAAGTATTAAGGGCCAGCATGGTGTAGTGGTTAAGAGTGGTGGGGCAGAAACGCATGGTCGCTTTAGCCTCCTTTATTCCCTGTTTCAGCCAGGGTCGAATGCATGCGTTTTGCCGAACGTGCGTTCTATCTTGGCTGAATCCTGGCTGAAACGGAATAAAGGAGGCTAAAGCGACCATGAGTTTTCACCCGTGGACTCTAATCTGGAGAACTGGGTTTGATTCCTCACTCCTTCACATGAGTGGCGGACTCTGATCTGGTGAACCGGGTTGGTTTCCCCACTCCCACACATGAAGCCAGCTGGGTGACCATGGGCTAGTCACAGTTCTCTCAGAGCTCTCTCAGCCTCACCTACCTCATAGGGTGTCTGTTGTGGGGAGAGGAAGGGAAGGAGATTGTAAGCAGGTTTGATTCTCCTTAAAAGGTAGAGAAAGTCAGCATATTAAAACCAACTCTTCTTCAACAGTGCCATTCTAAGCAGGTCTACTCATAATCCTACTGAAGTCTACTCAGTGGGGCTTATTCCCAGCAGAGTGCTCTTTAGATTGCTCTGTAAGAGGGCAACCCCAAGCAAAATTACACCCCATTGACTTCAATGGATTTAGGAGGAGTGTCACGCTGTTTAGGAGTCCACTGCAAGAAATACAGATTGCTCCGAGAGAAAGAATAAGGCCACCCACAGTTACGAAGGGACAAAATGCACAGGAAGGGATTCAAGAATAAAATGTCAAGGCCTTCCCTTTGGAGAAATCCCCTCCAGTTTCCTTGCAGTGGGAGTAAATGGCCAAGGACTAAAGACCACCCCTCAAGTGAGCCTAGGGGTAGGCTGGGAATTTCATGAGACACAAAACCCAGCAATGGCATGTTTACATTACAGAACCTCTCTGTTTGAAAGCTGAAACTCCTTACTCTTAGTATGTGCACTGAGTTTATGATCTGTGCATCGTGTTTAGATCACTTTTCTTTACAATCAGAAGAGTAAGGAGCAAAAGCTGGCAATTTATTTAAGTCACAGCCACTCAGCCTGAGATAAGAGAGAGCCCTATCTTAACCTCTGCATTTTGAGCTAATGAATGAGCAAGGAAAATTGGAACAAGATCAAAGTTGCCTGATGACTGAATTGCTGACATTCCTGAAATAGTACAGAGTTCCTTTATTCACACCAAGTCAAGTTCACTGACTTCTGAAAGGGAAACTACAAAGGGACTCTCAGTGTTTATTGTTACCTTGATTCTTAGCTTATTGCCCTGGCTGGTCTTTGACTAAAGCCCCCAGAGAAATGACCACTGCTCTATTCTTTGTCCTCCCCTTATAAAAAGGGGCAAATGTTAAGTTGGATGGCTACAAAATAATAAAAAGACCAGCCTTTGAAAAGCAAGCACCGCAGAAGCATGGGAGATCCCAGGACTGGACAATATGACTGGGAAAAACAACTCAAAGAAGTGAGAATCTCAAAATAAGCTTCTGCTAAAGCAGGAGAGATCAGACTCTTTTCTTCATGAAGAAAGTCACATCTCAGCTAAAGAGAGGCGCCAGAATCACCATATCTGTCACAATGGAGTTTGAGAAAATCTGGGATCTGTTCATATGGGAGGGGACTCACAACCAATGCAAGTCCGAGAAAAACATGTCATCCTAATGAAAGTTCTAATGATATCCTAATTAAAGAGATGTCCCAAGATTAAATCCAGGTCACACTCTAGCAGCTGAAAAGCCAGTGTTTCTTTTGTTTTTGGGAGAACTCCCCCAAAAGGTGCTGGTACTTAGTACCAGTAAGTACCATCACAAAAAAAGCCCTGTTAAAAGCAATCTGTAGAAGGGGATGGCAAGAGAACATAATATAAAAGCCTACCGTTTGGAAGGCAGAAGTGGTGAGTAGGGCTCGTCGTGCATTTCACCCTTCCTTGCGGGCTGGTTGTCCCCCGAAATCTCTTCCCTGCAATGGCAAACATGAATCAGGCTGAGAAAAAGAATCTGGTGGAAAGGGGGGGGGAAGGTGGCGCACCCCCTTCCACAACCTCTCCAAACCTTGCTCACTCCATTTCACACTTGACCTGGATTCCCCAACCTTGATTCAGCTTTTGGCTACCTTCACCCCCATGCGGAAAGTAATGACAGTCATGCTGTAGGACCAGTTAAATGGCTTTTAAGTAGATTAACCTATTTGAGTTCAAATATCCTGTAAATTTTTTCTTTATTCCCCTCCCCCAGCAATCGATTTTTAACTTAAAAGAAGACTTTTTGGTTTAAAATATATGTGAACTCAAGAGTTTTTTGGTTCTTGTAGGTTATCCGGGCTGTGTAACCGTGGTCTTGGTATTTTCTTTCCTGACGTTTCACCCACAGCTGTGGCAGCCATCTTCAGAGGAGTAACACTGAAGGACACTGCCCAGTTTTTTGTGAATCCAATGGGAGCTTTGTTCATGATATATACGGTAACCTTCTCTAGGAACTATACGGTAGCTCTATTTTCTAGTTGCAATTGTAAGCTTTAAAAATGGCGCCTAGCACTTTTAACTTCAGACGTCTTACCCAGCCGTTTGTATAACAACATGAAGGCACACTCCTTTACTCCGTGAATGGTATGTTGCTACTATGATTGTTATTATGCTTTTTGTATTCATATAACTACAGATCATGTATTTCACAATCTTACATGTATATTTTAGCAATATAGTTTGCTTTTTAGAAAAGTCAAACTCACGGAAGAACTGAACGCTTGAGAAAATTCTTCATGAAATGGGATTTTTACCGGAAGCCCATTGCGCATGTCCTTTTGATACGGCTATATTGTATTAATTTTTGTATATGGACTTTTATATTGTGAACGCTTTCTTGCCTCTTTGTATTGATACGCCTATGTGATTTTGTCTACCTTACTTACCTTGGACTGTTGTCCTTTTTGTTATACAACTGCGGTTGTTCCATTTGAGATTTTTTCTCAATATATTTCTTAATAGCATTAGTGTTTCTAGTGCCTTATTTTCTGGTAATTTGTACTTGTGCATATTCTTTGAATTCCATACTTCCGTTTAGCACTTGTGGCCCCCTGTTTGAGTACCTGGAGGTTGGCAACCCTATTTGTAATCCCCCCCAAATCCACACACACACACACACACACACAAAACACACAACCAAATATGGTTTCAAAGAGGAAAACAAAATACTGGCTAGGCCTCAGCAGGCTGCATTTTCAACCCTGAGACGTCTTAATGCTGTCTTCGGTTGTAGCGGTCCTCAGCGGGTTAATGTGTGATTTGAGGCCTGACTGGGCTATGGCTCATAAAAAACCTACATGACAAATTTAGTGTTGCTTGTGCTGAACCAACCCCAGTGCTTAAGAAATAACAATCTAAGGCTCAGCCGTGGAGAGTGTGATTTTTTCCCCTCTGCCAGGGAGCTCTCTCTTTGTGGGAAGACCTAATTCCTCTGGAACAGGATGTTAAGTGAAGCAACAGATTCATCATCCTGCCCCCTGCAAGCCCATTACCACTTTGTGAATTCATTACACACACTGAAAACGGGCTTTTCTAATCAGACTTTGTCCCTTGTGAAGATAAATGGCATTTTCTTTAAAAAAAAAACAAAAACCAACCAACTTAAACACATAGTGCCTATGAAACAAAATATCCAGGGCTCCATGATGACGGCATTTGGTGTTCTACTATTATACCACCCTTCGCTCTCACACACTTATTTAGAAAAAGGAACCATTTTCCCAATTTGTCTTTTCTTTGACGCTTCCAGAGAATTAAGTTGCAAGGACTGAAGCAGAGCTGCAACTCAACCCCCAGTGCTTATGAAATAGGAGGGGAATGTATCTGTAGTGGCATCTTTAAAAATAAATAAAAATAAAGGGCCGTCCCACAATGCAACAGTGCTCTTCTACAGCTCCCGTTCATTTCAATGGAACTTGTGCCAGAGAAAGTCTCAACATATTGTGTTAACTAGTGAAAGGATACACACGGGATGCTGATGCCACAGGGGTCATGTTACACTTCCCCTGTTCCAGCAGAAGTGGGCACAGTCAGGGCAGGATTGTGCTGGCAGTGGGTATCAGACCGCTTCAGCCCCTCATGTGACTCATCCCCCGGATGAACCTCAGAAGAGCTATGCCTGGAGCCACAGATAAGGCAGAGCAGGCAGCCTCTGATCCCAGAGGGGAGGTAGCAAGTTGAGGGCAAGGATATTGTGAATGTGGAGGACCTCTGCATATCCATTCTAGGAGCCCAAAAGAACTAACAACCACCTCCTTTACTCCAATGCATAATAGGCAGAAGCTGCCTAAAGTGGAACATGTCTAACACCTTCGAAAAGATGTCTAAAGTAGTCATTACAACTGATCTCCAGCTGATAAAGATCAGTTCACCTGGAGAAAATGGCCGCTTTGGCAATTGGACTCTATGGCATTGAAGTCCCTCCTCTCCCCAAACCCCACCCTCCTGAGGCTCCACCCCCAAAACCTCCCATCGGTGGCCAAGAGGGACCTGGCAACCCTATATATCAATAATGGAACCAGCAATAGCATAATATACCAGGAGCTTTATGGGAATACATTAAGCTCCATTATACTGGCCTATGAAAGTCAGCATTATTTATTCTGATGGGCAGTGACTCTCCAGGATCTCAAGCAGAGATATTTTATATTCCCAACTGCATGGTCCTTTCAACTGGAGATACCAGGGATTGAACTTGGGATCTTCTACATGCAAAGCAGAGCTTTCCCACTGATCCCCAGTCCCTCCCTGATGGTTCCCCCTGTGTCCAGGTTACTGCCACAATGAGTACATCTAAGTCTTTCTGCACAAAGTGTGAGGCTCTATATGTTTTAGCTTTAGTTCACAATAGTGGCTGGGTGTGATGGAATGTGGGTTATTCTGTCCACATAGGCTGATGTTATTACCCAACAACACAATGGTTGGTGCCAAATTAATCATAGCTACTATGGCTTGTGGACAAGTACTGCCATGAGTCTAGATGCTACCGGGTTAAAGGAATATTGTCATATATGCAACCAGGTATCCCTCTTGTTCTGCCAGTTCTGGTGTGCTTGCTCCTGTAATAGTGGGCGTATCGACTCTGGTCTCACAAATGTATTGCTATGTGTCAAATGGAGTCTTAATTTGCATGATTTACTTCCTTGGAAGGATGTTTATGGGCAGTAGTGAAAAAAGATGCACGTACCATTGACAGTAAAGGGAACATCAAACCAGAAAAGATCAGAAATGGAAGCCTTATTGTAAGCATACGGGCCAACTAACTCCCGGACTGGTCATGGCAACCCCGGTTATGCAGGCACATGACTACTGTTCCAGCTGCGCGCGCGCCCCACACACTACCGGGACGGCTGCAGCGCACCCTGTTGAAACTGACACGACTGCTCCTGTGCGTTCTGAGCTGCCGGCACCCGAGAGACAGGCCAGGGCAACCTCCAGTGAACCTGAGAGACTCCATGTTCCTGTGCAACCTCTGTTCAAGCCGCAGCCATGTTGTGGAAAGCAGACAGTCACGTAGTCAGTGCCAATACCCCCCTCCCATTGCAACATCAGCAGCAGAATGGGCAATCAGCAGCGATCCTGATATCAGTGATGAGTCGTTCCTCCAGCTATGCAGCAGCGATCCCCAGGCGTTAGCGGAGATCACGCCTATTGTTTAAGGACATTAAGCACTTCAGCAAGGATCTCCCAGTTCCTCCCGGGTTGTGCAAGCCATTGGAATTAGAATAGATTTCTAAATTCTCACTACCCCACCCCGGCAGCAGAAGATTAATCCTTTTGTCACCCTTTTGTCACCTGGGAACCTAGGAGGGGTAATCCCCTCACTCCGCCCCCAGAAAAACAGTATATCTGGGGTGCCCACAGCCCATAACTTTACCTTAGGTCTTTCCTGGCATACTTGCCATTACTCTGTTGGTCTGGTTTTGCGCAGCTTGACCACGCTCCCTCCTGCCTCACTGGCCGAGTCTATGGGAACCCCTTGCCCCCGCCTTTGCTCTTATTTTCTGCTATCCTAGTCTACTGGAACTTGGACAACTCCTCATCTGGAAAAGGTGCAGTATTCCCCAACCAACGATCTCCTGCCACATTGGCATCCATCCTTATTCTACTACCTTTTATTTCTTAGAATTCTCTGTATGTTTGTGTTGCACCATTGAATGAAAGAAAACATAAACACTTTTAATTTGGACTCCTTTTTCCTCTGTCTTGATTTCAAAGGTCACAGTTAATGATCTCTGGTATACATAGGTTGATCTCGCTATATAAATATTAAAGTTACTGATTGCTCAAGCTAATTTCCCCATTTAAAGAGCATTTCTGCTAACATTATTTTAGAAAATGGTATGTTGAAATGGTATTTCAGCAATTCTAGATTACAATGATCAGTTAACAATCTCAGAGATCTTAATTTGTTCCAGTAGGATGAAATTAAAGAAATTGAAAGAAATTCACAATGAGATACATTTACCTAGTGAAAAATACCATGCCAGGGAAATTAACACTTTGATGGAATACCATGCTTTCCAAAGGCATTAGTATTCCAGCTGAGTCTAGTGATGGCTTGACGAAACAAAACATAGCCCCTTGCAAGGAAAGCGACTGACATTTTCTATTACCTTTTGTCATGAATCTGGTCAGGCGTTCTGCCTGTAGCCTCTTCCCAGTTATCAGAATCTGTTGCTGGCAGTTCTAATGTCACTTCCCATAATTATCTTTTTACTTGAACTCAAAACTCGTAATCCTCTTTTTTAAATCAGTCTCCAAGACAACTGAAGATTTAGAACTGTGATATAAAAATAATAATGTAAAAATCTTAACACAGAGTAATAGAAAATCTGCATCGGGGGTAATTTCTTGATCTTCAAACCTTAGGAATAATCCTAATATTTTCTTCACAATTTAGACAGCCCCCTCTACCCTGAAGATCTCCCCTTCCAGGTTTCTCCACTCTTTCAGGGGCTACAGCATGCCAATTCTGGCTCTGGTCAATGCCAGGTGGGCTACCTGGCCTGGAGGAACAGCCAGGCAATGACACCCTGAAGACTATAACTGGAGAATGGGAACATATGGGAAGAGAAGGCCCTGCAGATATTTAGGTTTCATGCTGGGAAGGGATTTAAAGGTCATAACCAACACTTTGAATCAAACTCGGAATCAAACTGGCAGTCAATGTAGCTGTTTCAAAACAGGCAATATATGTCCCCATTTTCTAGCCCCTGACATTAATCGGATTGCCACATTCTGGACCAACTTCAGATTTCAGGTTGCCTTCAAGAGCACATTAAAGCAATCCAACCACGAGATTACTAAAGCATGGATTAACATGGCCAGATTGGCTTAGCCTAAGAAAGGAGAGAGTTGGCAAACCCGATGTAGCTGATATAAGACACCCTTGGTCACAGCACCAGTCTGCTTTTTAAGCAGTAAGGCTGGGACCATGACCACTCCCAAAGCTCTCAATCTGCTCTATGAAAGCCAATTCTTCCACTTCTTCTGAATTCCACTGCAGTTTATTCTGCCTTGAAGCATCAGTTCAGAATGCAGATGGATGCACCCAGAGGCTTATATAATGTAATATAGAGCTGAGTGTCATCTGCATATTGATAATACCCGGCCCTGAAGCTCTGGATGATCTCATTCAGCAGCCTCATGGGTCAGTGGACTCCACAGGACAAATGGAATCTCTTTGTGTCCAGTCAGACAGAAAAGACAAACCACCAGAGGACTCCTCCCTTAGCAGCTACTACATATTCCAACTGATGGATAAGAATGGAGTGGTCAGCTGTATAAAAGGCCACTGATAGATTTAACAGTATAAACAGGGATGACTGTCTCCTATCCACCTTTAAACACAGATTTTCCTCCAGTGAAACTAAGGCTGTCTCAGTCCCAAACCCAGACCTGAAATTGGATTGAATTGGGTCAAGGGCAGATGTGTCATCTAGGAATCCCTGGAGCTGCTCAACCACCATTGGCCACTTCATTCCAAGCTAGTGAAGTTTTTTTTAAGCAAAGGTCTAATAATTGACTCCCTCAAAGGTCTAGGGAGAGCCCCCTCAGTCAAACAGGCATTAATGGTTTTCGCCAATAACCCCAATACCTTTTCCAGGCATCATATTAAAAGCCAATGTGGACCTGGATCAACAGCACAAGTGGTGGCTCTCACACCCCCAAGGCCCTGTCAGCATCCACAGGCTGGCCGATAGATCCATAAATCAATTTTCAGTCTATGTATAACAATAAGATAGTTGTGAACTTCTCACACCTCAGGTACTGGATCTACTCTCAACTTGGCCACTGAGTCAGAAAGGATGAGAAGGATTTTATCAGCAAAGAACCCTGCAAAAACATCACAGCAGGGGCCCAGATTAGCATCACTGACAGGGTTGGACTTAGGTGCTATCAAGTCACAAATCAATTTAAGCAACTGAACTAGACAAGAGTCTGTGGATGCAATGGTGCCAGAAAAGAAGGCCCCCTTTGTTGCCATCACTGCCACCTAACAGGCTGAAACGGGTTGTATGGTGTGCTCTAATTCATCCCAAGTCTTCCACCACCATTGATCTAGTCAATGTGCTTCATAACCCCCAGCTCCCTGGTAAACCACAGAGCTGGTTCTTTCCTCTTGAGACAAGCTGTGGATCTGTGAGGAATCTCAGGAGAAAGAAAACAGTTTGGAAATACTTCCCAGTCTCCCCATCCTCAAGATGCTATAAGGTTTCAGGGGCCTGAGCAAACTAATTTTCCCTCTCTCTTCCCCCCACTCCATTAATTCAGGTGCTAAGTTGACACTCAGCTGTGGTCCAGCATTTCACAGATTCAATTTTATTATTTTGCAAAAGGTTTTTTGTGGGGAGGCAGCATGGTACAGCCTGATCTCATCAGATCTTGGAAACGAAGCAGTTGATTCTTGGATGGGAAACCACCAAGGTGGACTCTGCAGAGGAAAGCAATAGCAAACCACCTCTGCTTCTCACTTGCCTTCAAAGCTCCTTATTGGGGTACGCATAAGTCAACTGCGATTTGATGGCACTGTACACATACACAAGGATTTGGGGATGTTTTAACTGATGGCCAGACAAGAACCAAATACTGAGCAAAATCAAGATGGCGCCACATAAATGCCCAACCCAGCTTATCTCTGGTTACCAGTTATTTTAGCTCACCTGAGAAGGCTCATCCATTTGCTCTGTGGTTTGAAAAAACACAGGATATTACTGAACAAGAAAACATTATGAGTGAAAACTGATTCTGTGCTGAGATTCATAGAGAGGTTTTCCTTAAAGTTTATTTTCATATTCTTGTTGTTCACAACATTTTCTGCCTTTGTTCCAGAAAGACTGAAAACTTTCTGCAATATTACTAAAGGGTTGTTTTGACTGTAAGCCTGTCTGCCATATATTCCATCAAAACTTTCTTTGCAGCGTGCGTGGCATAAAGAACTGAACACAACAATATTTCTTTAAAAGAAAACCAGAGGCTAATAAAAAAAGTAACCTGTCATGGCAAACAGTGGAAAGAGAGAATTTACTGCTTTTGTACCTGAAACAAGAAACTACTATAACGAGAGTGCATTTTGCAGGGAAACCACTTCATCTGTAAGCACGTGTGCATAACACATGCTTTTCGTTTTCTTCACACTGGGCTTTGTTCTAGCCTCTGAAGTTTTTAATCTGTTATCTCTCAGAAGACCTATAAAGCACTGCAGATGGTGTTACCTTTTGAATGGAAAGAGTGATGCTGTGGTTACAGAGAGTTCTGAAAACACCTACCAGACTCAGCCAGGAAGTTACATAACACGGTGTCTTTGGCCTTTTATACATGGCTGTTTCCTGCGTGGTCCCCCTGACTACTTAGGGGCTTTGTTGTGATTATGCATGCATTTTCTGATCATCATAGGTCTTCTCACACTCCCTGCACATTTCCGTGTGTTTTCCCCAAGTTGTCTAGATGCTGGCTAAATAGTATCCAGAAAATGTGGGGAAACCACATGGAGAGAGCAAGGTGACCTCTGAAAGTTGGAAAAGGCATGTATAATCAAAACAAAGCCCCGAAGTAGTTGGGGGTGTGACTATGAGGGAAACAGCCATGCATAAAAGGCCTTCGGGTGCTCTCCTCTGTGATAGAGGTAGGGTTGCCAGGTCCCTCTTCACAACGGGCGGGAGGTTTCTGGGGTGGAGCATGAGGAGGGCAGGGTTTGGGGAAAGGAGGGACTTCTATGCCATAGAGTCCAATTGCCAAAGCGGCCATTTTCTCCAGGTGAACTGATCTCTATTGGCTGGAGATCAGTTGTAATAGGAGATCTCCAGCTAGTACCTGGAGGTTGGCAACCCTAGATAGAGGGCTAACTGCACACAGATTTTCAGAGCAGTCCTAAACAGAACTCTGTTTAGGATTGCAATGTTAGTCTCACTCTGAGATGTCTGTAAAACATCAATTGTCTATGCAAACAGGAACAAAGGAGCGGGCGAGTGGGGTGTGTGGAATTTCTCCTTTTGCGTCGGGATTGTGAATAGGCATTTTTAAAGTCACATTTTAAAAAAGAGCTTTGAGCGAGCATCAAAACTGACCATGCATAAATGGCCTTCACCATCTTTAAACTGATTGATGACAATCCGGGAGAAGATCTATAACCTAACAGTTTTTTTGAAAAGGCTTTCAAAGGCACAATTTTATAAATGATCAGACATCATCAAAATGCTGATACCGGGTAAAAATGGAATGGCAGAGGACACAGTGATATACATTACTATTTTCAGCAACAAACAACCCTTGTTTGTTACCTTGTGTTCATGCCTTACATATGATTTCCTCACAGGTACTTTGGAGGGGCTTTATAATGGATGCTCTGTGAGGCCCAGATGCTATTCTTTATAGGAAAGTGGAGAAAATCAGGCAATTAGAAAGTGCCATGAACCGAGTCCAAACTGTAGAGCATTCCACAGATAGCTCACTGTTCCCAAATTGGGCTACAGCAAACTTAAAACCGCCTGGTAACTGTGCAGGTGTGCAGGTTTCACAGACCACGAGCTTTGGTGCAGCAGCAAGTCTTATTCTTTATTCAGGCCATGATCCTGTAACTGAATATCAGTTAATAACCTTTAATAATATTTCAGCTTGGATCAGCTGCAAAGTAGGACAAAGCTCTTTGTTTGTGGTGCTCCAGCTAGGCCTCTGGAACACCTGCAGTGTCTAGAGGAGACCCCCGAGGAAACGGCAACCTCCCAGGCTCACATCTTGACACCGGCAGATTCACACAGTGAAAAGACATGGGGCAGCTTTCTTCTCCTCCCCCCTATCCCCCACACATTCCTATTAATATTGTTTTTCAAATACATACTACTATCAAGAAGACTATTAACATGACTCTGTAATAGGGTTGCCAAGCTCCAGGTACTAGCTGGAGATCTTATGCTATTACAACTGATCTCCAGCCAACAGAGATCAGTTCACCTGAAGAAAATGGCCACTTTGGCAATTGGATTCTATGGCATTGAAGACCCTCCCCTCCCCAAACCCCGCCCTCCTCAGGCTGCACCCCAAAAATCTTCAAGTATTTCCCAACCTGGAGCTGGCAACCCTACTCTGTAACAGGGAGTGGGGTGGGGGCTCACCTTTCTAATTTGTGGGTTGCAAATTTGAAAAAAACTTGTTGTTTGATAGAAGCGCTGCTGAATACATTCATACTCTCACACCACTTTCTAGACATGGAGGCTTAAGAGATCCAGAAAATCATTCATCAGCCTCTTGATAAGCAAGCCTTAGCAAGGCCTTTGTGCATTCTGACTCTGTAGAGTCCTTCACATGCGCAGAAGTTAGTACTGGGTGTGGAATTCAGCCTCCTTCCCTTTCATTAAAAAGACGGGGTGGGTGGGAAAGGGATTGCCAGCTACCTGGAAGGAAAAAAAATGTCTTGCCCTTTAACAGACATTTAATAAGATGTTATTTTCTTCAGATTATGCCATTTACTGTGATGCTGTGAAAAGCTTCAACTGCCCATTTCCACACTTCAAGCCTCTGTTAATGGGGGAAGGACATTTTTCTCCAAGCCTTTTAGCCACTCTAGGAGAGAGAACTTTACACTAGTATATGTAGGATGGCCAGGTCCCTCTTCGCAACCAGTTGGGAGGTTTTGGGGCAGAGGGTGAGGAGGGCAGGGTTTGGGGAGGAGAAGGACTTCGATGCCATAGAGTCCAATTGCCAAAGAGGCCATTTTCCTCCAGGGGAACTGATCTCCATCGGCTGGAGATCATTTGTAATAGCAGGAGATCTCCAGCTAGTACCTGGAGGTTGTAGCTATCAACAACAGCACGAGGCTCGTAATAAATATTGCATCAAGTTTACTGACTGACTAGAACACTATAAAGAACAGTTGAAAAACTTATACATGATATAACAATGATAAAAAATCCAATATTCCCAAACGGGGTAATATCACCCAAGTCCGGAAGAGGTAAGTCAGTTTGAAGAAGGGTTACGTCACCCTGTTTGCATGAGTCAAGGTAAAGGTTACGTCACCTCACGGCGGTAAATTCAAAACAAAAATGGGTTGTATTCACCCAACAAAAATAGGTTATTTTCACTCTGGGTGATGGTTGCAAATAAATCCAAATAAGTAGGCAGAACGCCGTCCAAGCCGGGAGAAGTGGGAGGAGAAAAGAGACGACCCCTCTAGATCTATGGTCGATTCGCAAAGTGGAGCTTCTTCAGTCAGTTTTCTCGTTATACACGTGTTAGTGGGCATGCAAGCCTCTGTAATAACACGCACATGAATATATATACAGTCTTACATAAACTTTTTACAAAGATACATTATAAGTATACCAAAAGGTATTATATCTTACCACAGTTGAAGTTGACGAGACCCGCCTGGGTTCTCTGTGCCTCAGAGAGGTTAGAAGCGTACAGGGATGTTTGCTAACTAAATGCTAGCACGGGCAGAAACCAGCTGTATTAGATTGTCCATGATCTTAAAGTTACAGGGAACACGCCAAATCAAATTCATTGTTTAAGCCGCCTGGTGCCAGAGTTTTGAATAAAAATATCATTTTCATTTCTTGCCTGTGGAGTATTTTATTGACATCTTGAGATTTATATGATTGTGGTTTGTATTTCCATAAAACAAAGAATCGAATATCGTCGGCAGAGTGACCTTTTTCGAGGAAATGTCCTGTTAAATATTTATTACGAGCCTCGTGCTGTTGTTGATAGCTACAATTACTTTATATCCAGCATAGGTTTTTTGTCAAGTTAGTACCTGGAGGTTGGCAACCCTAAGTATATGCAACACTTGGCCCAGCAATAAGTGCAGACAGATGAATGAGTAATGTTTAGTAGCATGTAGTGGAAAACAGATAAGGCCCCCATATCTGTTTGAGTGAAACCATCATTCACTGATAAAAATTCTTTCTTAAATGATACTGCTCATTTAGCTTACAGGCCTTGAGCAATGTCACACTAGACACAATAAAAATAAGAAGAAAAATAGATAATTTAAGTAGCCAAGTGATAAAAATTACAGATTTATCCCCAAACCTGAGCTGAAACTCCAGGCCTTCCAAAGAGGAACTTCACACATTCCATTGCAAGTCAGCGTATATAGCAAGTCATCAAGTAATAAGAACCCAATCCTGTGTGAATCCCATTAAATAGAAAGACTTAGGCTGCATTCCTAAGTACACTTTCCTGGGAGTAAGTCCCATTGAATAAAACAAGGCTTATTTCTGAGTAGACCTGTTTAGAATTGCAGCCTGTATTTGTAAAATAATTTTGGTGCTCTCAGAGTCAAATGAATGCATAAGTTTTCAGACAGGTGCCTTTGGAATGAGTGGCATTTTTTTTTTTTTTGGAACATAAAGATGTTTTTTGCCATGAGATCTTTCTTAGCATAGAAGCAGGAGAGTGTGAAGGCTGAAAAAGCATTTTTGCAAGTGGCCCCAAGGTACACAAGGGCTTTATTGTGTTCCTACTTCATTTCTGCAATCTGAAATTATTTGAATTAAAGTTCCCCCAACATACATCCAATTTAGATTTAATAAGATAGTGCTCGTCTGTTAATAAAATAACGGTTATTAAAAACATACTTCTTGTGGTTCAGATTGGGTTAGCAGCTGCTGAGCTCCTCAAAATCCTTTTTTTTCATGAGCAGCTGGAATTATTTACACAGAAAGTAATCATTTTAATAAGTATAAAACAAGCTGTTATTTGCAAACATTAAATTTAGAGAAGAAAGAAGACTGAATAACTCACAGCCACCAGCCAAACACACATCTACTATCCCCAACCATGGCACACAGGCCCTTTGAGAGAGTCACTGGGCCCCAGGGACACTTTTTCTTCATAATACCCAAACTTTGTTGCTGACAGCCAGCCAGCCAGCCTCCTTCCCACAATCTTAAACTCCTTACCAAAGCCTCTTTGCTTTTCTTTAGAAGAGGGAAGAATCCACTAGCAATGAAAGAGCAGTTTTGAGTGTATTGATAAACAGTGACTGGTTTTCTGGAGGCTTCCCTTTTTGGCAGAATTCAGCATATCTAAATGAAGACAATATTGACAACAGAGGAGAACAATGACAACAGAGGAAGTCAGGGAACCAACTTCAACCCGGAGACTGGAATTCGCCCAGAATTACAACTGATCACCAAAGTACAAAAATCAGTTCCCTTGGAGGAAATGGCAGGTTTAGAGGACAGACTCTAGGGCAGGGATGTCAAACATAAGGCCCAAGGACTGTATCCAGCCCTGTGAGAGCTCTTATCCAGCCCACGAGCCAGCTCAGGCAGCCACCTAGGCTTGCCAGTCCCCTTAGCTCCACTGACGGGAGCTTTGCAAGGCTGCAAACATAAGAAAGGCCATGCTGGATCAGACCACTGTCCATCAAATCCAGCAGTCTGTTCACACTGTGGCCAACCAGGTGCCTCTTGACTGCAGCAGCACCATCCTGCCTGTGTTCCAAAGCATGCTCAACTGATCCTGGAGATAATAGGTATGCATCATGACTTAGCCATTTTTACTAGTAGCCATGAATAGCCCTCTCCTCCATGAACATGTCCACTCCACTGTACCTTCCAAGTTGGCAGCCATCCACCACATCCTGTGGCAGGGAGTTCCACAATTTAACTATGCATTGTGTGAAAAAATACTTCCTTTTATCAGTTTTGAATCACTCACCCTCCAGCTTCAGCAGATGGCCCCACATTCCAGTATTATGAGAGAGGGAAAAAGCTTCTCCCTGTCCACTCTCTCCATACCATGCATAATTTTATAGACCTCTATCATTTCTCCCCTTAACCGCCTTCTCTCCAAGCTAAACAGCCCTAAGTGTTTTAACTGCTCCTCATAGGGGCAGTTGCTCTAATCCCCTGATCATTTTGGTTGCTCTTTTCTTTGTTACTTTAAGATAAGTATTTCCTGTTTTCTCCGACACCTGCAGAAGCAAAAAATGTTGAGTATTTGCTAAGTACCGTAAGAGCTTCTTGCACTCCGAATGTTTGCCATGCTTTATTTACACACTATAATGCGGGGTGTGAGATTAAAATGAATCTTCTGTAGGCGCTTTATGAGTCTCACTCTCAAGCTATCAACAAAAGCCATTCATAAGCTAGTAAAGCCAAGTAGTTGGACTTCAGTATTTTTGAGCCCAAGTAGGTGAACGTTTTCCTGTGCTTTTTCAGAATGCAGCTTGATTAGAAGGCTGTTCCCAAAGGAGCTGGGGAGTTTCCTCATCATGAAGCTTCCCTCTGATCTGCAAATATATCGAACCAGTCAGAAAACTGGTTCAATAAACACAAATTAACCTTGGATTGAATAAGAACTTCAATGCAATGTTGAAAAACTCAGAGAAAAATGGGCATGACTCTTGGCTTTCAGCCTTTAGAACTTGATAGAAATTATGGACCCCAGTCCTAGTCAATAAGAAAAACTCTTGCCACAATAAAGATTGAAGAGAAATGACTGGGGGATTTGAATAGAAGCTGACTTGCAGTATAGTACTAGATAGTTTGCATATGACTACTTGCTAAGCTGATCTTCTGAAACATCCTGCACAATGCATTCCTTTTATTTCTAACCAAGTGTGAATGTGAGATATTTTCTACTCCTCACTTGATATGCTGGCACACCTAGGCTTACTGACTAGTCACACACAAAGTTGTCAATTGGTGAGTGACTGCCTGCATTCTCCCCACATTTATTTATTTGTTTATTTAAGATGTTTCTCTTCTGCTTCCTCGAGTCCTGCTCGAGGTGGCTTACAATTAAAACAGTGTCACAAAATTAAAAACACGCCATTAAAAACAAGCTTTTGGACTCCATAAAATCTACCCATAAAACAGAGGCAGACCATTAAAAAGCTGGTAAGATTAAAACCCTAATTTTGGATTCCATAAAATCTACCCACAAAGCAGAGGCAGGCCATTAAAAAGCTGGTAAGATTAAAAACCCTAGTTAAAAGATGCTGCCCCCATCTTCTATGGGAAACAATTGAAAACTCCATTGGATAGATGGGGGCATTCGGGCTTTTTACAGCCTTTCTGGAATTTTTCAGGTCCAATAATAGATTAGAGTCTGCTGCTTGGAGAGAAGTGACTAGTCGAGTTCCTCAGGGATCTGTCCTGGGCCCTGTGTTGTTCAACATCTTTATAAATGATTTGGATGAAGAAATAGAGGGGATGCTTATTAAATTTGCAGATGATACTAAATTGGGAGAGGTAGCAAATATGGTAGAAGACAGAGCCAAGGTACTGGATAATCCTGACAGGCTGGAGAATTGGGCTAAAACTAATAAAATGCATTTCAACAAAGATAAATGTAAAGTTCTCCATTTAGGTAAGAAAAATCAAATGCATAATTATAGGATGGGAGAGACTTGTCTGAGCAGTAGTGTGCGCAAAAAGGATCTTGGGGTCTTAGTAGACCAAACACTGAACGTGAGTCAGCAGCTAAAAAGGCAAATGCAGTCTTGGGCTGCATCAACAGAAGTATATGTCCAGATCACGCGAAGTGATGGTATCGCTTTAGTCTGCTCTGGTTAGACCTCACCTAGAGTACTGTGTTCAGTTTTGGGCACCACAATTTAAGAAAGATGTAGACAAGCTGGAACGTGTCTAGATAGGGTTGCCAACTGCCAGGTAGTAGCAGGAGATCTCCTGCTAATTCAACTGATCTCCAGCTGATAGAGATCAGATCACATGGAGAAAAATGGCCGCTTTGGCAATTGAACTATATGGAACTATATATCCCCTCCCCAAACCCCTCCCTCTTCAGGCCCCACCCCCAAAGCGGTACCATCTTTATCCCAGCAAGACTATCCATGGCTCATACCAGCTTGTTTACCATTTGGAGCTCCCGTGCCTTATTTTATTTGAAGATAACAGCTCCATATCAGAGCAGAAAAGCTCTGGGGTTTAATCCACCCCCCCCAAAAAAAAAGAAACAGAAGGAAAACAATAGCCCAAATAAACCCCACCTCTTATGAATCACATTATCTAAAAGTCAAGTCTCAGGGCTTGATTCATGATCTCATAATAATTCAGATAGCATTGTAAAATTTTAGTATGAGTGCAAGGATTACATGTCTTTGAAACATGTCTGTTTACATAGTATTATTTATTTCCTCCCCATTGTCTCAAGATAATTGTTTTAAGGAATGGCACTCTCAATTATCCTGTCTTTGGCTGTAATCTCTTGCAAGCAAAGCCCGGATTTTCCCCCTTATCTGTTTGTACGGTGCTCCAGTGCCCTGGGTTCCTGGACTATGCACCATAGCTGCTAGGCAATACCACAACAAATATAAATTCCTATCAATAATACAATAACCCCCAAGGTTGTTATTGGCATTAGAAGCTGTTCTCATGAATTTGAAAGGGCCTGAAGTTGTTTGTAATGCATTTCCAACCGCTGGCAGCTTATGTGAACTTTAGCTTCAATCATATGACCTTAAGCTTCACATCTTTCTTCTCATAAATCAAGCTTCAAATACTTTTTCCTTCACAGGGTTGCATCCTCAGGGGCATTCCATGTGGGACTCTGGTATATCACGGCAGCAAATAATATTTATCAAGGACAGGCAAAATCCAGATACACTCAGGGCAAAATCTACATGCACGACGTCCCATAGTGGCATCCCATATGCTCACTCCATAAGCATGGGCTGTTGTGCTCAGAGCATAAGTAACTTGCATATATGGACCAAAACAACTGAATCTTTATATGTGTGGGCCTTGTTCCCAGATTATGTCCAATGTGCTGTGAAGTATATGTTCCTGGTGAGGGCCAGTGGTGGTTGGGGTGATATTAAAGGGTTCCATTGAGCCTTGTGGGATTCCCTTCCCCTTGCAAAACTGAATGTACAGGAAGGTATAGATTCTGCCCTTGACATGTAGCAAAGCTGTCTCTTTCTTGTCTGAGTGTATTATTAATTAAACACAATATTTTTAAACATACAGGAAATAATGAAAAAGATGAAAAGTGTTTCAAAAACTAACTTTGAAATAAAATGTATATGCCTTTTTATGTTTCATGAAAAATAAATTGACTGCTTCTGTAGCAGATACTTCTCTCATTGTGCCTGCAAGTTGTGCCTATATTGGCACACACCTATTCAGAAATAAGACACTGATATTCCAAGAGAGGAGGTATGGTGGAGTGGTCAGGAGCGGTGGACTCTAATCTGGAGAACCGGGTTTGATTCTCCAGTCCTCCACATGAAGCCTGCTGGGTGACCTTACAAACCCTTTCCTGTGATTTCAAGGACTTGTATTAGAATTATTGTGAAAATAAAAAGTGTAACATGAAAGTGTCCCATTGACCTTTCAAAGTGCTGGATGAAACCAGAACACAAAGCGATATAACACAGAGATCAAAGACTGCAGCTAGGACACTAAACATATTTGTGTGGGTGAGGTTCCATTGAAGTCCACAGGTCATATCCATTAACTGTATTTAGGATCAAAGTCATACATCTAAACAGAACGGAGAATAAAACCACTGTAAGTACAAATATCAAAGAAGTGTGCATTTGGAGCTAAAGATCTCACGATATCAAAGGGATTTTTTTTTCCTTAAAAGAAAAGAAACAAAAACAGTTTAACAGATGATGAAGACCTCAAACCAACTATCTGTTGCACCCTATCATTGCAATTGACTTGACTAGTGGGAAGTAAGAGCTTTGAGGTCTGAAGTCCAACCCTTTCATGTAAACTACCCCATGAAAGAAGGCAGGATCAATGGAGAAAAACTGTACTGTTCATTGATGAAAAGCTTTCTCTGTAGTCAAGGTTGCTGCTGTGCAATAACCACCGGTTCACACAGCACTTTTGACCATGTGAGTGGGAAAAGCTCAGGAGGACAAAACAGGAGGCGCTTTCACTCTTTCACTAGAGAGAAGCAGGTTGAAAAGGAGTAAGAGGGGGAGCATCTGTGCCAGCCATGTAACGTCTTTGCTGAGGTTTGTTCTTCCTCTTCCTGTCTCGGGTACCGTATCAAGCTTGGCTGTTTGGCAGAGGTGCAAACTAATGGGCAAGAGCCAAAGGGTTCTTGGCCCTTTGGCTCTTAGCCTGTGCCTTCAACTGAGCCAGCCTGAGATGCATTTGCTTTGTTTTTCTTTGTTCACTTGTTTTGCACTGGCTTATTTATGTACTGCTTTTGCTGTTCTAAGCTGCTTTGAGTCCCCCTGGGGGAAAAAGTAGGATATAAATAAATAAACAAAGAGATGAATAAATAAATATAATAAATTGAATAAACGCATATAACCTATGACCAGTTCAAGAATAAAGACTTGCTTGGGAAAGGCACATTGAAGACTTGAGAGTCTTCACATTGTGATCATTGTGCCCTTTTGATTATCATTCCTTGCTTTTTTGTGTCATATCATTTTGATCAATTCTGAACTTCTTATTTTTTGTTTTATTTCCAAGCTCCGTTTTAAGTAGTAAGGGCCAATGCAGAATTCCTGAGTCTAGGTTGGAAAGTAACCTGGAAGGGGGGGTGGCCTCTTACAGTGGGGAAACACTATATGCTTTAAAGATGAGAGGATATAGAGAAAGGTGGAGGGAGAGATCCTAGCTCTTTCCATCCCCACACTATCTTGTCTTGTCTGCTAGATATAACCAGGCAAGCAGAATAGCGTCTGTCTTCCTTCCATTTTCTATATAGTTTCACCTGGTCTGGTCCACCATGGTGTTACAAATTAAGGTGCTTAATTCTGAGTTCTTAATTCTGGAAAAGATAATCATGCTAGGAAAAGTTGAAGGCAGCAGGAAAAGAGGAAGACCCAACAAGAGATGGGTTGACTCTATAAAGGAAGCCACGGCCCTCAGTTTGCAAGATCTGAGCAAGGCTGTTAACGATAGGACACTTTGGAGGACATTGATTCATAGGGTAGCCATGAGTCGGAAACGACTTGACGGCACTTAACACACACACAATTCTGAATATGTATATATTCTGTCTCATACTCATGCAGTTTTCTCAGATAAAGATGGATTTGTATGCAGTTTTCCCCCAGCAGCTGCCTTCTCTGTTATGGTTCACTGTGCATGCACACCCAAATTGGTATCCTGCCTAGTTTCTAAAACCAGTACCAATGTTTGTTCTGCACTTTCTATTCAGTTGTTGCCAATACATTTTTCTTCTGAGCAGCTGTAAGGAGGCAACAAAGCTCAGCTTTCCTATATTCATTGTTATTCATCTTAAACCAGAGCAGTGGAGGAGGAAGTTTGACCATCAAACATGTAAGAGTGCACATGGATTATGGCTCTTCTCCAGCTAGCTTCCTAGTTAATGTTTTGTGTAAAACATTGATCCTTTACAAAAGTCAACACAGAGCAGGAGAACCTGTTTTGGCAGCTGTTAATGCACCTGCTCTTGTATGGTTCACCTGCAATATTATTGGTACTTGCTTATCTATCTTTTGTTCACCAGGATTCCACATATGATCTCTTCCCTGTCGTAGGGACTGTTTTGTTCTGAAGGCCATGGCATGTTGTCAGGAAAAGAATAACATCAGTGCAAAACATCAAGGCAAAAACAACTCGTAAATGTTACTGCCCCAGATAGCAATCCTAAGCAGGTTTAGGCAGACATAAGACCCATTTTATTCAACGGAGATTACTCCCAAGAAAGTGTTCTTAGGACTGAAGCCTTAATTTTGTCACCATTTTACAGTGCATGTCTGTCCTTGAGTTATGACCACTGCATGAGATCATAACTAAGGTTGTATTCCTGAAGGGGGGGGGCGAAGCTCCTTAGGAGCCGGTGTGACCCCGCGCCGGCGTAGGTGCCACCTTATCACAGGATAAAGTGGCACCTACGCCATCCCAGGGGCAAACATGCTGGTGTCAGGGAACCTCAGAGCTGCTCTGGCCCCGCCGCCAGCACAGCCACACTGGCACAGGATTCCCGGAAGAGAAAATCCTCACCGATAGGGGTGGGGGGGTTCCAAGGAGTGGATCTGACATTAGCCAGATTCCAAACACCTTTCGCCCTGGGAGTGCTCCCTTGAGCTGTGGTGTTGTTATGACATCTTTTTTTTTTTTTGCTGGTATAGCCTCTCTTTGCTCTATGGGAGCATTTTAACTTCTTTATTTTAAAAAATCTTTTTTTCTGTCCTTTCGGGGGCCGGAAGCCTGTGAACACATGAACACATGAAGCTGCCTTACACTGAATCAGACCTTTGGTCCATCAAAGTCAGTATTGTCTACTCAGACCGGCAGTGGCTCTCCAGGGTCTCAGGCAGAGGTCTTTCACATCACCTACTTGCCTAGTCCCTTTAACTGGAGATGCCAGGAATCGAACCTGGGATCTTCTGCATGCCAAGCAGAGGCTCTACCACTGAGCCGCAGCCCCTCCCTGTGAGGCGGCGGCATGGCTGCACCACTCCCAGCTGCTGCGGATCTAACTCCCCTCCAGGAATGGGTTGTCGCTTACTCTGTCGTAACAAAAATTCCCACTCTGATCATGGATTTACACCAGCATAGTATTACAATTGCCCTGCTGATATTCAGTGCTGGCATTGCCACAAAACTGGAGGTTCATTGCCAGCACATGGGTCAAACTTGGGCAGATATTAGGAACGTGCACAGAAATTTATTTTCCGTTCTCTTTGTTCTTTTAATATTATTTATTCCATTTCTTTATTACGTCTGTTTGGATATTTGTTCTATTCATATTTTATTTCCATTGCTTTCAATGGAAAACACATTTCTGGCTCTCAGTAATTGTTTGCCACTCAGTCAGGGTGGAATTGCCAGGGATTGTAAGGAAAGGATCCTTGCTGCCAATTTTGAAGCAGATGAAGAAAGGCTCCCTATTTATAGGCATTTTCATTTGTACCGCAAGCTGAGAGAAGAATGATTTGGTTTGTGAGTTTTCTCTTCTTTCTTGGGTTGTTCAAGCAATGGGTGGGGTGGAGTTTATATTTAAACAAAAATGTAACATTTTGGCGACAGGAGCCGAACCCTGTCATCTCTTCCACGATGGATGTGAGATAACGTTAGTTTGCTTTCTTGCTAACCTTGGGAAGAGGGAACCTGAATCACTGCCTATCTGCTGTAGTTAAATGGCTAGGGGTGAACAAACCGAAACTAATCCTGCCAAGACACAGGTAATTCTAGCTGGGAAGACAGAGACCTTGAAGGACATTGTGTTTCCCACCTTTGATTGAGTTCAGCTAAACTTTGATGATTTGGTTAAGAGCATAGGGGATATACTGTATCTAACATTACTCCTGGAGTCCTATGAGGAAAGGTTGGAGGGGCTGGGTATGTTTAGCTTGAAGAGTAGAAGACAGAGGGGATATGATAACCATCTTCAAGTACTTGAAGAGCTGTCATGTAGAGGATGGTGCCAAGATGTTTTCTGTTGCTCCAGAAGGTCAGACCAGAACCAACGGGTTGAAATTAAATCAAAAGAGTTTCCGTCTAGACATCAGGAAGAATTTTCTAACAGCTAGAGCAGTTCCTCAGTGTAACAGGCTTCCTCGGGAGGTGGTGAGCTCTCCTTCCCTGGAGGTTTTTAAGAAGAGGCTAGATGGCCATCTGTTAGCAATGCTGATTCTATGACCTTAGGCAGATCATGAGAGGGAGGGCACCTGGGCCATCTTCTGGGCATGGAGTATGGGTCACTGTGTGTGTATGTGTGGGAGGTAGTTTGGAATTTCCTGCATTGTGCAGGAGGCTGGACTAGATGACCCTGGTGGTCCCTTCTAACTCTGTGAGTCTATGAGAAGCAAGTTAAGCAGCTGCAAAAAAACTCTCCCAACTCAGTTTAGCCCTTAAGATGGCCCCCTACCTCGACTTGTGGATCAAGCCACCTGAATCCACACCATGGTAACACTGAGATTAGATTGTAATGCAGTCTACATAGGTCTCTCCTTGAAGTCAACTTCGAAACTCTAGTTAATCCAGAATGCCAAAGCTTGGTTATCAGGAGCTAGACAGGGCATGCATAGGACTCCTTATCTGTAATCACTCCATTAGCTACCCATCAGTTACTGGGCTCAATTCAAGATATAGACTATCACTTACAAAGCCCTTTGTGGCCTTGGACCCTCATATCTGCATGACCGCCTCTTCCCTGTATGCTCTACCATGACAACTTCACTCACCTGAGCAGGGCCTTCTGCAGGTGCCACCCTGCAAATGGGCAAGATCAACAACAGCCCATAAATGTGCTTTCTCCATTGTGGCTTCCACCTTATGGAATAGCCTGCCTGATTTGGTCAGAAAGGCTTCCAGTCTCCTGGCTTCCAGTCTCCAGGCAGGCAATGGCAAACTACCTCTGAACCTTTCTTGCCTTGAAAACCCTATGAGGTCACCATAAGTCGGTTATGAGTTGATGGGACTGTCCATAGGGTTGCCAACCTTCAGGTGTTGGCTGGAGATCTCCCGCTATTAGAACTGATCTCCGGGCAACAGAGATCAGTTCACCTGGAGAAAATGGCTGCTTTGGAAGGTGGACTCTATGGCATTGTATCCCATTGAAGGCCCTCCTCTCTCCAATCCCTGCCCTCCACACAGAGGCGGATCTACTGTGAAACTAATTACATGAGGGAATTGTGCTGGAGAAAGATTATTTGTGCATTTTGTCACTGGAAGGCAGATAAAAATCAAGGCTGTAAAATTATACACCTGTGAGAGATCCAGCAGAGTTCCATTCCATGGATTGTCAATAGCTGCAGGTAAAAATTACGGTAATAATTCCTTCAGAAGAGGTGGTTGGGACCCAATGGAACCTCCTAAACAAGCACCCTTACTTCTTAAATGAGCATCAGAAAAACTTCCTCTACCATAAACTCACTCGGTCACCTTAGGCAAGCCTTTCTCAGCCAAATCTACAATTTGTAGGCTTACAGGGTTATTGTAACAGTACTCCAACACAACATGTGTGAAGCTCTTTCAGCAATTAACAGTGCTACACAACTGCTAAATTGTATATTTTTATGCTGAAGGCATGGTCCAAATTACATGCACAAATTTCTAAAACAAAATGCATATGTAATAGACACAGGACCGCTCAGATGTAGCTAAGTAAAAAACCTTCTGCTACCTGCTGCTGTCCAATCCTCAGCAGCTGTCCAGAGCCACCCTGCGAGCACAGCTGGCTTTTCATGAACCACCTATGAAACAGGTTGAAACTGGATAGAGGCCATGGCAAAATGTAAGATTATTTTGGCAGTAGTCAATGTATCACGTGGTCCTTATGTGGTCCCATTCTGCGCTCCAGTCTCACGAAGATGTCTCTGTCGCCCCTCCGTGCTGATATATGCTTCTCCCCCTTTGGTTCCCAAAGTGAAAGTAAAAGAAATAAGACCATAGCAAATCCTGGCACTTTTGGCTGCCTGTCTGAAACCAGTTGCTTGTAAGTTTGAAGTCCCAGGATTACATCTTCCTTAATTAGAAAAATGCTTATGCCCAGCAGAGGTTTCCAACAGTACCAGTTATTTGCTTTTGAGACTTTGCCAAGTGGAAAGTAGGAGCAACCTCCCAGTCAGATTCCAAGCTGGATAATGACATTCTTCTTACCTGAAATATTTCCTATCCTTTGGAATAAATAATATATCTATAACAAAAACTGTGTGTATAAATTCTTCTACTGTGCTATTATGTTCAAACACTAAAGAACAATTGGAAAGATTTTTTGCTCATTAGGTTCCTATCTTCTAAACACTTGAGTGAATACAAAGTAGCTCCTAATCAGTCATGAAATGAGATTTTTTAGCACTGCCAATAGCAAAGTGTGGGAAAAGCAAACCTCGTAAAGTCTACAATAGTTGAGAAAAGAGTGCAGTTGGCATTAGGGAAAGGCAATTTTCAGGTAGAGGTGCCAGTGAAACTTTTAAAATGGTTTTGTGTCCTACTTTCTCTCTTTCTGTCTGGAAAGACAGTTGGAAGTACAGGTTGGCTAATTTTTTGGGAGCATTTTACTTTAAACACACATTCATTCATGGAAATGCATAGTATAACTTAAATGGATAAATGGGAAAGGTTGAATTGGAATGTTTAGTTTAGCATGGTCTCAAGACTAATAATCTTAATCATCATTAAGTTTCATGGGAATTTACACTGCCTTTAACTCATTTGGGTTTAGTATTTGACTGTTTAACTTATTTAGGTGTCCCCTTTCTTGCCCAAGCAGCCTGAATAGCCCAGCTTAACCTCAGCCTTGTTGGGGTTTGGGAGCTAAACAGGGTCGGCCATGATTAGTATTTGGATGGGAGACCTGCAAGAAAGACAGAGATTGCCATGCATGTTAGCGTAAAATTGGAGTCTACGTGTTTCTTGTAGCTGTCCTACCTTTCAGAGATGTCCTGGTGGTAAACCCACCAGTTAACGGCACAACCCAAGGGAAAATCGCTTGCATTCAGATTATACAGAAGCCTCAGTCTGATTGAGGATAATCACATCTCACTCAGAGATGGCGAGATCGTGCCCTACTGGGAAAATTCCCACTGTGCCCAGTAATACATAGAAATAGATTCACAGTTAAGTGCAGTTTATTCAGCAACAGAAAGATAGACCACTGGCAGTAAGCCTTCCCTCACACCCCAAGAGACAAAAGACTTCAGCCTTCCCAAAGAACCTTCCCTGAGCTATGAAAGCCTCTGACACAGAGCTACACAAACACACAAAGTAGGTATCTCTGTCCTATAGGTCAGCACACTATTGTGCCCAGGTTTCTGCAATGGGCGGGCAACAACTTCCCTAGACCAGAGGAGGGTCGACCCTTTCCTGTTCTCCTTTCATAGGGCGTCCAAACTAATGGTCCCTCACACCTACATTACATCACCCTGGTCATGCTGAACACATGCGTATCTGCATGCTCTACATATTCACTGCATGATGCAGGTGTTTGGGGAGGATAGAACAGGGCAGACCCTTCTAGGGTCTTATTTGGACTCTTGGCATTGCATGTTCCTCTAGGGTGGGCCACTGGTGGCTCCTACTCCTCTGTAACAAACAAGTAACCTTCAACAGCTATAAGCTGGTCTCCTGGCTATCGCTTGCTGACACAATAAGATACACTTCTTTCCAGAGGAACAGGCTGTTTCTGTGCTTCTAGGAAAGACAGAAAAGCCTAAAACAGGGGTGTCGAACTCATTTGTTTCGAGGGCCAGATATGACATAAATGTTACTTGACTGGGCTGTGCCATGTGTACCATAAAATTTAATGCCAGGCAAGCTTTATAGAAGACACAGACAAAGCCAATTAATGATATTATTTTTACTTTCTTTTTTACTTAAAATACCAATCACTTGAAACAATAACATTCTTACAATATTTTCTTTTATTTAATAGTCTTTGATAAGTGACACTTCAGGACTGGGGTGGTGGTGGCTGCCTCGGCTGGTTCACGGGCTGGATAAGAGCTCTCAAGGGGCCAGATCTGACCCATGGGCCGTATATTTGACACCTGTGGCCTAAAGGATTCCAACATGGCTGTGCTCTGGACAATAAAAAGGCCTAGCTAAGGCTCAGGAAATGGCTCAGAAATAGCAGGAAAATGGCTCTGTGTATAAGGGAAGATGGTTCTACACTGCAGGGCTGGTTTTCTCATCTGTCACACAGGAGAAGGCAGTGGCAAAACCTCTGCTTGTCTCTTGCCTGGAATGCTCTGTGGATGGGGTCACCTTGAGTCTGTTGTGACTTGACAACACATTCTTCTTTCTTGCCCAGCAGCTCAGTGACAGATAGAATAGTCTAAAATCTTGACTGTGTGAAGGACTGCAGCTTCCATTATTCCATTTAAATTCGGAGAGACAAGTAGAAATGTGCAAAAAAAAATCGTTTTCATGTTCTTTCCAAATGTTTCAGCCATTTCAGTTATATTCATTATTACTTATTTTGTTTTCATTACTAAATTCATTTCCATTTCCATTGTTCTAAATGGGAAACTTCTCTGGCAGTGAGTTCTTTGGTTTCCATCCATTTTGGATGAAATTTTCAGGGACTGTACCGCTCTTGCAAGGGATCCTTCCTGCCAAATTTGAGGCAGCCATAAGAAAGGGTCCCAGTTTCATGGGTAATTAAATGAAAAACACATGGAAGACAAATGAGGAAATGAACAAAATGAATGGTAGTTATTCATTTTGCTTTTTCCATCCATTTTTTGTTACTCTGTCAAATGTAATAAATAGAACTTTTGGAGGTTATAATTGCATTAGTTTGGAAATGAAGATATTTCCTAGATGTAGGTTAGACAGAAAAAGAAAGGAACATTGGCACTTACTTTGAGGGTTCCTTCTACTCTGAGGAAGGGAGGGCATCTTGACTTGGGGGATTACCATCAATCAGTTAAGGAGGCAGGTCTTAGTTTCAAACTTCCTGTCCCCAGTGGTGGGAGTCACCCGAATCCTCAGTTCAGGTGCTCCCTAAGCCATATAATAACTTCTCCTAGACCTCAGAGAGAAAAATATAAAAATGCAAACATGCCAGGTAAATATTGCACAGCTCTGAATCAAAGAGACAGTAAATGAGAAGACTGGAAGACCATTACCAAAGTAATGGAAACATATATCTAGAGAGAAACAGATATATGGTCAGCCCAAATGGTCTCCTCCCTTACTCAGGGTGGGATAAGATGCCCTCTCTTCCTCAGAGGAGAAGGAATGCTCATGGTGCCAATGTTTCTTTCTCACTCTGAAGGGGAAGGCATCTTAGTGTGGAATGCCTCAAAAAAGTTACTCCCATGTTGGTTGGGAATGGCTGACCTGTTTGGCTGACCTATTTTGTTTGAACAACTAATGCAGTAGCCGTCTGTCAAGGCTGCAGTTAGCTGATGCAAGATATGTAAGTACCAGTATATGAAAAACACTCTGGTGGCGGTATCGGTGACAAGGAATTGCAGTAGCTACTACCTTACTACTGTGTTCCTTGTGACACTGGGGTTGACTTGGACAGACAAGGATACATTGCCTGAGCCATTTGCTCAGTGCTGGACTGGAGTCCTTCTACCCATCTGGGTAGGTGAAAGGAACTGGGGAGAAACTGAATTACTGAATGAAACTTTCTCTTGAGAAGAAAACATAGCTTTGCACTTGAAACCAACATGTGCACTCCTTCATTTGGTATGGAGGTGAATAAAGGAAGGTAGAAGCAAAAATTCTTAGGTAAAGAAATCACCTGGAGAAAATGGCTGCTTTGGAAGGTGGATTCTATGGCATTACAGCCACTGAAGTCCCTACCCTCCCCAAACCCTGCCCACCTCAGGCTCCAACCCCAAAATCTCCAAGTATTTCCCAACCCGGAGCTGGCAACCCTATTACAATGCCATAGAGTCCGCCCTCCAGAGCATCCATTTTCTCCAGGGGAACTGATCTCTATAGTCCAGAGATGAGCTGTAATTCCAGGTGATCCCCAGATCCCATCTGGAGGCTGGCATCCCTACTCAATAATCACCATCCCTTTCAAGGGTATCTCCTCCTCCTGTCTCTCTGAAATGGTTACAAAGAACCTGGACTCGCTTTTTCACAACCTCATTCCTATTGGAAAGTTTCTTGCCTAAGTTTGCATAATGGCACAGAAGTGTGCTGTGAGACAGGGCTGAGGCCTGGCCCTGTGCCTAGCTGGGGCCTAGAGGCTGTCCTTTCATTTTTAGGCCTGAAGGAGAAAGAGGGCAGGGG
This sequence comes from Euleptes europaea, assembly GCF_029931775.1. Lineage (NCBI taxonomy): Eukaryota > Metazoa > Chordata > Lepidosauria > Squamata > Sphaerodactylidae > Euleptes > Euleptes europaea. Next base: position 88,762,200 of record NC_079315.1, on the reverse strand, counting down.
ATGGGCTGAACGTGAAACATTATGCTACTGGCACCCTCTAAAGAATGTTGCTGCTGTAATTGCCAGTAACAATGTAGATTCCTCCATTTTGCCCTCTAGAGTCAGTGGCAGCCACTAAGGTGCTGTAAAGCAATCATTTATAGGGTTGCCAGGTGCCTGTTAATGGCGAGCAGTTGCTTGCCAATTAACAGGCCTGCCCGCCACCCCTCAGCTGACCAGCAGGAGAAACAGGCCAGCTAAAGGGTGGCACAATAACATCCCTTCTGAGGTAAGCCCATAAGCAAAGGGGACACTCTAGCACGTCCCTAAAAAACTCTATGGAAACTATAGAGTTTTTGGAGGAATGTGCTTGAGCATCCCCGTTACTTCCGGGTTTGAGGGGGACGCTCTAGCACATTCCTCCAAAAACTCTATAGTTCCCATAGAGTTTTTTAGGGATGTGCTAGAGTGTCCCTGTCACTTCTGGGTTTACCCTGGAAGGGGTATTATTGCATGTGCACGCTGCGTGCTCGCAAAGCACACACCCCTAAGCTCCCGCCGATTGCAAGGGGGGACCTAGCAACCCTACCCAAGAACGCATCTGCATCTCTGAGAGACATGCTAGGTTGGCCTCTGGTAGATCAGTTCTTATGGAGAAAATGATTGCTTTGGAGTGTGGCCTCTATGGCATTGTACCCTCCTCTCCACAGATCCTGCCCTCCACAGACTCCACCCCCAAAATCTCCTTGCGCTTTGTGGTGCTCACAGGCTGGCTGTGCTGGGGAAGAGTCCCTGCCTCCTTATTTGGGGAGGGACAGGGTATCCCCATCCACAATGGAACTGAGACTGTCCATGACTTCCTCAACATCTGTTGTAGAAGAAGAAGAGTTGGTTTTTATATGCTGACTCTCTCTACCACTTAAGGAAGAATCAAACCGGCTTACAATCACTTTCCCCTCCCCACAACAAATACCATGCGAGGTAGGTAGGGCTGAGACAGCTGTGACTAGCTCAAGGTCACCCAGCTGGCTTCATTTGGAGGAGCGGGGAAATAAATTCAGTTCACCAGATTAGCGTCCACCGCTCATGTGGAGGAGTGGGGAATCAAACCCTGATCTCCAGATCAGAGTCCACCGCTCCAGACCACCGCTCTTAACCATTACACCATGCTGTCTCTCTCCTTCTGTTGCCTCAACTACGCCTCTCCTTGGAAGGGAAGGTGTGTGAGAGGGAAGGTAGAATTGGAGAAAAAATGATGTTGAAGAAGAAAGGACTAGGCCCACAAAAAACCTACACTCCTTAGCAAAGCAAAAGATAAAGTGAGGAGCAGGGCAACCCCCACCACTGGGAACAGGAAGTTTGAAAGTAAGACCTGCCTCCTTAACTGATTGGCGGGAATCACCCATGCTTAGATTCCCTCTCCCTCAGAGTAAGAATGCTTTGTTCAAAGCCACCCAGTAAATGTCATGGTTGGGTTGTGATGCTTACAACAACATTTGCCTCCTTCTCTCTCCTGACTGCAACCTCCTGATCCACATGGCTGTTATTACACAGGGGTCTTGTGACTCCAGGAATCAACTTTCCCCAAGTCAGAAATGGCTGCCAAGGGGGAAATTCATAGTTTTCGTGCAGTCCTTGCATAGTCCTTGCATTGGATATTCTGTACAATTCATGTGGTCTTTGTAAGAATCATAGTCCATATGTAGACCACCAAAGTGTTTTCCTCCAGGTAACGTCTTCCATATGGTGATTCACCTTTGGGCAAATTGTTCTGGCAAAAGGGGGTAACGGTTTTTCCTACAGAGAAATCTTACTTGGCTAGATATGGGTGCAGGCTTTGCCCTGTATTTTTGTAGGTAAATGTCATGGCTATAATGATATTCTAAGCCGGCTGGGAAGTTTAATCTTTATTGTGATGTTTTCTTTTCAGTAGTTACTGGCAGATAAAACAAGTGTTTCTAATTTAAGCAGAAAAGAAGAAAGAAAAGGAGATTCCTTGGCCCCTCAAGGCAATAAAGAAGACAAATTGGTCGCTTTCAGGTCCCCAGTAAGAACTTTAAAACACAGGAGAGATGTCACAATGGAAGACCTATTTTAAGATATATGTACAAGGTACGGTTTCATTTGCTTCCTTCTGGGCAGCCTTTGTAATCTGAGAGCGGAAGCAGGAGTGGCAAGATAGAAACTCTCTAAATAAAAGATTTCTGATCAAACACCTGAGACGAGTGGAAAGGTACACATGCCTTTGGTTGGTTTCAGCACAGAAAGGAACATTGGGAAACGTTCTGTTCCAATTACAAAAACATTTCCTATTTGCAGGGTTTCCCTCCCTGTTTGCAAACTTCCTGAACAAAGGCCGCTTTCCACTATAGATATATAACCATTGCCAAGTTGAGAGTGAAATCAATGGGATTCAAAACGCCGACTGTGCTACCACATTTATTAGAACTACTAATCTGGTGCAAATTCCAGCATTTAGGTTTTACATGTAAGTAGATGCAAGAATCCACATGCATACTATGGAAATGCACAAAACAAGATTTTTAATTTTGTTTCAGTTCATTTCAGTTTTATATTAGTATTTTTTCATTATCTGCATTACAATACCTGAAGGGTAGCTGTTTTTTCAGCAAAAACAAAAGAACAGTCCTCAAACCCACAAAAGTGTATTCTACAATAAATGTTCCAATTTTTAAGATGCTGCAAACACTTTTACTGTTTTTGCATTGTGGTTCTTTACACCTGTTTGTTTCCTTTATTTGTTTCCTTTGGGTTCCATAGGAAATACATCCAGCTGTAACATTCCTGATTGGGATTAAATTTTCAGGGACTATGTCTCCACCCCCTTCCTCCACTACAGTTGCCAACTTCCAGGTGGTGGCTGGAGTTCTCCTGGGATTACAACTGATCTCCAGGCAACAGAGATCAGTTCACCTGAAGAAAATGGCCACTTCAGAAGGTGGACTCTATGGCATTATACCTCATTAAAGCCCCTCCCCTCACCAAACCTGGCCCTCCCTAGGCTCCACCCTCAAAATCTCCAGGTATTTCCCAACCTGGAACTAGCAACCCTATCCCCCACCCAAGGGATCTTTCTGCAGACAAACCCTAGACTAATAGGATAAAGTATCCTCAGTTTATTTTATTTATGTATAAAGAGACATACAACATTGTTCTCTCCTCCATTTTATCCTCACAACAACCCTGTGAGGTAGTTTAGGCAAAGACAGGTTCACACAAGCTTCCATGCAGCAAGCTTCCATGCAGGAGTAGGGAATTGAACCTGGGTGCCCCAAATCCTAGCCTGACACTTGAACTACTACACCTCATTGCAGGGTGGGCACAGGGAGGCATAAGTTCAAAACTAGCGCGTGAATTAGTTTTTCTCCTTTGGATTCTCAAGCAGAGTCTATCTTTTAAATAAAGAATTGGGCCATGCACCAGAGAATAAATAGCAAGCCAACAGGAAGCACTGCTGTTTCTATAAAAACAAGAAAGTGCAACCCAATCTACTGTGACAGCGCACGGACTGGTTGGAAGTGGAAATGCTCTGCACAGAAATGCCTCTGGTGACAATCATCTTTATGAGAACCTCAACTAACTCCTTTTCAGCTACATTCTGTATTGTCCCACTTCCCTTGCTGTCCCTCCCATTGGCCCTCGCCTCATGCAACTGTGAAAAACAGACAGCGAGATACCAGAATGACATTTAATTCCACTATTTCCTGTCAGTAATTATTTTTGGCATCAGATTGGGTAAATTGAAGAATAGAAGTAATTCAGACGGAATTTGGATTAGTTTGTTTCCTACTGCATACAGTGGTGGATCTACTATGAAACTAATGAAGCTTAAGCTTCGGGGGCCCTAATCCCGGAGGGGCCCTGAAGCAACTTTTTTTAAAATTAGTGAATTTTTCAACAAAATCGATGAAGTTTTTTTAAAATGTTTGTATTAAAATAAGGCTATTATAGTGATAGAATCATAAACCAATGGGTTGAAGTACTTAATATTGACCTCAGAATATGCTCTAATACCCATTTCATATGGCCTCAAAATGTCCCTGTAATTGGTCAAATTTCAAAATTTTCTTGGGGGCTTGCAGTGCTCGAACCCCCAGCTGTATGGGCTCACTGAGCTCACCAGAATCTATTTATAGCCTACATTTTTGCAGCTGGATCCTCAAATCCTTGGTTGGTGCATGGCTTAATAGTTCTATAGCTCATCCCTTAGGCTAGAGCCAACTGGAATCATAAAAATACACCTGAATTCTCAATTCAGGCTGCACTCGTCTCGCTTGTGCATTTTAACACCAAAAATCAGATTTTCACCTCTTTGTCCTAACGAGCCCCTCTGATGACCTTCTACCTCTTTACTAGAGAATGAACCAATACATCTGCCATAGAACAACCCCACTGAAGAAGACAACAGCGGTTACCCAGACCTCACTGGTGGGAAGGGGCTCATTGTATGGCCCATTTTCAAGGACTCCACCCCACCACCCTGTTCTCCGCCATTTGGGCCTCAAGGTCCTTGCAAGGGCAGCAACGCCCTCTGGACCTTGTTGGATATTGCCCTATTGTTGCTGGTTGCGAAGAGGCTCCCATAATTTTTTTTCCTGATTTATAACCTGCCCTCCCTGGCCAAGGCCAGGCTCAGTTCAAGCTTTAGGGTCCCAAAAATGTAGGTCTGCCACTGACTGCATACCCAGGAAAAAAGGACATGCAAATACAATAGGTGGGGCCTGCTTCACTCCTACTGACAAACAATTACAAACAAGCCTAGAGAATCTTCAGGTTCTTGTACTACCTCTCCTTCCTCCTATATTCTGCCCTGGGAAACCTTCTTTTGTACAGCTTCCAAACTATATGTTCCCTATATTGTCGAAGGCTTTCACGGTCAGAGTTCATTGGTTCTTGTAGGTTATCCGGGCTGTGTAACCGTGGTCTTGGAATTTTCTTTCCTGACGTTTCGCCAGCAACTGTGGCAGGCATCTTCAGAGTAGTAACACTGAAGGACAGTGTCTCTCAGTGTCAAGGGTGTAGAAAGAGTAATATATAGTCAGAAAGGGGTTGGGTTTGAGCTGAGTATTGTCCTGCAAAAGTATTGTCCTGTAAGTATCAAGATAATGTGCTAATGAGGGTATGGTATGTTAATATGGAACCATTGTATCCTGAAGTGATCTGTTAATGTGTGTAATCCAAAACTAATCTGTATGGCTATTGTTGAATGTTGTCTTTGTCTGGAGGTGTTTCAGGGCAGGAAGCCAAGCCTTATTCATTCTTAAACTCTCCTCTTTTCTGTTAAAGTTGTGCTGATGTTTGTGAATTTCAATGGCTTCTCTGTGCAATCTGACAAAATAGTTGGTAGAATTGTCCAGTCTTTCAGTGTCTTGGAATAAGACCCTGTGTCCTGTTTGTGTCAGTCCATGTTCAGCCACTGCTGATTTCTCAGGTTGGCCAAGTCTGCAGTATCTTTCATGTTCTTTTATCCTTGTTTGTATGCTGCGTTTTGTGGTCCCGATGTAAACTTCTCCACAGCTGCAAGGTATACGATATACTCCTGCAGAGGTGAGGGGGTCTCTTTTGTCTTTTGCTGATCGTAGCATTTGTTGTATTTTCTTGGTGGGTTTAAACACTGTTTGTAGGTTATGTTTTTTCAAAAGTTTCTCCATCCTATCAGTGACTCCTTTAATAAATGGCAAGAATACCTTTCCTATGGGAGACTGTTTTTCTTGAGTTTTCTGATTTTTGTTTGGTTCAATGGCCCTTCTGATTTCATTCTTGGAGTAGCCGTTTGCTAGCAGTGCGTGATTTAGATGGTTAGTTTCTTCCTTGAGAAACTGTGGTTCACAGATCCGTCTTGCACGGTCCATTAATGTTTTGATTATTCCTCTTTTCTGTCGGGGGTGGTGGTTGGAGTTTTTGTGTAAGTAGCGATCTGTGTGAGTTGGTTTCCGGTAGACCTTGTGACCTAACTGTTTCTCAAGGAAGAAACTAACCATCTAAATCACGCACTGCTAGCAAACGGCTACTCCAAGAATGAAATCAGAAGGGCCATTGAACCAAACAAAAATCAGAAAACTCAAGAAAAACAGTCTCCCATAGGAAAGGTATTCTTGCCATTTATTAAAGGAGTCACTGATAGGATGGAGAAACTTTTGAAAAAACATAACCTACAAACAGTGTTTAAACCCACCAAGAAAATACAACAAATGCTACGATCAGCAAAAGACAAAAGAGACCCCCTCACCTCTGCAGGAGTATATCGTATACCTTGCAGCTGTGGAGAAGTTTACATCGGGACCACAAAACGCAGCATACAAACAAGGATAAAAGAACATGAAAGATACTGCAGACTTGGCCAACCTGAGAAATCAGCAGTGGCTGAACATGGACTGACACAAACAGGACACAGGGTCTTATTCCAAGACACTGAAAGACTGGACAATTCTACCAACTATTTTGTCAGATTGCACAGAGAAGCCATTGAAATTCACAAACATCAGCACAACTTTAACAGAAAAGAGGAGAGTTTAAGAATGAATAAGGCTTGGCTTCCTGCCCTGAAACACCTCCAGACAAAGACAACATTCAACAATAGCCATACAGATTAGTTTTGGATTACACACATTAACAGATCACTTCAGGATACAATGGTTCCATATTAACATACCATACCCTCATTAGCACATTATCTTGATACTTACAGGACAATACTTTTGCAGGACAATACTCAGCTCAAACCCAACCCCTTTCTGACTATATATTACTCTTTCTACACCCTTGACACTGAGAGACACTGTCCTTCAGTGTTACTACTCTGAAGATGCCTGCCACAGTTGCTGGCGAAACGTCAGGAAAGAAAATTCCAAGACCACGGTTACACAGCCCGGATAACCTACAAGAACTATATGTTCCCTGTTCCCCAAACTAGAGCTCCAAACGACAATGCTGGGGTTCAAAATCCTGGTTTGGAAGGCAGAAATCACATGACTTGTGACTGGGACAAAATAACAAACCATGGTTTGTTGTGAAAGTGAACATGCTTTATTTTGAAACCAGAAGAGAGTCACTGCCTGCTTTTTATTGGTAGTGAGACCACAACCATTCACAAAATGGATTTATAGCCCCATGTTTTAACCTCAAAATGCAACTAGAGGTTCTGTTGGCACAACCCATGCATGACAATGTGGGTTGTGCCACTTTCTTGTTAAGTCAGGATGTGGGGAGTTTAAGTACAAGAATATTAGGATGAGAAGGCTAACTCCCCCTTGCCCCAGCCATATCCCCCCCCCCCAATTCATTTATTTGCAAGTACAATTCTTCTGTTGGGGATTACTTCTTGTAATTCTGGAGAGCCAGTGTGGTGTAGTGGTTAAGTGGTTTGGAGTGGTGGACTTTTATCTGGAGAATCAGGTTGGTTTCCCCACCCCTCCACATGAAGTCAGCTGGGTGACCTTGGGCTAGTCACAGCTCTCTTAGAGCGCTCTCAGCCCCACCTACCTCACAGGGTGTCTGTTGTGGGGAGGGGAAGGGAAGGTGATTGTAAGCCGGTTTGATTCTTCCTTAAGTGGTAGAGAAAGTCGGACTATAAAAACCAACTCTTCTTCTTCTACTACTACTGCAGTGACAGGGAGAAAGTAGAGGTGAGGGATAATTTCAACACCTCCCTCCCACCTACCTATGCTGTATGCTTCCTACTTCCCAGCAATCTAGCAAGTTGCCATGAGTCTGTTGTGAACCATGGGTCATTCTGTTGTAATGTGTCATTTGGCCCTAAAGCTGGTCACATGACTGACCTGCTCATGGCTGCTTTCTCCGTGAATCCTTAGCCATAAACAAAGTCACAAAGTTTTCAAGCCACCACTTGTCCTTCAATGTGGGCCACCTGGCAGCATGGAAAGCTGAAAGTGCTAGTCTGGACTCACATATAGAACTCTTGGGGTCAATTAACACATTATGTTCTGTTGCTTACTTGCACAATCAACAGCTTGCAGGAGCAGTGCCACATCAGTGGATTTTACTTAGCATAGGGACTCATGCAATACTACCACATGAGTGAGAAAAGAAGCCCCCCTTTTTTAAAATGACCTCTGGCCCTTGTGACTCATCCCGCTGCAAGAGGCTTTTTCTTTGACAAGGTGGTTTACCAGCTACAAAACTATGGTTCTGTCTTGCTCTATCAATGACTTTATTACCGATTACTTTTATTTGTTTCCAAAAGAATGGTTACCACTGGCCTTCAGTCTTGGCCTGCTTTCAGAGAGCGTTCTCGCTATTCTGTTCTTCAGACTTGCAAAGCTCCCTTTGTGACACACAGGAAATTTCTGTAGACAAACATGTTGCGAAGAGCTGTGCATAGAAGCTCTCTTCATCTGCAAGGCCTCTGCTGGCTTCCCAGCCTATGACTCATTCCAGAGTGTCTGACATCCTGTCTCTCTCTTGTTCATTCCGTCTAGGTTGCTCAAAAATTCAAGCCATGAATGTTATCATTTGGTGGCTCTCAATAACTAAATATACCACAGATTATAGTGAGACTATTCAGACAATCATCCTTCCCCCTCCCCAGACTCCCGTTTACTCAGGATTTAAAGTGCAACCCTTGAAAAGCAGCCTTTTCTTGCAGCTGAGTGGTCGTTTTACAGATAACTGCCAATTTTACTGATAATCATGGGTCTCTCCAAAAAAAGGGTGGAAAGTTGTGCTGCTGTTTTAGAGGCTCTAACATAGTATTAGTCTGCAGTAGAACAGATAGATTCGAGTGCAGTAGCACCTTAGAGATCAACAAGACTTTTTCAGTATAAACTATTGAGAGTCATACCCCCAGAATCTTGTTGGTCTCTAAGATGCTACTGGACTCGAATCTAGCTGTTCTAACATAGTATTAGTGTCAGGAGACAGACTCAAGGTAAGGAGGAGGAGGAGGAGGAGGAGGAGAGTTGGTTTTTATATGCTGACTTTCTCTACCACTTAAGGAAGAATCAAACTGGCTTACAATCACCTTCCCTTCCCCTCCCCACAACAGACACCCTGTGAGGTAGGTGGGGCTGAGAGAGCTCTAAGAGAACTGTGACTAGCCGAGGGTCACCCAGCTGGTTTCATGTATACGAATGGGGAAACCAAAAAACCCCGCCGGTGGCAAAGGGGGACCTGGCAACTCTATACAGTATTGTCCCTTCCTCCGTTATTCTGCAATTGCAAAGAGGAAATGAGCCCAGGAAAATGTTTAACTAATAGGTTGATTGCCCTGACCTGGATGACCCAGGCTAGCCTGATCTCATCAGATCTCAGAAGCTAAGCAGGGTCAGCCCTGGTTAGTATTTGAATGGGAGACCACCATGGAATACCAGGGTTGCTGTGCAGAGGAAGGCACTGGCAAACCACCTCTGTTAGTCTCTTGCCATGAAAACCCCAAAAGGGGTCACCACAAGTTGGTGGCGTCTTGACGGCACTTTACACATACAATAGGTTGATTACAGAAAGGGGAGCATGCTGCTACAATTGTTTTTAAAACACCCAGCATTTTCAGTTCTTATGTGGGAAACAGAAATCAGACTGGGAAGCTTGAGCTCATAATTTTATTGTACTTTTTGCTTGCGAGTGCTCCTTTGTAAGGTTTAGTTCCGTAGAGGCATAACAGTGAAATACTGCAACTGAGAGATTGAGATTACTTTTTTTTTTAAGTCTGCATGATATTGATCAGAATGTCAGAGGAACAAAGCAGGGCTGGGTAAAGCTGCCTGACATATACTAGAAAGCTGCCTTATCATCACATATGAAGGGATGTTGAGAGTGGCAGAGGGGAGGTGAGAAAGTAGGCCAGCTTCCTTGACTGGCTACAAATCAGAGAGAGACACTAACGTGCACTGTCTTTTATTTTTGCAATGTGGATGGTCAGTGCCTGGTTGTAATGGGAATACAGTACTAAATCAAGTGCTATGTGGAACCACCTTATAATTCTCTCCAGGATCAGATGAGCATGCCTATTATATTAGGTGCTGTGGAACGTGGGCAGGACAATGCTGCTGCAGTCGTCTTGTTTGTGGGCTTCCTAGAGGCATCTGTTTGGCCACTGTGTGAACAGACTGTTGGACTTGATGGACCTTGGTTTGATCCAGCATGGCCTTTCTTATGTTCCTATGTTCCAATTGCTAGTGGAAATTCTGGACTGGTCAAACATCCTAAATCACAGATCATGCCTGACCCCTATGAAAGCTTCTGGCAGAATTAACAAGAATTCTTATGTGACCCAAAGGCACAGGATCTTGTGTACCAGCATATGAGAATTCAGAACTCCACAGTTCCACACTAATGGTCTGATTTCGTACATTCCAGCATCATATATTCAATTGTTGTAGGATGTTATCCAGACCAAAGGGATAAACATTATTCTTTTGTCTCCAGCTATAATGTTCAGTCCTGACTCTTTTGCCATTTGCAAATGTTTTCAACACAATTGGAAGAAAATGAGGCAACATGGGAAACACTCATCATCTCATGCCCATTGCCTTTGTATATCGTTTTTCATTTCATCGAGGGATATAGATCGCTTATTATGCTTTCTTCATTCAGTCTAGGATTCATTCTTGTTCACTGTGTAATTATTCTAAATGCTTAAAGGATGCTTTTGATGCTTTTCAATTTGTTGGCATCCTGATTTGACTGTACCTTTCTGGTTCCTCTAATATTATAATATCACTAACAAATGAGAGGACTGTTTGGTCCCTGGCATCTCTACTTACATAAAATTGTGACAGTTGTGAACAATGAATACATTTACTAATGGTCATAAAATCCCAGCTACTTCAGATATCAGTTTAAGAAATAGATCCCCAAAATGTTCTAACGTACCATCCCCAGAGCTTTGTTTACATCTGAGATGAGGGAGTTGCAAATTTTATCTCTGTCATTCTTTCGCATCTATTTACATGAAGAGCAAAGTTTAATGGATTGCATATGCTGTTAGCAGAACCTTTGTTCCTTCCCCCAGACCCTCCACTGCCAAGTCTCACCAAATTTTAGTGTCTTACCCATAGTTTGGCTTGAATTTCCTGCAACATGAATCTGTCTTGTATTGAATCCAAAATATTTGCAGTGTGTTTCAATGGAACTGTCACTCTGAGGGTGGATATTTTCTCCCTAACTCTTATTTTTTTCTGTGACCGAAACTTGGCAGGTTTGCCGACAGTCTGATAAGGATGGTTGAGAGACCAAAGAAATCTCCTCCCTGTCTCAATAGCAAAACCTAAAGCAATAATCTTCCAAAATAACATTTGAAGGGAAATTAATGATTAAGCTGTGCAGTCCTCTGGCTTTTGTGCAGTATTTCATTACTAAAGATATTAAAAACAGTAATTCCCCCCACCCCCTTGGGACAGTAAAAGGATTCCTGCTTTGTGGTCTCAGAAATCCACACACACACACACACAAAACACATGCAGCATTTTTTTCTTAGTGTTTTCAGAATTCTTTAGAATGCTGTCTCTGAACCTCTCCTGTCGTGGAATTTCCCAGCTGAAGATTTCGCTGATTTTGTCACAGTCTGTTTCTAAGAGACGTCTTTGTTTTTAAGGCACAGAAACTAACTTTCTTTGACACTAACTGTTACATTGTTGTAGGTTCTATGTCTCCCATTAACATCCATTCTAATGCAAAAGTTACACAGTACCATTCCATTTTTATGCAATCCTTCTCAGAGTTAATTGTTAATTATGAGATGTGCTACTGTTGAAAATGCTACACATAAACTTTATTCCAAGTTTTTTTTAATTACCCATTTAGCTCAACAGTAAAGTGAATTTTTATTAACCAAGTGTTTGCAAGCCAGTATGCAGCTTTACATACTGTGTAAAATCAGTTATGTAGAGGAAAAAGCAGAAAAAATTCAGCCTGTGTCATGGATTAAGGAGATACCGGTAATCTAAATATTTCCCGAGAAACTTTTAGCTGTAAAGCTAGAGACAGTAGTTCAGTCATTTTGTAATGTCCAGTGGATACACATCTGTATTCACCCAAAATTAGATTTACTCACTGGAGAAGGACAATGTACACTGGGAAAACCTGGGAGGAGAGGACTAAAACACCCTCCACCCCTGCACTGCGGATCCAAATTGAATTAGACTGCCATGGCTGCAATTGGAAATTTTTAAGGAAGTCTGTGAGAGATCTGCTCACAAATCTCCCAGTCTTCCATCTTTGTCTCAGGGTGCATAAAACTGAACTTATGGACATGGTATTTATAGTCTGTATATTGTGCAGGAGCGCTAGAGTGTGGTATAGTTGGAACGTTAGACTAGGACCTGGGAGACCCAGGGTTGACCCAGGGCTGTGAAAGCCCACTGGATGACCTGGAACCAGTTACTGGGCAAAAACGCATGGTCGCTTTAGGCTCCTTTATTCTCTGTTTCAGCCAGGATGCTGAAATGCATACATTTCACTGAACGTGCGTTCGATCCTGGCTGAATCCTGGCTGAAACAGGGAATAAAGGAGCCTAAAGCGACCATGAGTTTTCACCCATTTTCTCTCAGCTTTAACCACCTCACAGGGCTAGCACAGTATCATTCTCAGGTGCCTTGGAGATACAGAAGGCAGAACTGTTTATTTGCTTCATGTATTAATTATTTATTTATTAAATTTTTTTACAGAGTTTACCACTCCCCCTTTCAACCCTCATAAAGGCCACCAAGGCAGCTAACAATTAAAACATACATAATCAAATCACATTTAATAACCATTAAAACCAACCAGAAACACACACACACACATATACATCATTCAAACAATTAAAACCGCAGCTGCCTCCCCAGTGAATACATGAAGCTGCCTTATACTGAATCAGACCCTTGGCCCTTCCGTATTGTCTACTCAGATTGGCAGCAGCTCTCCAGGGTCTCGGGCAAAGGTTTTTCACATCTCCTGCCACCTGATCCTTCTAACTGGAGATTCTGGGGATTGAACCTGGGACTTCTGCAATGGAGATCCAATACAGCTTGCATCTTCCTCCTCTCCTCCATTTTATCTTCGCTACAGCCCTGGGAGATGTTAGGCTGACCATGTAAAAATAGCAAAGGGGGAAATGTTGTAAGCCAGTTTGGGTCCTTGTGATGGATGGGCAAAAGTCCTGCCCCTTTCTGTCAGTCACCAATCCCCTGTATTCCTGTTGTGTATGTACAGAGTGGGTAGCAGCCAAAGCCCATGGATGGCTGGAGGACCCAGATGGGAGAGGAGAGTGAAAAGGAAAAATCTGTTACACTGTCAGCTCTGGTCAGATAAGGTTTGCATCCCCAGTGTGTTAGGTTGGAGAGATCATGTCTCAGGAGACTTTGTATGTCTGAGAGCCTAGCTTGAGTGTAAGCAGGCTAAAATAGTAAATGGTTTGAGACAGTTTGAACCTTCAGAGAAAGTCTGGACTCGGGATGCGGTTTCAGAGCCTGGTTTGAGAGTAAACAGGCTAAAATGTTGAATGTTTTCAGATAGGGTCTGTGCCTCCAGAGGAGGAGGCCGGAAGAAATCCTTTCTCAGGAGACTTTGTGTGTCTCAGAGCCTAGCTTTGGAGATAAAGCAGGTTAATTTCAGTGAACACTTAAAAGAGGAGACTGTGTTGTCCCAGTGTCTGATTTTCAGGGGTAGCAAGCTAAGTTACTGGAATTCCCAGAAGGAGCTCACACTTATACTGTGAGATTTGTAGGGTTAGGGAAAGACCAAAGATTCACTTCAGGAATCAAAGCTTGGCTGATAACTGCCCTCTGCACTCCTACATTGTTAACTGAACTTTACCTGCGCGACTTCCTTCAGTCCAGTTCTTCCATAATAAATCAGGGAAGAGAATAAAAGCTAAGAATAAACAAATAAACCCAGTCAGACACTGGCTCTTCATTGCTATAGCCCAGGGGAAAAAAAATCCTATTTCTGTTAGTTGGACTAGTGTTCATAAACTCACAGGAACTGCTTTAGAAAAGTATTCCAAATATTTTCACAGGGATATATTTCTAGAAAAAATATCTTCTATATTTTGTCTTCACAGGTACAACAATGCAGACTGAAAAGTCCTTTGTAATACTGTCTACCTGTGTTGGGTGAGTCTCAGTCAGCTTAAAGTCTTATTAACTCAAGTTTAGCAAGATCTAATAGATAGTATTCCAGGCTGTGTTGAAATTACATTACTGTGTAAGATGTCTTGCTTTTTAGTTACATTAGACAGGAAAGATAAGTTTGTGCCAAGAGACATTTCTTCATTGTCTAAAGTGAAATCATTATCATCATACACACTATTTCTGAGATATTGCTGAAATTATATCCCACTTTTCTTTCATTGTGGAACTCAAAGTTTTGTTCTGAGTAAAAAGTAAAGTTCTGAGGAGGTTCACATCCAAGCACTGACTAGAGCTAAATTTGTTCACCCTCATCATGGTAGCTGTATCATGGGACTTCCAACCATACCCTGGGATTGAATTTATGCTTTCTGTTGAAATCATTCTTGGAGAAGCCGTATGACTGGATTAAACGGTTGATTTTGTGGAGCCAGGTGCTAGCAGAAATAAATTGAGATTGTTCATGTAAACAGAGCTTTGGCAGCCTAGCTTCTGGCATATGGTTTAATTTAAGGCAGAAAGAAAACAGATGAGAACAAACTTTTATGTAAACTGGAACCATTCCTGTGAGTCTCCCTGCTACCAATTGGTAGTTGCTCAAGCAGACTATATTGGGTTCGGGCAGTGGAGGAAGTGAGGTACACTTGGGACAGGATCCCTTTATTTATGTCATTTACAGTCCAAATTCTCAGTGTGATTTGAGGCAGATTACACAATGTAAGTCAATGCAATCAACAGGATGGGGCATACAATAAACAATGCAGTAAGATTTGTATTGCAGAAATCTGAAACCAAACAGAAATCTGAAACAGAGCTGAAACAGAACATAAACATTAACATGACACATTAAACAATTCAGAAATTACATAGTAGGATCATACTTACAGCAACAGACAGCACATACAATTTTTAAACCATTTCATTACAATTTAGCCCTGTTACCTGAGTAAAAAGGCCCTCCTGAATAATTCCATTTTGGATAGTTTGCAGAAAGTCAGGAGACTGAGACCATTCCTGAACTCACAAACAGGTCCTTCCATAAGGTGGGGGTCACAACCGAGATTGCACGTGTATGGGCAGTTGCTGATTTTGCCCATTTGTGTGTGTGTGTGTGTGTGTGTGTGTGTGTGTGTGTGTGTTAAGTGCTGTCAAGTCGCTTCCGACTCATGGCGACCCTATGAATCAGCGTCCTCCAAAATGTCCTATCTTTGACAGCCTTGCTCAGGTCTTGCAAATTGAGGGCTGTGGCTTCCTTTATATCCATCTCTTGTTGTTTATATCCATCTCTTCCTTTATATCCATCTCTTGTTGTCAATCCATCTTTTGTTGGGTCTTCCTCTTTTCCTGCTGCCCTCAGCTTTTCGTAGCATAACTGTCTTTTCTAGTGACTCTTGCCTTCTCATAATGTGACCAAAATACGATAGCCTCAGTTTAGTCATTTTAGCTTCTAGGGTCTGTTTGGGCTTGATTTGATCTATAACCCACTGATTTGTTTTTTTGGCAGTCCAAGGTATCTGTAACACTCTCCTCCAACACCACATTTCAAAGGAGTCTACTTTCTTCCTGTCAGCTTTCTTCATTGTCCAGCTTTCACACCCATACATAGTAATAAGGAATACGATGGCATGAATTAACTTAATCTTAATCTTGCCCATTTGTAGGGTGGCCCTAATCAGGTGAGTGAAGCTCTCTTGGTGGAGCATAGGGGAAGAGACAGTCCTGCAGATATGAGGGACTAAGGCCATGAAGGTCTTTGTATGCGATAGCCAATACCTTGAACTAAGCCTGGTAACTGATGGGCAGCCAATGGAGTGAGTACAGAATGGGAGTAATATGCCTGCTCTACCTAGCTCCTGGTAATAACCAAGCAGCTGCATCCTGCAGCAACTGGAGTCTCTAAGCTGACTTTGAGTGGAGACCTATGTAACAGTAGTTTTGTCCTGATGGATCAAGGTGGTCAGATCAGCTGTGTCAAGGTAGGGGGGCATCTTCCGGGCAAGACAGAGTTGGAAGAAAGTGGTTTTTTTGTGGGTTTTTTTTGCAGCTGCATTAACTTGCTTCTCCAGCAGTAATGCTGGATCATGTATAATCTCTAGGCTCGTAACTGAGTCGGCAAGAGCCAGCTTGAAAAACAAGGGGAATAGGATTCCGCCCTGTGGGACCCCACACTGATGATAACTTGTCTCCAGTGGCAATCGTTTGGAGTCTGGTCTGCGAGAAATTATCTGAACCCGTCCATAGCACATCCTCTGATAACTTCTGCCTCCAACAAGATGGCATGGTCCACTGCATCAAAGGCTGAAAATAAATCTAGTAGGAGTAGGTTCCAGCCAAATTTCTCTTAAATGAAAACAAAATTAACCTCTACATTTACCATTTCAAAGTCAATGTCATGCAATTTCTGATGTCTGGTTGTTCCCATTTTGTGCTCCTCACTTGGTCTTTGTCCTTCAGTGGATTAAGATGCTTTGTTATGTGGTGTCAGAATGGTTCCCTGCTCTTGTGCCACATGTGAGGAAACCTAATAAATGCCCCCCCCAATTCAGTTCAGATAATAGAGGAAAGAATTAAATTGGTTGGTGCTTAGATAAAACCATGTTACACCTGTATCAATAGGCTTGCCAGGCTCCACTGGTGGAAGCTTTCCAGGGCCGTGGCTGCGGTGCGTGATGCGTGATCACTTCCGGGTTTACATGGAAGTGACGCAGCCGCTCTAGCGATCTTGGCTGAAACTCTATGGTTTCCATAGAGTTTTAGAGGAGGTTGCTAGAGTGTCGGCATCGCTTCCTGATAAACCCGAAAGTGACTCGTGCGAATTGCCCACCAGCCCTCAGCTGGTCGCCGGGAAGCCCAGTGGATTGGCGGGATTTTACCCGCCACCACCGGGCACTTGGCAACCCTATGTATCAAAGACTTGACAACCCAAGAAAGTATGTGAAAGGTGTGGGTACACTGGAGGAAGGGAGGGAGAGGGCCCCCAATCTGATGGAACTCCCTTCCTAGTGACATCAGGGTCCTGTGGGACTTTAAGAAGTTCCACAAGGCCATTAAAACGGAGCTATTCTACCAGGCCTACAAGTGAGGACAGCCACAGGTTGTAATCTATGTTGACCTCCCTACCCCCCCATCCTTTGTTTTATTGACTATGTGGGGGTGGGGTCTGACTGCTCTGCCGGGTCTCTCAGCTATGATTTTAATGTGCCATATAGTATATTAATTTATATTTACTGTTGTGGTTTTAATCATTTTAATGTAAATATGTTATGGTTTTATTGCTTATTCTTATCTTGTGGCTATCAGCCCTGAGCCTGGCTTGTCTGGGGATTGAGGGTGGGCTAGAAATATAAATCAATCAACAAACAAATAAATGCTGTTTTCCACATATTCTGCCGAAAGTTTTCATGTGTAATGACAGCAGACCTTAATGGAGAATGAGAAACTGTGCTTTTTGGTTGATTGTCAGGATCTATCTGAATACGCAGTTATTTTAAACACATTTTTTCACCATGAGCTCATATTAGACCACATCAAGCTTATCCATCTCTAATTTAGTTATATGGGCATTACATGGAAAATCCACTTCACATAAAGCAAAACATCCCTATCCTCTAGTTACACAAGTATCAGGTCTCAGCAATTATGCATAAATGCCAGATAGACAACAATACTACTGCAGAGTGAAATTGTACATGCTTTGTGCTAACAATAAGGCAGGCAACACAATGGGCGAAAACGCACAGTCGCTTTAGCCTCCTTTATTCCCTGTTTCAGCCAGGATTCAGCCAGGATCGAAGGCATGCATTTTGCCGAACGTGCGTTCGATCCTGGCTGAATCCTGGCTGAAACAGGGAATAAAGGAGGCTAAAGCGACCATGTGTTTTCGGCCAATGTGGAAAGTGGGATAAGGCGTGAGCTGGATTAGAGGACTGCCTGGGTCAGGAAAAAATAGGTAAGGAATTTCCCCCCCCCTGGTCTGAATGGGATTCCCCTTTAGCAAAGCACACAGACATGATGATAACAAAAACAGTAATCAAACAAACCAAATCCAGGGTGTACAGAGCAGCAGACTGTTCCTCCTCTGTCCTGCTTCCTTGCTAGATTCGCCATAGGCAGCCATTTCCGCCTCCTCTGTATCATAAATAAGCTATACCTGCAACAATGTTTTAGAAGTCTGTCACTTCCTGCCCATCAGCCAAATAGCTGGCTCACAGTCCAGCTATCTCCCTCTCACATGGGATGCTCCAACTACCTTCTTTCTAGCCTCTGTGACATAACTTTCTGACCTTCCACTCTCATAAAATGTTCCTGCTGTAGTCACTGGCTGTTCTTTTTTCCAGAGAGCTACAAACTTTGCTGCCTCTTCTTCGTTCCTCTGCACATTAAATTTCTTCAGTCTGGGTCATCATCTGTAATGCCTGCCTGTCTGTATTTTAATATGAATGTCCTTTCTTGATTGTTTCCTCCCACAGTCTTCTCTTCTGAGCATCTTATATATTTTGGTTCCATACTTTTCTCTGCATGGTGGGAGGATACCTCATTTATACCCTGCCTTATGCATAAAAAATGCTCAAGTCAGCTAATTATTTTTAAAAATCATAATACATTTTTAAAAATGATACATTAAGGGAGCAATCGTAATCCCATCTACTTGAAAGTAAATCCCATTTCATTCATTGGTGCTTACTCCCATGAAAGTGTTCTTCGAATTGCAGCCTAACAGTGCCATCCTAAGAACAATTTGCTGTAAATAAACCCCATCTGGAAATAATGCTGTAAATAAACCCCAATAGGCCCAGTAGGAGTCTCAATAGACATGCTTAGGATTGTGCTCTAAAACCCATATAACCTACCATATAATCCTAAAGAAATTCTAGAATATACAAACTGGCTATGCCTAATGAAACCTTGTGGAAAGCTGAAATGATGGTCATTTTTTAAAAAAATCCACAATGTGTCCCACAATGAGAAAGTTTGGCATTGCTTCCTGAATGCCTTCCAGTAAGTTAGTGCTAAGTCGGGTCATCCTATGAAGAACATTCCATATAAGTGGGGCCACTTGTGACGAGGTCCTGCAATGTAGCAAGCAATTCTAATGGTGGAAGCTACCTTAAGCAGATCTCCCTTTGTTTATTTTAAGGGATGAAATGTGGGCGAAGCAGGCCCAAGGCTATAAATATCAATATTGGGGGCATCTGAATATTGGTTTGATCACTGGTGTAAACTGTGAAAACATTACATTGTTTAAGTGGTATATTTTGTACTGCAATGTCATAAATTAATGATAAAAGCAGACCAGAAATAGTAATACTGATAAGGAAAATAGAATGTTTTCTTTAGTTCAGAGTTTTAGCGCTAATATCCACGTATTAAAAGCCTACATGATCATGATAATCCTTTCTGGATCATACCACCTCAGACTGCACTGTGAATACTTCCATCATTAACAATTCTCTTCACGTGGAAAGACAGTACACTAGAGCAGTGGTTCCCAAAGTGGGCTGTGCCTCCCCTGGAGGTGGTGGGATTACCTAGGGGGGGGCACTAGGAGGCAAAGGGGCAGCAGGGGGCACTAGAGGTGGGCCCCTTCAACTGTGTTGTTGGATTGGGTAGAGGGCGCTGAGGTTGAGTCTGTGGAACCAAGGGGGCAGCGGCCCGAAAAGTTTGGGAACCACTGCACTAGAGAGCAGGCTAAACTAGAAACCTTCTTCCTGCTTCTGTCTTTAAAAGTCTCCTTCACATGGAAAACTAGTACCTCAGGGAAAAGTCTCAGCTAAAAACTCCTTTCCAGCATGTTAGCTTTCAATGAGTGTAGCGTGTTTACACAGGGAAGTATTCAGCAGTGCAGCTCTCTATTTTCAGTCAGATCAGCTGCTCTCCATGAAGGGCTGTACCATGTAATTCTTGTGGCCCCTTCAATTGGCTCTCAATTTTGGCTAAAATTGGTTCTTAACACAATCCCATCAAATAAACACTGTCATCTGCTTTAACAACAGTGATTGTGCACATCAATTGTAAATAAAGCTAGGCCATGTCCTTGAATCATTTTGATAATGAAAACACCAGCTGCCCGCTTTAGCAAAAGCAGGATTCTTACAACTCTATCATTATCCATCTCAACGGCCTGGTTTAGAAAGCTGTTAGCCCTGCTAGACATAGAGGCAAGCAGCATCAAGAATTGGTCTTCGGTCACCACACAAAACAAACAGGCTTCTGTTCTGAGCATAATCATGCCTGTCAATCATTGATGGATTGATTTGGTAACTTGCCCTCCCTGCTTTCTGGAGTCCTCAAAATCTGCCTCTTCCTTCCACTTTTGAAATATTGTATTCACCAGGGACACCCAAAACAGCCCTTATGAACCAGTTGTTTCTTTGAATAAGAAGTCTACCCATTCCTTACTGCGGTCATTGACGAAATGAATCAGCTCTTGGTGTGCAGTTACTTAATGCATAATACATTAAATGCATCAACTTTACACACATAAGAGAATGGAAAAACTCAGCATGCAGAGGGGTCTGGATTGCGGGAGTTTCCTTGGAAGTCAGTCCGACTGGCTTTCATGGAACTGACCTCCATGTGAACGTGCATAGGATTAAAAAAACAACAATTCACTGGGTTTTGACGGTACTGACTTTAGGAACATTGTTTACCTATTCTGGTATTCACTGAATGGCTGAGAGCATAAAGCAAAACAAAGAAAAGAGCGTTAGTGCGCCTTATTTGACCCTTCCCAACAATGTGGTTTTCCTAGGGTTGCCAGGTCCCCTCTTCGCCATCAGTGGGAGGTTTTGGGGGGCAGAGCCTGAGGAGGGCGGGTTTTGAGGAGGGGAAGGACTTCAATGCCTTAGAGTCCAATTGCCAAAGCGGCTATATTCTCCAGGTGAACGGATCTCTGTCAGCTGGAGATCAGTTGTAATAGCAGGAAATCTCCAGCTACTACCTGGAGGTTGGTAACCCTATTTTTTCCTAAGCCTAAGTGGACCCATTTCTTGAGTTCACCCCTTGGAAGAAGTAGAGCATGAAGCACAAAGGGCCCCCAGAAGCTGAATGGAGAGTTTCCTTCATGTGGCCAATTGATAAAAGTGACATACTTCATGTGGCTGAAAAGACCTGCACAACAAAGATCACAGAGTACTTTGCAAATTTTATTTTTATTTCTATTTTATTTTTAGGTTTGTATCCCACTCTTTCTCCCTGCCGAAGCTGGGCTCAGGGCAGCTAACATCAGAGATAACACACCATAAACCATACTAAGAAAAAAAATACAAACTATCCCAATTAAAACCAGTAATCTCTAGTTTAAACATTCAGATGGCGCTCATTTACTGGCACACAGCAATCATAGCCGGCCCGGGGAAACAGTCAGCGTCCCCTATTAAGATAAACAGTAAGGGGAACGGGAAGGGAGGCCAGCTATGTTGGAAACCATTGCTGGCCTCAACCATAGGCCTGGCAGAACATCTCAATCTTACAGGCCCTGCAGAACCGTGTTAGATCCTGCATGGCCCTGGTCTTATTGGAGAGGGAGTTCCACCAGGCGTGGGCTAAGGCCAAGAAAGCCCTGGCCCTGGTTGAGGACAGCCGGACACTCTTCGGGCCGTGGTCCACCAGCAAGTTGGTATATGCTGAGCGTAACTCTCTTTGGGGGGAGTACCAGGAGAGACGGTCCCACAGATACGGCTTTGTCCATGTCCATTTGCTCTTTCCCGCACCCCCCAGGAAAGCTGTTAAATATATTCCAGTCACTGCTGCAATAGGCAAAGCCAAATAATACATTCAGCCTTGAGACAACCACATCAGCTTTAGACCAGGATACAAAGAAGTGGGCATCTCGTTAAATGTTCGCAAATGAGTCTGCTCCCAACCAACAGCACACACATATACCCTTGAATACTGAACGGCAAATCGCTTTTGAAATTAAAAGGAGCTTGAAAAAGAATTTGTGATATGGCATTGGAAGGACAGGGTTGACTATTTTAAAAAATAATATTTTACTTCTTTTTCTAAAAAATAATCTCTACTGGAAGTGTACAAACCCTTAGATCAACCCAAAGTCATCCTTCAGATGCTAGCCATAAGGCCTAAATTCATGTGACACACAAGTGTGTGTCATTAATCCCCTTCCGCTGTATTTTCTAAGTAAAACTGGCATGGGGGCAGAGAAGCAGTGGGAGATTTAACTCTTTCCTCTCCCTCTGCTCTTCTGCTATAGATTATTTTTTCAAAGTATTTTTTGCTCTTTGTTGGCCTTTTCCATATGAATTGACAGAACACTAGTGAACTACGCAAGTACTAATAGTTCTGTGAAGCTTATCTACATAGGTCTGTGCTTTAAATAATGTTTCCATTTTCCAGGTGTTCACCTATGTCCCTCAAAACTAGGGTTTTTAAAGGAAATCGCCAACATTGCTCATCAGTCATTACTCCATTGTCTCAGTGACAACAGATGAGGAGCAGCAGGGGATAATAAATGGTTACAACTTCACAGCAGTGAGCAAAGGGGGGGCACTCCCTTACCAGAGGGTGTTGTGTTGCTTGGGCAAGTCATTGGCTTATATTCCTTTCTCCATAGCCCCCCACAATATAATATTTATTTACAATTAATTTCATTAATATTATCAGAGATAAGTGAATGCAAAGTGTTTGGAAAGTGTAAAAGTAGTAGGTTCTCATTATTTTTGCAAGCTGTCTCTCTGAAAGCTAACAGTTTGAAGGAGGCTAAAATCTGAAGACACTGTGGCTCAGATTCCTCCAGACTTTTGCATGTGTATGTAATATATATCTGGCAATAATGTATTAAACCCAAGATATCTACTTATTTCTGGCTGGCAATAGTTGATGTAAAACAATCTATCTTTTTCTGAAAATAATGCTATATTAACAGTTTTGTCTTGATGGGTTTCTGTTGTTACAGTCTATGATGACCACCACTCTAGAGACAGAATTCCAAGGGTAAGTTTTTTGATATGAGATATCTTGTCTCAGCATTATTCCAACTACAACAGCTACAAAATATATGTTACACTCTGCCCTTGTACAACTGAGACTTAGGGCAATTAAAACATTAAACTACTTCAAAGCAGAGGGGTTAACACTTCACAACATATGTTTGTGTATGTATGAAATTTACATTTGCTACCAGATGCAGTATTTTGGGGTAAATCAAGGTTATTCATATTAGCATGAATTTGCAGTGACGTTTTCCACAGAGAAATCTCACAAATGATGAACAAATACTGTAATTCTCCTTTAATCACTTATATAAATTCACCTGCATAAAGAGAAATAAATATGCAATTGTGGATTTTCTTCCATTGGCAAGTAAAAGTTCATTTTTTATAGCTATAATTCTCTTTTGCCATTTAGGACAGGGGTGGGGAACCTTTTTTCCGGCAGGGGCCATTTGGATATTTATAAAATCATTCACGGGCCATACAAAATTATCAACTTAAAAATTAGTCGACCAAGCCCCAAGCAGGCAGCTGCCCCAGATGACCCCCCTGGTATGGGCAAGCAGGCAGGCATCCAACCAGTGGTGCACTCGTCCACCTGGTGCCCAGGATGGTCTGCTGCACCAGCCAGGCGTAGCCGTCCAGCTGCACACTGGAGTTGCTCCTGCTCTGCATGGTCGGGGCCAGATCCTACAGCCGGCTCCTGCTACCTCCGCCTGCAGGGATGAAATGAGGACACACTGGCTAAGAACTCCCCCACACACACGCATTCTAGCCCTGCCCCTTTAACCCCTCTATTGTCGCCACTTCCGCCCCCAGCCCTCTTGTAGCACAGAGGGAATACGTTTCTCCATGGCCCGGGTGGGAAAGGGTTAACACAGTTTCTTGGGCAGTCTTAGCAGCTCCATAGGTAACAACTCTTCTGCAAGGGGGGGAAAAGGTTCCTTTTCTTGGCAAAAAAAACTCACATCCGCCTTGAATAAAGGCTATTCCTGTCCGCTGGAGGGGGCAGATCACCAGTCTTAGATTGTTCTGAGCTAGAGATCTGCCAGGACCCACAAAGGGCCAGACCAAATGATTTTGCGGGCCTTAAACGGCCCTCGGGCCTGACGTTCCCCACCCCTGATTTAGGAGCACATTTACATGAAACTGGGCCCCTTGGTATACTGAGGGGCTCAGGGAAATGAAGCAGGAGCTTAGACGGCTAGAGCAAGTTTGTCGGCGTGCTCGTGACGAGGCTTCAAGAGCACCTTATAGGATGCTTATGAAAGCCTATGAGGTGGCAGTGAAAGCTGCTAAAAAGGAATTCTATGCAGCTGAAATTACGTCCGCTAGCTCTCGCCCGGCACAATTGTTTAGAATAATTAGGTCCTTAACGTCCCTTTCTGAGGGACAATCAAATTTAAATACGAATTTGGCATTTAGCTGTGAGGCATTTTTGAGCTTTTTTGCGGATAAAGTCTTATCGCTCCGCCATGACCTCCCGGCCAACTTTGACACAGTAAGTGAACTGGAGGCCCCTTGCCCGTCTTCTGTTCCTGTATTGGACCACTTCATCCGGCTTTCTCTAGACGATGTGGACAGAGTCCTGACAGCTGTAAGGCCCACCACTTGCCTTTTAGACCCGTGTCCCTTATGGTTGGTTAAGGCCTCCCGGGAGTCAATGCGGGGCCCCCTGGGAGAGATGATTAATTTGTCCTTTGATTCTGGGACCTTCCCAGGGGGTTTAAAAGAGGCAGTGGTGTGTCCACTCTTAAAAAACCATCTTTAGACACCAGGGATTTCGCCAACTACCGCCCAGTGTCGAACCTTTCATACCTGGGTAAGGTAGTTGAGAGAGCAGCAGCCAAGCAGCTTCAGGCGTTTCTGGATGAAGCATCGATCCTAGACCTATTCCAGTCAGGCTCCCGCCCTGGCCATGGGACAGAGACGGCTCTGGTCGCCCTTGTAGACGATCTACTTCGACAGCTGGATCGAGGCGGGTCTGGGCTGCTGATTTTATTAGACTTCAGCAGCCTTCGACATGGTCGATCATGCCATCTTAGGCCACTGCCTTGCCGACGTTGGGATTCGGGGCTCAGCCCTTCAATGGCTGCGCTCATTTCTCCATGGTCGGGGACAGAGAGTGACGCTGGGGGAGGAGGTATCACAGCGGCGTCCTTTGGTGTGTGGGGTGCCTTAGGGTGCGATCCTCTCCCCTATGTTGTTCAACATCTATATGCGTCCTCTCGCCCAGCTGGTCCGGAGTTTCGGGCTAGGGTATCATCAGTACGCTGATGACACCCAGCTTTATCTACTGATGGACGGCCATCCGGACTCTGCCCCGGACACACTGGCCAGGTGCTTGGATGCTGTGACTGGGTGGTTGAAGCAAAGCCGGCTGAAACTAAATCCATCAAAGACAGAGGTACTGTGGCTCAGCCAGGGCGACTTGGGGGTGGGGTGCCGACTCCCGGCTCTTTACAGCGTACAGTTAACACCTAAGAATGCTGTCAGGAGCCTGGGTGTCACCTTAGATGCCTTCTTATCAATGGAGGCACAGGTCACAGCCATGGCCCGAACAGCATTTTACCACCTCCGCCAGGTCCGGCAGTTGGTACCTTACCTCTCCTGCCCTGACTTAGCCACGGTGATCCATGCGACAGTCACCTCCAGGCTAGACTACTGCAACTTGCTCTATGTAGGGCTGCCCCTGAGACTGACTCGAAGACTCCCGCTGGTACAGAATGCCGCAGCGAGGCTTCTTACTGATACCTCACCGCGGGCACATATCACGCCAGTGCTCCGTCAACTGCACTGGCTCCAGCTGGAATATCGGGTCAGGTTCAAGGTGCTGGTTATGATCTTTAAAGCCTTACACGGTCTGGGACCGTCGTATCTACAGGACCGCCTCTCCTGGTATGTTCCCCAGAGAAGCTTATGTTCATGTCATTCCAACTTGCTGGTGATCCCTGGCCCAAGGAGTATCCGGCTGGCCTCGACCAGGGCCAGGGCTTTTTCGGCCCTGGCCCTTGCCTGGTGAAATAGCCTCCCTAATGAGATCAGGGCCCTGCGGGACCTTGAGGAGTTCCGCAGGGCCTGCAAAACGGAGCTATTCCGCCGGGCTTATGGTTGAGGCCAGCAACGGTTCTCATTATAATTACTGGCCTCCCTAGTCCTTTCCCCCCCTTTCCCCACTGCTGAGCACCACCCCTTCAAGACCACCTTAGGGTGTGGTTAGATTAATTTATACAAATTTCTGTCTCTGGAGTTTTGGTGCCATTGAGGGGCATTACTGGGCTATTTTAAATTATCTTAAACTATTTTAATGGGTTATTGTTTTATTGTGATTTTGGACTGTGTAAGCCGCTCTGAGCCCGACCTTCGGGTTGGGGAGAGCAGGGTAGAAATGTAATAAATAAATAAATAAATAAATAAATAAATGGGGGAAATTACTGGGATTTATAATCTCATCATGTTTATTTTTAAATAGGTAATCTTATCCTAGATCTATTGATCTATTGAAGATCTGGCTTCCTCAGTTTGAGGGTTCACATGATATACAATTTCAGTTTGGCAAACATTTTAAAGTGATTGTTTAATTTTTGGGTCATTGTGTGTGTGTCTAATGTGCCGTCAAGTCACAACAGACTTATGGCAACCCCAGCAAGGAGCTTTCAAGGCAAGTGAGAAGCAGAGGTGGTTTGCCATTGCTTTCCTCTGCAGAATCTTCCTTGGAGGTCTCCCTTCCAAGCACTGACCCTGCTTAGCTTCTGAGATCTGATGAGATCGGGCTATACCATGCTGCCTTCCTTTCCTTGGGTCATTATACCCCTAAGTAAAAGAGCTAAATGTCTAGTCTGCAATCCAATTTAGGCTCAAGCATGCAAGCTAATTGAAATAAATGGCTTAGCATACTGGCAGACAGGACCAGCGAAAGCGTTTTCACTGATTTTCCCCACCCACTGAAGACCTCCCACATACACACTATTCCTATGGATCCACCAAATTTAGGGATATGATTGGGGATGGAATAGCAGGCTGCAGTGGAAGGGAGGGGGCAAGAAAATTTACTATCATGGATGCACACTAGATACAGTCTAAGCTAATATGCTCAAGCATGCTGAACTTTGGTTAATGTGTAGCCTTACCCTTTCCTTTTAATGAAAGCTGAACATGCATGATATTATTAGAGATGTGCAAAAAAAAATATCTGGTAAAATTTGGGTTCAGGTTTATTGGGCCCGATTTTTTTCGGGAAACCCCAAATAAGCCGAATTCCCATACCGGTAAAGATTGGAATTCGGCTTTTTTCCGGGTTTCCAGGAAAAAAATGGCCCATTAAAGCCTATGGGGACTTTCTGCAGCTTTTCACTGTTCCAGGGGGGGGGGCATTTTTTCACGTAGATGCCCCAAATTTTGACCGCAGCTTGAAGAGACTCTCCTTGCAAGAACCCCCCATGTTTGGTGAAGATTGGATCAGGGGCTCCAATTTTATGGGGACCGGAAGAGGTCATCCCCCCTTCCATAGAGAAGCAATGCAAAGTCTCACTGAAAATAGAAAAGGAAGCCTGAATATAGGAAGGGATGCTGCAAATCCCAGACATGGACCCTTGCAGACTATACTAATGCACAGCTGTAATGGAAACGGGGGTCCTGGAGTGAAAGGGATCAATCACACAGCCCCTTTCTTGAGTGGAAGACTGCCTGCCTTATCTCCTTTCCTTTCCACCTACCTTGCTTAACCACTGGGCAGGTGGGGGTTATTGCCAGAGTGAGTACTCAGCATCAGTGAGACAAACAAATCAGAGCACATGACTTAGGAACTGCTGTTACTAAATAAAGCAAGACAGATATGTAGATAAGTGCAGGGCTAGGCCAAGGGTTTTGGGTGCCCTAGGCAAACTATGACTTTGGCCTTTAAAGCAGGGACGTTTCCCTGCGGTCACCCCCGCCGACTGCTTTGGGGCATCCTTCTGATTATGCATGCCTTATCCACCCGTCAGTGGTAGCCTCGCTCTCCTCGCCTGTTTTGCCCGCATTTTCCAGATTCTGGGCAAAACGCGCGTGGAGAGCGAGGCGGCCTCTGACAGGCAGAAAAGGCATGCATAATCAAAAGGAAGCCCTGAAGCAGATGGTGGGGGTGACTGCGGGGAAACGTCCCTGCATAAAAGGCCTTTGGTGCCCCACCCATTCAACGTACATACACAAACATAAAGAAACATCAACCGGCTCATTCCAAGGGCTACAGTTCTAAGCATGGTTAACTGAAAGTAAATCACACTGACATAGGGAACCCCCCACCCTGAACACCTGGCCCTGCCACCACATGGAGCAGTGGCAAGTGAGAAATTTAAATAATCACTGCTATCGCAAGCGTGATGACAACAAAAAGCCTAGGAGTGACAGTGATAACTCTAGGAATCATCAGAAACTGTAAAACCATAGAGTTTCTGGCCATTCCTGGGTTTCCCCCAGAAGTGACATCATCACACTCATGATGCACTCCACACCATGTCCCCACCCTTCTCGTGCTGGTATGGCTCTCTCCAAGCACCCTGGGGCTGCCTGTGCCCCCTAACCATTTTGATGCCATCCCAGCTTTCATTTGAATGGAATATGTTTCTCAACACAACTTTCATGCCCCTTAGTCCTTCTCTAGGACAGGCTGGTATGGCCAGTGCTTCCCCAGCATGAGGGCACACAACCCAGCAGCAGCAGCCACCCTTCTAACCGACCCCAGGGAAATGCACACTAGGTTTTGGAAAGGGGGGTGTCCGTTCCCTCCAAATCCCTCTCTCCTTACTCAGGGCTCCTTACTTAGATTACCCTTTCCCCTCCAAATCCAGGAACGGCCAATCTTGAGCCCTGAACTTTGCTGGAACTCAAGGAAAGAAGAGAAGTAGTCCTTCCCCTTCTAGGGAAAAATCCTCCATTAATCAAATGCAAAAAAAGTCCACCCTGAAGACCTATTACCGGTAAGCCCACAGGAGATATAATAATGGACATGTGTCATCTAGGCCCACCGTTCATTACAACAGCTTTAGTTGATCAGGGAGATGCTGGTATATACATCTGACACAAATTTTAGGGATACCAGGACTCCTGCTATCTGGTGGAGCACCAAAAACAAAATGAGGTAGAAAAGTGGTGTCACACAAAAGTTGGTATGTAGCTGGAAGTCATGTTGTTACATTGTGTGCCATGATATCATGCTGGCAATCCTAAAAATGAACATTAATTAGCAAAGGGAGATCAAAGTATCTTTTAAAACTTCATAAATCAAACATTTATTTCCTTTCTTCACAGCCCATTAATTACCTGGCTATCTTCAAAATATTAAAAATTCATTAAAGCACAGAAGATTGTGCAATGAAAAAGGTACTGATGTACAGAAACATGTAATTATGGCTGAACATCTCATCTTTTAGCCTTTTCAACTCGCGTACTAATATGCAGTAAGTTGTACACTGTAAAACAGATGAAAGCCAGGTCTGAAAGCCAGGTCTACATTCTTAGAAAAAGCTGGGCCCAAGACCAAGTTCTGAACTTTCCTGTGGTCCAGATTAGCAAACGGTCCCACTTTGACCCCACTTAGCCTGATCACCAGTGTGGTGTAGTGGTTAAGAGCAGTGGGCTCTGATCTGGAGAACCGGGTTCGATTCCCCACTCCTCCACATGAAGCCTGCTGGGTGACCCTAGTCTAGTCACAGTTCTCTCCAAACTCTCTCAGCCCCACCTACCTCACAAGGTGTCTGATGTGGGGAGAGGAAAGGAAGGCTATTGTAAGCCGGTTTGAGACTCCTTAATTCTTCTTCTTTCATAGCATTTTTGTAATATTTCAGTAGATCTTGGTATGTCGATTCTTAAACATGTACACCCAATATTTATTGTATTTATTAAATTTAGCATTGTGATCGTTACTACTCAGTTCTGAGGGGAAAGGATTACACATTATCGCAGATACATGGATAGCAATCTATACACATATGAAGATGTAGGTTGAGTGTGCAGAGGACAGGAATGGGGCAGGCAGCCCAGGTGGGCAGGCAGAGATCTGCTTCCATGTTGTATGCTATTCCTACAATGACTATGGGCATAAAGAATAAGCTGCCAAGATTTTAACCAGCTCCATTCCTGTTTCTGGATTCGAGTCCAGTAGCACCTTAGAGACCAACAAGATTTTTGGGGTATAAGCTATCAACAGTCAAAGTTCCCTTCACTAGAAGGGAGTATTCACATATTTGCTGATTTTTAATAAATGAGAGTAGTTAATCATTTTAATGTATGTTATGTAAATTTGCTTTCCCCCATTTGATAGGCTTTTTTGGGTGTTTTTATTATATCATATTGGGGGGGATTGTTCCCCACTTTGTACTCTAGTGCCATTTATGCAGGGTTGATTTTGATGCTTGTTCAAAACTCCTTTTTTAAATTCAACCTTTAAAATGCCTATTCACGGTCCCATGCAAGAGGAGAAAGGCAAACAAATTCCGCCCCCCACTCGCCCGCTCCTTCATTCCTTTGTTTGCATAGCCATTAGCAATCGTCGTTTGCATAGGTAACCCACAGCTGTGATTCTTCATGCTTCCTTGAGTGGATGCTTCAAGGCAGGGACGGAACAAATAAAAAGGTTGCATTAAAGGGGCTCTTAAGAAATGTGAAGCAGGTATGCCCCGGCTTCGCAGTGACTCCTGGAATGACAGTTCAGCATGAAGAACTAAAAAAACATGTGGGGCACTTCAGTCTGGAACACGCTGCTAATTACCAAGCATAAATGGCCAAGATTTTAAGTCCAATAGGCATTTAAATGTTTTCAAAAGCAAGTTCTCTGATCTATGTTCATTTGTTATGTTTTTCAGATATTCATAATATATACGCAAGAAAATCTGCTATACACTTCCATGCCCTTACCATTGTTCAAAAATGTTGCATTGCAATCTTTCTCAGGACTAACAAAGGAGATTGAGAATCAGGAGTGCTTGCAAGCATTCATTATGGACCCGATGTTGATCAAATAAAAAAAAGGAACCCCGAGTAGTGGTGACTTTATCCAGATTGATGACTATTTTTATTGTAACACTGATGAGCGGCAAAGCCTTCTTTAATGGTTTTAACAGATGTGGCTTCGCAGGGACTGCACATGGGATTATTCTTGCCTAAGAGGGAGCTGTAATTATCTAACATTTCTCAAAACCTCTGGCCTGCAATTGAGTTGTCACGGTCTCCCAGACGCAGCCCCAGGCACCGCAGATGGCACCAGCTCCCACACTTTGGGGCATATCATTATGAGCACATGTACCGCACATGATTTCAACCAGTTTTCTAGAACTAAAGCATGGCATGGTATTAAAAGGAAGTGCCTGGCTAGGGGATGCATCACATTTGTGGAGCATCATTCTAAACAAAAGGAGAGGGGCAAATGCATTTTTAAGGACAGGCTAATTACACTGGCCTACAATGCTGCCGACAACTAAAATGACAAAATAAGTAAATCGAAGATTCAGTTTCACTTGAGACTATTTTCTGCTTAAAAAGAAGAAGAAGAAGGTCTCATCAGCTGGATTTCAGCACATCCTTCTTTAAATAGGGAACACACACACACAAAGAGCCCCATTTACTAGACATGAAAATTATTAGTTTGCCAAAGCAATGGTATATTTATCCAGCTGGCTACAAAAATAGAAAAATTGCCACTGTTAATACGGAATGCTTAACACGGTGTCTTTTGATCATTCTCTTTGCTGCTATTGGTTCTACAAGCCTAACAGTACCATTTGAAACCTGCTTCCTGGAGGTGAAATTTTGCCAGTCCTGTTGAAAAACTCAAGTAACAACAGGCCAGTCTCTTGGAATTGCTCCATATGTTCAAAGTAGCTTCTTTTTCGTCTTCCAGTGCACTGTGTGAAGTGAATTTCATGGTAATCCTGGGGTTTTCCTTTCTTTGCACTCACAAATTCATAAGGTATACATATAACCTCTGCCTATGTGAGTTCTATGGGGCTAAATCAGGAACAGAGCCTGGAAGACAATACAAGTTAAATAAAATTAAGTGCAACTTCTCTACCATACAGAACAATACTGTATTTACATAACTAAACACATAGGTGTAACAGAGGACAGAATCTTGCAACATATAATGTCTTTTAATCGAACTGTTTCTTGCTTGATACAACTTTGTGGGTGAGGAGGGTTGCCAGGCCTGCTGCTATGGCAGAGGCCTCCCACCAGCAACCCTTGTTGGCTGGCACCTGTTGAGGATTCAATGCATGGGCCATCAATATCTAACAGCACCACTTGGAGTGGCAGCGTGAGAGAGAAATTTTTAAAACACCGCATCGCAAATAGAATGAAGTCACTTCTGGGTGTGGGGAGGAAACCAGAAGCGCCGTCATACAACTCTAGGAATCCCCCCCTCCATCCCTGCCCACCCCCCCAGGTCCCACCAATTGCTAGGAACAGCCTGGCAACCTCTGGTCCACCAAGTGCCAAAGTAGTCTTCTTGCAAAAAGGAACAAACTGGACATCACAGAAACCAGGCTTAATTCTTCAGCTTGAAAAATACAGCCCTACAATAAAATTTCAGCAATTAACATTTCTTATTTTCAATTTCACATTTCAATTACATTATACAAGTTGATAAGAACCCAGGAAATCTTATCCAGCTTCCCAGCAAGCTCTCTCTTACAGCTGCCAACTCCAGTTTGGGAAATTCCTGGGGATTTGTGGGTGGGGCTAGAAGAAGAAGAATTCGTTTTTATATGCCAACTTTCTCTACCACTTAAGGGAGACTCAAACCTTCCCTTCCCCTCCCCACAACAGACACCCCGTGAGGTTGGTGGGGCTGAGAGAACTCTAACAGAGTTGTAACTTGCCCAAGGTCACCCAGCTGGCTTCGTGTGTAGGAGTGGGGAGGCCAACATGATTCACCAGATTAACTGTACAAGTTACCATTCATCCACAGTGCAAGTCCATCCACTCCACAAACCCCGCCTTCCTCAGGCTCTGTCCCAAAAACCTCCTGCTGGTGGCAAAGAGGGACCTGGCAACCCTTATATCTAGTGATGTGTGGATGCAGCCCAATGGAGTCAAATTGGTCTTCTGACAGTCTGGAGGGGTAGTCATGGTTGTCCTAAGTTAATGGCTGCTTGACAGACATAGCCAATATCCTCTGAGGAGTCCAAGAGATAGACTTGCCCTTCCTTGCTAAATAACGTCAATAGTAGTTCATACCATCTGGCTAACTGCCAAGCTAGTCCTTTGTCTCAACTTCTTGTCTTGTGGTCAGACAAGTAACCCCCTGCCCCCATCTTCTTGTTCTCTTCTTGATGTCCAGTGGGTGTGGAAAGGAAAATGAAATCCAGCCTTTCCAGTCCAGATTGCAAGGGGAATTTTACTTATTCAGAATTTCATTGCCCAAGTTAAAAGCTGGACTTTGGCCAGGGTGTGGATAAATGGCCACCTACACTTCCACGGAGTGCGGTGGGATTTTCGCTTCTCACAAACAATCAGGATTTCAGTTAAAACGCCGCCTCCCAAAGACTGTCTTGTATAAAAGATGGAAATTTCACAAAAGTATCTTGTATATCTTCACATATGGAAAATATCTACGGCTCTAAATCCATCTGCTTGAGTCTTGCCACAGGACATTATTTGGAAAGAACCTTTTTTCCTGGCCCGAGAAGGTAACTGTGTGTATATATTTAATAGGTGATCCGGGCCTTTCACAAACGCAGAGACCCACACACAGGCACAATTAAAAGACTTATTTTCCTTTTACCCTGATGGGAGGAATTGATCAAATGCAGATGCATAAATCATGGTCATGAGCAACTTGAATCTTTAATTCCATATCTGATGGATTTTTATTGTACTGTCCAACCTGACAGGGTCAAATCACAGTGGGAAAACCAACGGCCGAGCGCTTTATTTTCAGGCTTAATACGGTGGGTTTAAATCTCAGTGTGAGGCTTGGTGAAGTCATCTCTTATCTTAGATGGGAATTTAATGGCTTCTTCTTTATATATCAAAAAGCAGTCTTTTTGATGGATATGGCAAGGTCTATAACCACAACACCCATTCAGCTAGCACAACACTTTTGGTAAAAGATTTGTTCCTCTGGTTGGTAATTAGGCAATGAACCTGGTTGTCCTGCAATAAAGAAGGAAAGGGGAGAGGAGCGATAATCTTTACAAGGGCATGCTGGGATATTAGCAACTTGGCAGACCGAAAGCGCAGTTAGCAAAACAGCTGCACAGGACCTATAGCCTTTATGGGCTTTGAGTCGAGCAGAAGGATTAACAGAATTAGAGGGGGGGGGGCAGGAGAAACAAGATGGAAAGTTTCCATTGGAAACTAGCTTAAAATGGAACATTAAATGAAAGCATAAATCATCGTTTTTGAAAACAAATGCAGCCTCTTGCAACAGAGTGCTGTTAAACTAGCAGAGCCTTGCCAAAATCCCAGCTAAGCCCGAGTCCTGTTCAAACTCAGTCCAGGCAGTTTGGATAAACTAGCAGAGTTCTCATTTGGCTGTCTAGCGCATAAATAAGCAAGGGTGGTCGTCTGTGTGAAATGATTGCAGGGTCAGATTGGGGAGTCTAGGGAGCTTGCATAGTACATTTTAAAACAGTAAAGTTCTATAAAATATAAAAATAAAACTGGAGTCTAGCGACACCTTAAAGCCTAACAAAATCCATCCCATTGTGAACTTTGGTGAGTCAGAGCAAAGCAGTGCTCCATCTTGCCCAGGCTACTCTGAATGGAAGCAGGTATCCAAGGGCTTGGGCAAGAGTGCTTAAATGGGTTGCAACTCGGCACATTCAGCCTAAGCTTGGACCATTTATGATTCGCAGTTGGGAGAGCAGAATAATGGACTCTGAACCTGATCCATGATGACAACAAACAGAGAGATACTACCCTTTCCCCTTCATTCATATAAACAGAAGAGCACATGTCCTACTGCACAAACCCATGCAACTTTCCTCTCTCACACAGATATACATGCAATCTCCCTCTCAGCATGGTGTAGTGGATAAGAGCGGTGGTTTGTAGCGGTGGACTCTGATCTGGAGAACCAGGTTTGAGTCCCCACTCTTCCACGTGAGCGGCGGAGGCTAATCCGGTGAACTGGACTTGTTTCCCCACTCCTACACATGAAGCCAGCTGGGTGACCTTGGACAAGTTACAGCTCTGTTAGAGCTCTCTCAGCCCCACCTACCTCTCAGCCCCACCTACCTCACAAGGGTGTCTGTTGTGGGGAGGGGAAGGGAAGGTTATTGTAAGCCGGTTTGAGTCTCCCTTAAGTGGCTGAGAAAGTTGGTATATAAAAACCAACTCTTCTTCTACCTCTGACACACACAAAGTAAGTAGTAGAACATTTCACAGAGCAGTAGGTAGGGACCTTCCCTGCCCTGGATGATCCTACACTCTGCACACATCCTCTGCTATCCACAAGTGGACTGACCAAACTCAGAAATAGCATATGGACATTTTCTGGAGAAGGAGGGTGTGCAACATATCCTAGGCTACTAAACTGCCCCTCTTTCAGCTGCTTATCCTCCTTCGCTCTCTTTTTGTCATACCTGTCCACTTAAAATGAAAAGATGTTTGCATGTTCTGAATGCTAGTGGGCCACCAAGTGGCAGAAGTAAACCCAAAACAAAAGCCAGAATACGGAATTCCATGTGACACATGGCTAGGATTGTGTCAGGCTGCTATCTCGGTTTCGTTATTGCCTCTGTCTCTGCGCTGTATTGTCTGGCCCCCAAGGTCGCATACCTAGGCCTGGGAACTCAGCTCCTGGGAAACTGTATTCAGCCTATGCTTGTAATCTCCCGCCTTTTCTGCCTTATATTATCTCCCAGCTAGTGAGTCTCTCATAGCTGTCATTTTATTCGTTTGCACTGTATGCCTATTTGACCAGTAAAAGCCATCTGTTTGGACTCTATATGACTTTGTGGTGATTTCTGGTTCTGTGGGCCAAGGGCTGACATTATGACAGCTATCGCTTCACCATTCTACTAGCCAGGCTGGAGCCCAGGGGGGTTCGCCTGCCACTTGGATGGGAGCTGTGCAGCTCTCCAGGTGATCTACTACCCTGGAGCCCTTCTCTGAGGATCCTACTCTGTTACAAGACTTAATCGCTGAACTTTTCCGGACGACCCGAGAGGTTTGCCGCTTGAGGGGACTGGTACAGGAACAGTGGCAATCTCTTACAGGAACTCTCTGGATGTTAACGTCGGAGGATACTGATACTCGTTTAGATCTTCAAGACTTGGATCAATTACTGGACGATGCCCGGTTGGCAACTGAGGATTTACAAATATTAACTGGACTTTTGGATAATCTTATTTCTCGAGAAACTCTTTCTACCATGGCAGGAGCCCCGCCGGAGGGTTTTTCCCTGATCCCGGATGCAGCCAGCTGTCAGGCTGAGGCCAAGCGAGTCGCTATTAGCACCGCTCTTCTCCTTGTGGAATGTACAAAGGACACCCCAGTAGCCACCTTGGCTCAAGTTTTGACCTCGACTTTTGGAGCCGAGGCACCCGCACTGGCGGTTCGAGTACAACCTCTGCTGGGCGGGGAACCCGACCCCATACTCTCACTCCTGGAGACAGAACTTTTGCCGCGCATTACGGCAGAGACTGCCCTAAGACTTGAGAACGCCAAAGTTCTTGCGGATCAGCAAGCCGCCGAAGCGGCTAAGGTCGCAAGAGAGAGAGAGGCTGCGGAAGCAGCCAGGGCGGCTGCAGCAAGGATTAGGGATCGGGCGAACGTGGACACGCGCCCCAAAGAAAATGTACAAGGGCTATCAGGTATGTCTTTTTCCCCGGCGTTTGTCCCGTCGCGCGCGACCCAACGCGCACGCCGTTTGGCTGACCGACGTCGAGACTCAGGAGAGTCTGAAGACGAGGATCTATATGGGGATAGCTCTCAATGGGCCACAAGCTTCCGGACCAGTAAACCTCATCTTACTGGTGGCCCAAGTGAGGAGGTTCATCTCTTACGAGCCCAGAATCGGGAGCTCTCCGACCGTGTTGATCAACTCCAGGAACTAATGGAACGTATGCTTCAGGAGAACAGGCAATTACAACAAACCCTGATAGCTCAGAGACAGCCCGTTCCGATACCGGGTCAGGGGGTACCCGTACAGCCACCCGCTAATGTGCCTGCTCCACCCTTGCCTCCTGGAGCTCCTGTTGTTCCTCCGCCCGGACCACCCGTGCAACCACCCGCTAATGTGCCTGCTCCACCCTTGCCTCCTGGAGCTCCTGTTGTTCCTCCGCCCGGACCACCCGTGCAACCGGGCCAACCTGCGCCCGGCCCTTGGAAGCAACTCAAATTGAGGACTACGTATGACGGATTTCTCGAGACTTTGCCTTGTTTCTTGCATCAAGTGGACAGTTATATGCGAGAACAAGGACAACTTTTCCCCACGGAAGATAGCCGGGTGCGTTACGTAGCTTCCCTTTTGACAGGTAAAGCGGCTGACTGGATGGTCCTCCAGTTTGACACCCGCTCTCGTGCTATTCGTTCCCTCAACAACTTCATGACTGCCCTGAGAAGGAGGTTTGAGGACCCCTTCCTGGGGGAAAGAGCCAAAACGGAACTCTTACAATTAAAACAAGGCTCTGCTACAGTTCGAGAATTTGCCGATGAATTTCAACGACTGGCAAGTAAAATTGTAGGTTGGCCCGAGACCACCCTGATCCATCATTTCAGGGAAGCCTTGCATCCTGACATTCTGAACTGGTCTTACATGCGGGGCGATCCCGATACCCTCGAAGACTGGATCCTATTAGCCGAGGAAGTGGAAAGCCGCCGACGCTTTATTTCTCTCGTCCGTCAAAAGCACAAGGAAAAAGGCACCCAAAAGCCTCAACCCAAGGCACCACTGCTCGTCCCACGAAACCCCCCACGTCCGCCCCAGGAACGTGAAGCCCGATTTCAGAGGGGTGCCTGTCTTACTTGCGGAGAAATGGGCCACTTTGCAGCCGTTTGCCCGCGCCGCCAGGAATTATTTCGTCCCAGCACGACAACCCGCGCCCGGGGTCGTCCACCACGCAGAGGCACCGCGGCCACCCGCAGCGCAGCTCCGGGAAGACCCACACCCTCTGCACTCCATGCCGGGGACCCAGCCTCCCTGCCTACTACCAACGACCCCGCCGGGTCTCGGATTACAAGTGCCCCATTGGGGGACAACTTTCCCTCTTCGGATGAGGAAAATCCTTGGATTTCTCCAGCCTTAAACCTGGAATCTCCCCTCGACTTGTCAAAAAACGGCTCCGGTCTGTGGTGAATGGAGCGTCTCCACAGACCTCTCAGGATCTTCCTATCAAACCGAATGCTCCTACCAAAATCAAAGAAGTGGACTCCACCGTCTACGTGGATGCAGTTTTACAACACCTTAACGGTGGTCCACAACTCCCCGTCAAAGCACTAATTGACTCCGGTTGCTGTCGCACTCTCATAAGCGAAGCCACTTTTGCTGCACTCAGAGCCGACTCTGAGGCTTTACCCGCCCCCGTCCAATTTGCCCAAATGGACGGAAGCCATTTCCAGGGGGGTCCAGTTGATCACCGCACCATAGGGGTGGCAATGGGAATTGGTTCCCACTGGGAACAAATAGACTTCACTATAGCCCCTATCCGATTTGAAGTGGTCTTGGGAATTAACTGGATTAAAGGACATAGTCCCAGTATTGATTGGGAAACAAACACTATCTCCTTCGCTAGTCCCACCTGCGACCAGCATCGGCAGAACTTTGCTCTGCTATATCCGCCCGTTCCAGCATTAACCTCTACTGCCCCAGCACCACCGGTTCTACCTGCTGTATACCGGGACTTTGAAGATGTCTTCGACCTTAGGGAATGTGATGCCTTACCCCCCCACCGGGCCTCAGACTGTGCGATTGAAGTGGTAAAGGACTGCACATTAACCAAGAGTAAGATTTACCCTATGAGCGCTTCCGAGCGCACTGTCCTCCGGGACTTTTTGGACAAAAACCTCGCCAGAGGGTTCATTCGCCCTTCGAATGCCCCAAACTCGGCCCCCGCGTTTTTCGTCCGGAAAAAAGAGGGCGACCTTCGCCTGTGCATTGACTTCAGAAAGCTCAATGCGGTTACCCAGACCAACGCCTATCCTATCCCATTAATATCGGATATTTTGGGACAATTACAGGAAGGCCGTGTGTTCTCTAAATTAGACTTGGTGGAAGCTTACTACCGAGTCCGTATCCGCGAAGGGGATGAGCACCTCACTGCCTTCTCTAGCTGTTTCGGAATGTATGAATTCCTTGTGATGCCGTTCGGATTAAAAGGGGCCCTGGGGGTCTTCATGCAACTCATCAATGAAATCCTACATGACCTTCTATATCGTGGGGTGGTGGTCTATTTAGATGACATTCTCATTTATTCGAAAACTATGAACGAGCATGTGGCTCTGGTCCGAGAAGTTCTGCAACGCCTGCGTGACCATCAACTTTTCGCAAAACTAGCTAAGTGCGAATTTCATCAAAGCAAACTCACGTTTTTGGGATACATCATCTCCCACCAAGGTCTTCGCATGGACCCCGCCAAAGTCCAAGCCGTCCTCGATTGGACTCCCCCCACCAACCGTAAGCAAGTACAACAATTTCTGGGATTTGCAAACTTCTATCGGGGATTCATCCCTAACTTCGCCCAGGTGGCTCTACCCATTACGGACCTACTGAAAACTAAGGGAAAAGTAAGCTCGGCTGCCTTGCCCTCCGCAAAAATCCT
Source organism: Euleptes europaea (assembly GCF_029931775.1). Lineage (NCBI taxonomy): Eukaryota > Metazoa > Chordata > Lepidosauria > Squamata > Sphaerodactylidae > Euleptes > Euleptes europaea. The sequence goes on along the minus strand of NC_079315.1, from coordinate 88,722,437 downwards.
ATGGACTGAGCAATGCCAAGCCGCTTTTCTGGCCCTCAAACGCCTCTTCACTTCGGAGCCGGTGCTACGGCACCCAGACCCAAATCAAATGTTCATTGTGCAAGTCGATGCTTCCGATGTAGCCATGGGAGGGGCTCTCCTCCAGCAAGGACCGGATGGTCTTCTTCACCCTTGCGCTTACTTTTCAAAAAAATTTGCGCACGCTCAATTAAACTGGCCCATCTGGGAGAAAGAGGCCTCAGCAGTTCATCATGCACTGACTCTATGGCGACAATTCTTGGAAGGGTCTAAAGTCCCCTTTGAGGTTTGGACCGATCACAAAAATCTAGCTGCCCTCACGGGGTCCCATAAGCTATCGGCGAAACAACAACGGTGGGCGGAGTTCTTTGCTCAGTTCCGTTTCACCCTGAAGCACGTCCCTGGGAAGCAGAACGTTCTCGCGGATGCCCTCTCCCGTTTACCACAATATCCGGTAAAACTCGAGAGACCCACCAACTCTCTGTTCACCCCTATGCAACGTGGGGCCCTACCTATGCTGGCTATGCAAACTCGATCCCAGCATCAGCACGCCTTACCCAACTTACAAGCTCCGCCAGCCCAACCGGCTGCCCAGCCGCCACCGCAACAGACCGGCGTTCCCGCCCTTCCTACCCCTCCGGCCGCCCAGCCGCCTGCAGTCTGCGCGCCGCCGCACGTAAGCACTAGCCCCATAACTGTTTCTAAGATCTCCATGGCCGACGGGGGGGCCCCCTCCAAAATCCCCATCTCCGAGTCCTTTTTAAATGTCCTTCGGGACCAGTGCCTTTTAGAACGCTCCGCTCATACCCTACCTCCTGGTGTTTTGGAACAGGGAGGGTCCTGGTACAAGGACTCGAAATTGTATGTACCCAAAGCTCTCCGGAAGGACGTTTTACATTTAGCTCATGGAGCCAAAACAGCTGGGCACTTTGGGTTTCTGAAAACCCTTCACTTATTGCGCAGACAGTTCTGGTGGGGGGGAATGCGTTCCGACATTGACTCGTTCATCCGCAGCTGTCCCGTTTGTGCCGCTGCGAAACGATCGCAGGGCAAACCCCCGGGACTGCTACAACCTCTTGAAACGCCCAGCAAACCTTGGGAAGTGATTGCTATGGACTTTATGACTGATCTCCCTCTCAGTGGGGGTAAAACTGTGTTGTGGGTTGTTACTGATTTGTTTTCTAAACAAATACATTTGATTCCATGCGCAGGGATCCCCTCTGCTCAGAAACTGGCCCGCCTCTTCGTGACGCATATCTTTCGTTTACATTCGTTTCCGCGTAAGATAATTTGTGACCGCGGAAGTGGTTTCGTTTCTAAGTTTTGGAAAGCTTTCCTTAAGTTGGTGGGAGTGGAACAAGGGTTGTCTAGTGCATACCATCCTCAAACTGATGGTCAAACTGAACGTGTCAATGCTGTACTTGAATGTTATTTACGCTGTTATGTTAACTACCACCAGGATGACTGGGTGGAACTGTTACCTTTAGCAGAATATGCCTACAATAATGCCATGCATCAATCCACAGGTTTTAGCCCATTTTTTGCTGTGTATGGACAAGATTTCAGTCCTATTGCTCCTGCAGATGATGTAGAGGGGGAGGGGAACCCCGACATTGCCTCCTGGGCACACGCCCTCCGTACCACTTGGCCCTGGCTCGTTAGCAACCTCGACCGGGCCAAGCGTAAATACAAAGCGCAAGCTGACAAACATCGCTCCCCCGGGGGTGATCTGCAAGTGGGTGCTTTGGTTTACCTTTCCACCAAAAATCTCCGTTCCACCCGTCCGTGCCATAAGCTCAGTGCTAAATTCATTGGCCCTTTCCCCATCACCCGGGTCATAAACCCTGTCACGGTGGAACTGGCTCTCCCCAAATCCTTGAGGCGTGTGCATCCTGTTTTCCACATTAGCCTCCTCAAACCCCATGTTGCTTCTCCACAGTGGCATCCGGATCCACCTCCTGCGCAACCCATCATGGTGGGGGGGGGGAGGAACACTTCGAAGTCTCCAAGATCCTTGACTCCCGTGTTCACCATGGCAACCTGCAGTATTTAGTCCGTTGGAAACATTTCCCCCCTGCCTATGACGAATGGGTGCGCGCACGGGATGTCTCCGCCCCCGACCTCGTCAACGCCTTTCACATTGCTTACCCGGATAAGCCAGCCCCCTTGCGAACTGGGAGGGGGCCTTGAGGGGAGCAGAATGTCAGGCTGCTATCTCGGTTTCGTTATTGCCTCTGTCTCTGCGCTGTATTGTCTGGCCCCCAAGGTCGCATACCTAGGCCTGGGAACTCAGCTCCTGGGAAACTGTATTCAGCCTATGCTTGTAATCTCCCGTCTTTTCTGCCTTATATTATCTCCCAGCTAGTGAGTCTCTCATAGCTGTCATTTTATTCGTTTGCACTGTATGCCTATTTGACCAGTAAAAGCCATCTGTTTGGACTCTATATGACTTTGTGGTGATTTCTGGTTCTGTGGGCCAAGGGCTGACAGATTGCCAACTCTGGGTTGGAAAATTCCTAAGGATTTAGGGGTAGAGCCTAAAGTGGGTTGGGTTTGGGGAGGGACCTCAGCAGGGTATAATAGCACAAAGTCCACCCTCCAAAGCAGCCATTTTCTCCAGGGAACTGATCTCTTTCATCTGGAGATCAGATGTAATTCTGGGAGATCTCCAGGCCCTACCTGGAGCTTGGCAACCCTACACGGCCCACTTGGGGATAAAGAGATTTATCCCATTCTATGGGTAAAATTCCAGAATTGGCTAATGCACAGATCGCCCCAGTTTTTTATGTCCTTCAGTTTATTGGCGTTTCTCTCAGCCCTGCACTGCTGATACATACATTCATTTTCATCAAACACTATAAGCCAGTGAGTGTAAATTGACTGCATGAAGATGCTTTTTGTATGGCGTTTAATGATGCAGACAGGAGCTCCCAGGCATTAATATAAAACACCATGCAAAAACAACAACAACACACAATCAGATCATGACTGCTTTCCCCTCAGTGTTTTATCAGTGTGCACATACACATTAGTAATGTAGTGGTGGGGGAAAGACAAATGAACTGAACTCTATGTGGCACTTGGTGCTAAATCCAAAAAGAAAAACCAGTACAATTGATAGGATTGCCAGGTCCCTCTTTGCCACCTGCGGGAGGTTTTTGGGGCAGAGCCTGAGGAGGGCAGAATTTGGAGAGGGGAGGGACTTCAATGCCATAGAGTCCAATTGCCATAGCAGCCATTTTCTCCAGGTGAACTGATCTCTGTCGGTTGGAGATCAGTTATAATAGCAGGAGATCTCCCGCTAGTACCTGGAGGTTGGCAAGAAAAAACAGCACAAGGCTCTATATATATTTCAAGTACAAAAACTATATTAAATAGATAATATAAATGACAAACAATGTAACAAATGTGAATTACCACCCAAAGTGTAACAAAACAAATAATATAGACAATACAAACATGAAAAATTCTCTCAATACACTTTCACAGTTTTCAAGTAGTGCATCAATTACAGTTTCATTCTTTTTGCCCATAAGGCTAAAAGTAAAGTTGAATATAGCTTCTGTAGAAGTCTTCTCAGCCAGAAAGGAAAATAGGAATGCCTTACTTTTGTACTTGAAATATATAGAGAGCTTTGTGCTGTTTTTTCTTGCTAACGCTTAGCTATAGCATAGGTGTATTTTTCCTTCCAGTACCTGGAGGTTGGCAACCCTAACAACTGAGAACATTTCTTCATAAAATACTGGGTAATTTGGAATCCAAAACATCTGGGGGTAACTTGGGAGGAGGAGAATTTTGGAAACATCCCTAGGCTCTTTTCTGTATCCAGTTGGAAGTCTCTTGTCCCTCCAATTGCTTTCGGCTGCATGAACAGGCCAAGCAGAAAGAGAGCAGGAAGCAGTCAGGCACCCCCATTCATTTTTTAAAATGTCCTGTAAGCCATTTTGGAACCAATTTTGGCCAACAAGCAGGATAAGGATTTAGTAAATAAATACCGGGTCAGGTCCCTGAAGCCAAACCCAACCCTCAATCAGATGCAGAGCATGAATGGACCTTGCAGAGGGCCAAGACTGGGGCCACCAGCCATAGCCAACAGTGACCACCAGCGTTAACTTTATTGTTGCTGCTGGGGACCAATGTAAGCCAGGAGTTTCCACCTATGGGATTCAATAAACTATCTACAGAGTAGCCAACAAAAAATCCAAATTAATCTGTAGGGAGTTGGTTAGTCCTATAGGTGGCCCTTTAACTAGGGAAGAGTGTAGGACTACACAGATGGCCAGGTTTGTTCCAGTCATATGATTCTACAATAGGGTTGCCAGCTCTAGGTTGGGAAATACCTGGAGACTTTTGGGGTGGGGCCTGAGGAGGGCAGGGTTTGGAGAGGGGAGGGACATAAATGCCATAGAGTCCAATTGCCAAAGCGGCCATTTTCTCCAGGTGAAAAAATATCGGCTGGAGATCGATTGAAATAGCAGGAGATCTCCAGCCACCACCTGGAGGTTGGCAACCCTATTCTACAATCAAGCTTCCTAAGTAACAAAAGCTTTATTGAAAAGTGCAAATCCATAGTTACCTGGCATTCTGATTTGCTTACATTGGCTTCCTTATTCCTTAAATAAGCAAAGGATGATGTTTGTAGGTAAACCCATGAGGGTCTTGCTCATATCACCCTATTTTGGTAGATTTAGCTACCACATACATAAATAGATGAAAGCCCACCCCCACCCCCCAATAGTTCCTAGAGGTTTTCTCTGCCAATTGGATAATTTTTTGTTACCATGTGCATTATCTTTCCAAACTCTGGATCGTTGTGCCGCAAGAGCTAATAAACCGGGACAACAGAAGGTGCTCTGCTCAGTGGGCAGAGCTACAAGGAAGGAGATGGCCCACACTAATCCTGCATCTGGTGGGGACAGCTGGGAAAACCAGCACAGATTGGACACTTCAACACATTTGGGCTGTAAAGGGATTGATGTCCCCACTTTGCAATTACCATCTGGAGACACCCAAGAACAGCGAATAAACAATCCGCCTTAATTTCGACAAGTTTTACTTTGGAATTAGGGCTAGGGTTTAACAATTGGCAGTAGGATAGAGTGAAAGAGGGAATCTGATCCTTTAGATATGATTGATTGAGTCTAAAGATAGGAACTGGTCTAGCTTTCACTTTCAGTCCAGAAAATTCACCATGGATTAATTTATAAGGTCATGGTTTCCTATTTAGAAACAGAAATAAGCAAGAGAGACTTCCAAACAAAATGCCAACTGTTGGTGAAGTGCATCTTGTTTGATCTGGCCAATTGTGATTCTGGTTGTTTACTTCTAACTGGGGAAGATTCTTAGTAAGAGACACGGAAACTTGTGCCTCCCAGGGCGGGGATGGTTTCAAGTTCTAGGCTCAGAAGGAAGAGCTTTGACTTAAAAGAACATTGACGTCTTGCCCTTCAGGAGTAATAAATCCTTGAGATTATGAACACTGTTTCACAAACTCATCTCATGTTCCTTGGAACAGAAGGGCCTGATTAGGTAGAAATACAGACACAGTTTGCTGGTTTGCATATACTCTGGAATGTGTATGGACAGATACAATTTCCAGTTTTCTTTCGCCTCCTTTGGTGTGAGGGTGCTGCACATGCCTGCTGTTAGTATAAATTTGCTCTTCTTTTTTTCTCAGAGTAATTCCCAACTAATAACTTGGTTACATTCAGATAGACAGGTGGATCAGGATGTTAAAGTAAACCAGGGGCAAGTGAAGCAGCAAAGGGCAAGTCAACTCAGTCAAGGGGCAAGTCTGCTCAGATCTAGACCTGGCACAGTTGCCAGGTCCCCCATAGCCACCAGCAGGGGATAGGGGGGCAGAGCTGCCAGCTCCAAGTTGGGAAACTCCTGGAGATTTGGGGGAGGAGCCTAGGGAGGTCAGGGACCTCAGTGGGATACAATGCTATAGAGTCCACCCTCCAAAGCATCCATTTTCTCCAGGGGAATTGATCCCCATAGTCGGGAGATGATCTGTAATTCTGGGAGATCCCCAGGCCCTACCTGGAGACTGGCATCCACCTCTGGTCAGTCTGAGCCAAGCAGTCCCTGTATAGGGATACCAGCTCTGGGTTGGGAAAAGCCTGGAGATTTTGGGAGTGGACTCTGAGGAGGGTGAGGTTTGGAAAGGGGACTTCAATGCCATACAGTCCAATTGCCAAAGCGGCCATTTTCTCCAGGGGAACTGATTTATATTGCCTGGTGATCAGTTGTAATAGCAAGGGATCGAAGAGCATCGCGATCATGTGACACATTCCAAAAAAACAGGAACTTTACTCAAGCGTCTATATTACAGTTGTAACTGAATTTGTAGCCTTTGTTGGAAAATGTTATTTCATTATTATATGATATGACTTTGAATATCATGACAACATTCAACTTTATTTGAATTATAAGCATATTTTGCATAGAACAATTGTTGTAATTTGCTTGGGCTATAACTGCTGGTTTTGTTCTACAACCTCTAGGTGGTGGCTGGAGATCTCCTGCTATTACAACTGATCTCCAGCCGATGGAGATCAGTTCACCTGGAGAAAATGGCAGCTTTGGCAATTGGATTCTAAGGCATTGAAGTCCCTCCCCTCTCCAAACCCTGCCCTCCTCAGGCTCCGCCCCCAAAATCTCCAGGTATTTCCCAACTCAGAGCTGGCAATCCTTCCTCCAGGTCAGCAGTCCACTGGGAACTTTCCCAATAAAGGGGCCATCTATATATGCTCAGATGGTCCATTTTATGGGTGATATTACCATCAACAAGTGAACTCCACTAATTTTTAAAATGGGGAGGGGAAACAACTTGTTCCTTCACACCATTTTTGTTCTTCCTCTTCAGGAAACTAAAAGAGGAGAGTGTTAGACAATACGGGGTTCTTCACTTTGTTTCCTTCCCCTTGAGAGAGAAATGGGTGTAGGGGCCAAATATGCTTGGAAATCCTGTTTTGGGGTGTGGATTTTAGAGGGAGGGGAAATACTAGGGTTTTCGGGTCCCTCTTCAACACCAGTGGGAGATATTTGGGGCGGAGCCCGAGGAGGGGGGGTTTGGGGAGGGGAGGGACTTCAATGCCACAGAGTCCAATTGCCAAAGTGGCCATTTTCTCCAGGTGAACTGATCTCTATCAGCTGGAGATCAGTTGTAATAGCAGGAGATCTCCAGCTATTACCTGGAAGTTGGCAACCCTAGAAAATACTAGTAATGCCAGCACAACACTTGATATTATTTCCTTTGGAAAGGTTGCAGCCAGAGTGGGGCAGATCCAGCCATCCTCCAAGGCATCTTCCTCCAAGCTGAGGAGACTTCCACCAACTTACATGACTCTTCCTCCAATGGAAGAGGCATTTTACTTGGAAGAAGGCTCCTTAGGCTTCTTGCTAAACTGAGGCACCAGAACAGAGAATGAACTAGTGAGCAGGCTGCTTGCGAGTTTTTCACACATTGCTGGGTCTATATATTGGGGACTTCTGCTGCCCATCCTCAAGCATTTTGTAGTCCCTGCCCATTGCCACCTTGGGCATTTTGTGTTTTGCCAGTCAATGTACTTAGGTCCCTTAGTTAGCTATGTCTTTAATTCTATGCACAGTTAGTCCCCTTGAACTCAATGGGAATACTTCTGAGAAAACATACTTGGGCTTAAATATTATGCATATTTACTTGTCAATGGAAAAATCTTTCAAAAGAATTTAGATTCTCCAACATCACTTGGAAATATAAAATAGATGGATGCAAGAAATCCCTCCAGATAATGCAAGAAATCTTTCGGATAAATGAACAGTCTCATTTGTATGTTAATGCATAATGCAAACAATTTTCTGTTCACACAATCAGTTTGTACACATTCTCTCTGCCTATGTGCATACATATTGGCCATTCAAAGCGCTGATTAAAGATTATTGTCCAACAAAACATTACTGTACTTCATTCAAGTATGGTTTTAAATTAAATGTGAAAGATGAGTGACAAAAATCATATTAAAGTTACATTAAGGATAGGAGAAATATTTAACAACCCATACATGGAGGAAAAAACAAAACAAAGGCCTTCTTTGAAGTAATGAATCTCCCAAACTGTCCCCAACCACATTAATCTGTTGCTTGAAGTGAAGTATGCAACACAAAAAACTAATGAAAAAAAGTATGTGTGAATGATGTGATGACAGTTCTGTACCCATCGCACATTCATCACAGGGCGAGGTTCCATCTGTTATGTATTTAGGCATTTTATTAAATGCTTCAGAGATGCGTAAGCGCAGAAGAATCTACCAACAGATTTTGCATATAAATAACCACATGCTATGTAGATGGCAGAGGCTGCGTGGCTGAGAGTGCCAAGTGACAGGATGCTGTCTTGCGGAGAAGACGGCAGCCTCTGTGTTATTGGCACAGCTGATCTTGCAAGGAGTTACTCAGGGCAGTTGAAGGTTTAGCTTAATGATTAGAAGGTTATCAAAAAATGTGAATTTTTATTTATAACTGGGAACATATACCTTATCAATGGGCAGGCTGTCAGATTGTCAGAGCAAATGGGCTCATAGGTGTTCTCTTACACCCACTGCCAAATATTACACAGACCTTCTTCATCCCGTTCTCCTCCCTACAAACCGACATTTAATTTTGCACAATCAGACTGAGAGGATTTTTCTACTTTTTGAAATTTTAATAGAAGCAGTTCCACTCGTTCTTTTTAAAGCTATTTTTGACTTACCCAGGTTATAACTTAAAGACACAGGAGGGTATCATGGACACAGTCTCACAGTACCTCTTTCAAGTCATCGAGATGCCACAGATCTGAACTGAGTGGGAGGCAGTTTGGAACTTTGGATCCTATACATGATACAAGGAGGGTTGGATGCAGATCTTACCCAAACATTCATACAAGCCCTTAGAAAAGAGAGTCCCTACTTCCTGATCCTGCAAGCACATTTAGAATTTTTAAAAAGTATAGTGACAGCCCATTCCTGAGAATTGGGCCGAAACTCTTTAGGAGTTTCGTGCGATGACACGTACTTATGCTGGCGGCGAGGCCCATCCCGCTGGCGGGTGAGCGTTGCGGGACCGCCCCTCACCCCTCTGCCGGCACGGCCTCTCTGTGACGCCGGCAACAGTGTAGAGAGGCCGCGCTGGCGCAGGGGGGCATTCCAGGGGCGGGTTGGGGGGGAGAAGCGGCTTCCTACCCCCTTTCAGCCACTTCCTCCGGCACCAGGAATGGCGGTGCTGCACCAGGTGCAGCCTTGCTGTTCCCTCTGGGGCGAAAGGCCCCAGTTAAACAAAAAAAAGCCAATAAACGGCTTTTTTTTTCTTTTTGCTTAACGGCATACGGGAATCCGTTTAGGAAGAGGCGCCACTGTGCCTTTTCCCCGCCATCCCTGTACGCCTCAGCTCAGGAATGGGCTGTGAGTGGCACCCATAGGAGCAGGAGCAATGCAAAATGGCTGTCATGGGGATTGCAGGCTAAGCATCCTCCTATGAGCCTATCTTGGCACTGCCTGGAGGTTGGCAACCATAAATTGGGATGTTTCTAACTTATTCTCAGCTCCTTGTGGAGATACCAACACCAATTGTCAGGCTTCTATAGTGTGATAGACCTACTTATTTCCTTCCTTGGTGTTACTTTTTCTGTTTTAATGTTTGTGGCAATAATTCTCAGTATCTCATTTCTTTCTAAGTGTGACTAGAGCCAAGGGTCAATTATTGACAGACCCGAGATCCTTAAAAGCTGTAGCACTCTGGTAATTAAGACTGTTAGTGAGATGGAGGGCCTCTTTTTCTGCTATTTGATGTAGAAAAGGTCCAAAGGGAGATTTATAATTTTAATTCAAACACAGTCTTTGTCATTTTATTAACGTGACTTAGTTTGCTGAGCAGCTCTGGATCCTATCTTTTGCCAACGGCCTCATATGTTAGATCTACCGAGGCACTTTAGAGATTAAAAATGCCGCACAGTTTGTGCAGGAGAGGAAGTAAGATTTCCACTAGTGCTAAATACCTGTCCCTTGTGTTGATTTCTACTATTGCGCTAACAATCTGCAAGAGTTTTAGGGGGGGTGGAGACATGCAAAAAGGCATAATGCTGACACTGCGACGTCATTAACGGTGCAAACCTAGAAGTGACATTATCATGTCAGCATGACACTCTAGGATTCCCATAGAGTTTTGGGGAAATCCTAGAGCATGGCACCAAAGTGATGATGTCACTTCCGAGTTTGCACCAGAAGTGACATCAGTGTGATGTTTATTTTCCACCCGCTATTCTGCTGAGCGGTGGGAAGCCACCAGGGCTGCTGGGTGGGAGGCTGGCCTGGCAGCCCTAGCTCCAGCCCACCAGGAAGTTTCTCTATAACTTAAATGGCCAGGGTAACTTTTTCTCACAACGCCCTAATAATCATGGGCCAGCTAAATTTGCAAATGAAAATAAAGTCATTTAAAAGGTACACAAAAGAAAGCATAACGTGTAGCTGAAGCCAACTACTCTGCCTCCTGATATTCCCTCTCTAACCAATGTGGCTGTTCTTTGCTGCCCTGACATCCATCCAGGTTCCTGCAGTAAACATGATCTGAATGAATCTAAAACAAAGATGACAGAGCAAAGATGAAGGGAAGTGTCTTCTATTCAAAACAGCAAGCTACATAATTTCACTCAGTGTATAGCTCCTAACTGACCACATTGACAACTGCGGTTCATTCTTATTTTTCATGATGAAACTCAGATTTGTTTATGAAGACCACCATGGAGAATGCACAGCCATTCCTGGCATTTGATTTTCAGCACATCCAGAGACTATTTCCCCCTAGAAAAACCACTTTTGACTATTTGTGGCTGTAGTGCAGCATTTCCTGTAATCCCCACCAGGTTGTCGGTCCTTTCTATGAATGTCAAAAGGTGTCAGTGTTACAAGACTTTGGGGGTTACCGCACTTGTATTCCCAGCGATGTATTAAGAGTTTGAAAATGTTATAAAAAATACTGTTCGCACTTTCTATGTATTCCCACCGATGTATTAAGAGTTTGAAAACATTATAAAAAATACTGTTCGCACTTTGTTTGGCCCCTTTAGCTGTGAAGACGTCTTCCAACCATTTATAAGCCGTTGTATCCAAAAACCCTTTTAAAGCGATGTTTTTATAACATTTTCAAACTCTTAATACATCGCCCCAGTTGATAATGTTGATATATTTCCATAAATGGAACAACAGCCCATGTAGGAAGTGGAGTCATGTTGCCTAGTGATACAGGAGGTCATTAAATCACTACAGAAATAACATGGGTCAAAACAATGAACAACATTCTTAGCATAAACTATAACTGCTGATAGTGCTGGCCGAGCCACCGAAAAATACAGACATGGGATAGGGGATGGCAATTTGGAGAACACTGCCAAATAAAGTTTGCCAATGACTAGGGTTGACAACCTCCAGGTACTAGCTGGGGATCTCCTGCTATTACAACTGATCTCCAGCTGATAGAGATCAGTTCACCTGGAGAAAATGGCCGCTTTGGCAATTGAACTCTATGGCATTGAAGTCCCTCCCCTCCCCAAACCCCGCCCTCCTCAGGCTCTGCCCCAAAAACCTCCTGCTGGTGGCAAAGGGGGACCTTGCAACCCTACCAATGACTCAGAAATAAAACACGAGTGAACAGTTCAGGCCTAATAAACCAATTTTGGGGGCAAATTGCCCAGAAAATTCTTACGTTATGCTGTGCTTAATAAAACAAAATGTATCTGAACTCGAGTATGCACCAGAGAACTGAGTAATGTTAAAAGACAAGAAAGGCCAGTGTAGCGGATTTGCTACTTGAGGAGCACTGAAAAGATCACCATGTGTAAAAGCCCCTTTCAAAAAGTGTCTTACTCAATGCCAGTCTCCACACAGTTATTGCAGCTCTGTAATTTTTTTTAACCATTATCTATTTATGTTGTTGCCCTGACCTGGATGGCCCAGGTTAGCCTGATCTTGTCAGGTCTCAGAAGCTAAGCGGGGTCAGCCCTGGTTAGTATTTGGATGGGAGACCACCAAGGAATACCAGGGTTGCTGTGCAGAGGAAGGCACTGGCAAAACCACCTCTGTTAGTCTCTTGCCATGAAAACCCCAAAAGGGGTCGCCATACGTCGGCTGCGACTTGACGGCACTTTACACACACACACGCACACACACACACACACACACACACACACATTTATGTTGTTGCCAGATGTTCATTCCATGTTGTTATTCTGCTGAGTTTATTGATACTCTTTCACTGGATTCTTTACTTTTTAAATGGCAAGCTACCTCAAGAGTTTGTTAGTTGGGGCCACAGAATAAAACAAAAGTTTTAAATAAATAGTTGGACAAATAAAGTTGGATAAAACGTCAAGAGCCAAGCTGCTTTGCGAACAGCCTGTTACTGAATGAGAGTTCTTCGTCATGTGAATGAGAATTAGGTGCTGACAGCCTATGAGCCAAACCAAAACAGGCTCTGGGCCAGGTTTAGATGATGAGTAAATTTTACATGCTCAAGTAAGGAAGTGGGAGGGTAATTGCTGCTTTCCTGGCTGATGCAAATTATTGGAAAGTACTAGGGTTTTTTTGTCTGAAATGAACAGCAAGCTATCATTTACGCAGGGAGGGCATGTCAGAAGTACCGAAGGTGTAAGAGTCAATCAAGAAGTATTGGCACCTGGCTATATTTAGCTCTAGTTGCAGCTTGAAGTATAAGGAAATGTTTCATTTTTTATAAAATTAACTTTTATATACCCAATGCAAGATTAGCCATTGGATTACACTGATTCATGCAGCATCGTAAGGCTCAAACTCATACATAACTTGTCAAGTACCTTTAAGTCTTGAAGAGTAAAGCTATGACTCTTACAGTGTCATCATAAGCACATCAACACACAAAGCTGCATTATACTGAATCAGACCATTGGTCCATCAAGGTCAGTATTGTTCACTGGCAGCGGCTCTCCAGGGTCTCGTGTTGAGGTCTTTCACATCACCTGCTTCCTGACCTTTTAACTGGAGATACCAGGGATTGAATCTGGAACCTGCTGTATATAAAGCGGATGTTGTTCAAGCCCCATAGCCCCGCAAAGCTATTTATATATCTATTTTTCAAGTATAGCCCCGTCTGCAGATATCTAAATCCTTGGAATGGGGCAGCAACACAGGGGGAGGGGAAACAGATGCTTCTGTAATCATGGGGGACTCCCCCCCCCCCGGGTTGCAGAAAAATCTGAAACTAAAAAAAAATTAAATTGGGGGACATTAATCCTTCCCCAAAAGAGCATTGTCTGAGCAAGCACAGACCATGCTCTTACCTCCTCCTCCGTTGGTAGGCCTGGTGGGGGTGGGGGTGGGGGTGGGGGTGGGGGAGGCAGCCTAGCAGTAATGGGGATTAGTGGCAATGGTAGTGGGGGGAGCCTTAGTGGGCCTGCTTGGAGCCATGACAGGCAAGCTGCTGCGAGTGGTGAGGGAAGGAATGAAAGAAGCCCATTGAGCCCTTTAGTGGGTGGTGATGGGGTGTGTGTGACGGCGGCGGGTGCAGAAAGAGAAAGAAATAGTCATGGGGTGAGGTGGGTCAGAAACAGAGTGATGGAACAGAGTTGCCAGCTCCAGGTTGGGAAATACCTAGAGATTTTTGGGACAGAGCCTGAGGAGGGCAGGGTTTGGGGAGGGGAGGGGTCTTCAATCCCATAGAGTCCAATTGCCAAAGCGGCCATTTTCTCCAGGGAAACTGATCTCTATTGCCTGGAGATCAGTTGTAATAGCAGGAGATCTCCAGCCACCCCCTGGAGATTGGCAACCCTAGTGATGGGGTGGGGGCAGAAAGAGAGAGAACGAGGGAGTGATGGGGTAGGGGGCAGAAAGAGAGTGATGGGATTGGGGAGACAGAAAGAGAGAGTAACAGTGTGGGGGGAAGAAAGAGAGTGCTGGGCTGGAGGAGCAGAAAGAAGGAAAAAAGAGGAAGGGAGTGCTGGGGTGGGAGCAGAGAGAGAGATTGACAGGCATGGGGAGATAGTAAGAGAAGGGGTGGCAGCCTGGAGAAAGAGTGAGAGGCAGAGAAGTGGGGGAGAGGAGAGGAAACAAAGGTGGAGGGAATGGGATGGCCATGGGAAAGAGAGAAGGCAGGAAAAGGGAACAAGCTATAGGGGGCTTTCAGGGAAATAAGAAATAGTGCTGGAGAGAGGAATTAGATGCCCCCTGCAAATGTTTGCAGGTTCTTACTTTATTTGTAACCTGCCTTTCTTTCCAATGAAGACCCAAACTGGCTTACATCTTTTCCACTCATCCATATTATCCTCAAGGGATGGAAGGAAGCGTGGTACAGCCTGATCTCGCCAGATCTCAGAAGCTAAGCAGGGTCAGCTCTGGTTAGTATTTGGATGGGAGACCACCAAGGAATACCAGGGTTGCTGTGCAGAGGAAGGCATTGGCAAACCACCTCTTAGTCTCTTGCCATGAAAACCCCAAAAGGGGTCGCCATAATTCGGCTGCGACTTGAAGGCACTTTACACACACACACGTTATCCTCACAACAACTACCCTGTGAGTTCAGAATAGGCGGAGAGTGTGACTGTTCCAAGGTCACCCAGCAAGCTTCCATGGAAGAGTGGTGATTTGAACTTGGACCTCCCAGATATTAGTCTGACACACTAATCACCGCACCAAACTGGCTCTTAGTGTGCTTGTGTGTGTGTAAAGTGCCGTCAAGTCATACCTGACTCATGGCGACCCCTTATGGGGTTTTCAAGGCAAGAGACTAACAGAGGTGGTTTGCCAGTGCCTTCCTCTGTATAGCAACCCTGGACTTCCTTGGTGGTCTCCCATCCAAATACTAACCAGGGCTGACCCTGCTTAGCTTCTGAGATCTGACGAGATCAGGCTAGCCTGGGCCATCCAGGTCAGGGCCTTAGTGTGCTTAGGCACAACTATTTTCCCCAACAATAGAATGGGTGAATATTCAGTGTAGCCCTATATGTTTGTAATAACATTACCAAATACAAACTTTTAAGTTGTTTTCATCTTCAGCTAGACTTATATTTCCTATTAAATGCAGTGGATTGAGGAAAAAATCAACAGTGGATAAAGCAAGTAACAAAGGCACACATTTTCCACCCCCAATGCAAAGTGATTTCCCGGTGGCTGAACAGAATGCCTGCCAAAACGATGCGGCAAACTCCTCTGAGGCAGTGAATTATGATGAGAGGACTTGAGACTGAGTGGGTTTCCCTCCTCTGGCTCCTAGGGGGAGAACTTCTTGGCCTTCCTGTGGAGTCAGTTTCCTTCCTTTCTCAAGGATGATGCTTGGCTCAGATGAGCTGACTGTGAATGACTCAAGTTAAACCAGGCTATCAGTTTCAGATGTTTGGTCTGTGGGATGTGGAGGGGGAAACAGACTTTGAGGAGATCATGTAAGAGCAGCAGGCTGCTCAGAGAATGATTCAAAAGTGATTACTGCCATCATCCTTAAAAAGAAGAGGATGAGTAGTTTCAAGCAACCTTCTTAGAATTCATCCAGGATCATAATTCTCTAAAGAGCCATCCTGCAATATCAGCCTGTGTACTCTAAGCAGACTGACAGGGATGGGAAAAGATGGACTTGCAGCCCTTCTCAAGGGCTTCCAAACGAATTTTAAAACAGAGGGGGAATCATATACATCTCCATCTTGGGTGAAAAGTTCACTTTCAATGAAAAGTGAGCACAAGCAAACACATTATATAAAAGGTATGGGGTTCAAATGCTCAAGACCCACAATCATTATTATTATTGCTGCACAAGAAGAGAGAAGTAAAGTTTTGAAGTGTGGGAGTAAGTAAAAGGTTGGTTTAAATATAATAGTGCAAAGTCTCCATCCCAGAATTCCACTCACTTTGACACTTTTCTAGATGCTTCCTATAGTCCCTTTTAGAAGATTACTTACTCCAGCGTGATAGCGTGATTTCTGACCGGACTGTCCCAAGAAACCCTGCCACTCCAATCAGTGACCAAACTGAGAACTGCATCCCTTGCAGATGTTGGAACAGAAGGACTGTACCGTGTCTCTTTCTACAAAGCACACCAGAACTCCAGAGGGGGCAGGAGAGCTGGTAAGTAAGGTGGGCAGTTCAGATTGCTCCATATTCGTCCTCTTGTCTGCTCTGCTGCTGGTTTTTTTCCCTAAAGCAGAGATGGGGAACATCAGGCCCGCGGGCCGTTTACAGCCCCCGAGGCCATTTTTGGTGGCCCCCGGGAGCTCCAGGGCCCTGCCGCAGAAACACAGCGCAGCACGGCCCTCCCTGAAGCTGCAGCGTGCAGGAACGCTGCGGCCCCTTTAAACCCCCTCTCGCCGACTGTCAGCTGTTAATCGGCGAGAGGAGGGGGGAGGGAGCACAACACTTTAAACCTCTCTGGCCGCTGAGGGAGGGGGGAAGAAGAGAAAAAAGCCAGCCGCTCCCGGTGGTGGCACATGCGCGTGGGAGCCAATCAGGTGGAGGACTTTTGTGGACTGGGGTGGGGGGGAGGTGGGAAGGCTGAAGCCCGGTCGCATGGAGCCAGCTGTGTGTGTGTGTGAAGGCTTTTCTCTCTTTTCTTCCTTTTTCTGTCACTCTCTCTCCTATTCTTTCTCTCTTTTTCTGTCTCTTTCTTTTCCCCCCCCCTCTCTCTATTTTTCTTTTTTCTCTCCTTCCCTTTTCTTTCTTTCTTTCCCTTTCTTATTTTCCTTCTTTCCTTCTTTCTTTCCTTCCTTCTTTCCTTACTGCCTTTCTTCCATCTTTCTATCTTTCCTTACTTCTTTCCTTCTTTCCTTCTTTCCTTCTTTCTTTCCTTCTTTCCTTGCTTCTTTCCTTCTTTCCTTCCTTCTTTCCTTCTTTCCTTGCTTCCTTCCTTCTTTCTTTCCTTCTTTCTTCCCTTCCTTCTTTCCTTTCCTTCTTTCCTTCCTTCTTTCCTTCCCTGCAGATCGACCGCAGGCTGCATGCTGCACCCCCCTGGCACCTCGGTTGCCTGGCCCTGGACCCACCACTGGCTGCCCTTTGCATAGCCTCCCCTAGGGTTGCCAACCTCCAGGTGGTGGCTGGAGATCTCCTGCTATTACAACTGATCTCCAGCCAATAGAGATCAGTTCCCTTGTGAAAATGGCCACTTTGGCCATTGGGCTCTATGGCTATGCAGTTTTCCTCCCCAAACCCTGCCCTCCTCAGGCTCCACCCCCAAAACCTCCCGCCAGTGGTGAAGAGGACCTGGCAACCCTAGCTTCTCCCCCCCACACACCATGAGATCTATGCCCGGAATGGCCCCCAAACTAGGTTATAAATATGCAAATGGTCCTTGGCAGAAAAAAGGTTCCCCACCCCTGTTCTAAAGCAACAACAACAAGAAAAGTTGGTTTTTATATGCTGACTTTCTCTACCACTTAAGGAAGAATCAAACCAGCTTACAATCACCTTCCCTTCCCCTCCCCCCAACAGACACCCTGTGAGGTAGGTGAGGCTGAGAGAGTGTGACTAGCCCAGGGGTCTGCAAACTGCGGCTCCCGAGCCACATGCGGCTCTTTGGCCAGTTGAGTGCGGCTCTCCCAACTTGGTTCGGAGCCCCTGCTCTCGCGCCTGCTCACGCCAGCAGCCGGGCTGCGGAGCCGGCGCGCCTGAGAGAGAGAGAGAGAGAGAGAGAGCACAAGAGAGCAGGCGAGCGGGCGTGCTGTCTCCCCCCCGCCATGGAGAATGGCCAGGTCCCCCTTTCCCTTTCCCTCAATGGTTGGGAGGCTAAAACCTCCCCTCCCCTCTAGCCGCGCGATTGCTGGGCGGGCGGCTCGGGGGTTCCTGCCCCCCTCGCCCGCCTATCAGCTGTTGGGTGGGGTGGGCTTTGTTTGGTAGACCTGGCCTCCAGCTGAGTCCCATTGGGAGGCCATGTCTACCCACTGGCTTTCTTGGCGGTAGACCTGGACTCCGAGGCCAGGTCTACCAATTGGCTTCTATGGGCCTCCGGAGGCCAGGTCTACTGCCAAGAAAGCCAATGGGTAGACCTGGCCTCCCAATGGGACTCAGCCGGAGGCCAGGTCTACCAATAGGCTTTTATGGCAGTAGACCAGGCCTCCAGACGAGGGCTCCAGATGGGGAGGGGGAAATGGCAGGGACTTACAATTTAATTTTTATCAATAAATAAGATCACTATTAAGTATGATATCAAGTTCTATTCAGTGTACCTATAGTTTAATTAAGACTTAAAACTTTAATTAAAGTTTATTAAGTTAATAAACAGTGTACCTACCTATATAGTTTAAGTTTAAGAAATTTGGCTCTCAAAAGAAATCTCTGTCGTTGTACTGTTGATATTTGGCTCTTTTGACTAATGAGTTTGCTGACCCCTGGACTAGCCCAAGGTCACCCAACTGGCTTCATGTGTAGGAGTGCGTAAACAAATCCAGTTCACCAGATTAGCCTCCGCCGCTCATGTGGAAGAGTGGGGAATCAAACTCAGTTCTCCACATCAGACTCCAATGCTCCAAACCACCGCTCTTAACCGCTACACCACGCTGAATCTCCTTGTGTGGATTTTATTCCTAAAGCAGCCTCCCCCTTCCACTGAACAAACCAGCTGTAAAGCTGACAACAGTTTCAAAGTGGCCCTGTCTGAGGCTATGAGAGGACAAGAAGAGTCACTGGAAAAGGCAACCATGTTGGGAAAACCTGAAGGCAGCAGGAAAAGAGGAAGACCCAACATGAGATGGATTGACTCAATCAAGGAAGCCACAGCCCTCAGTTTGCAAGACCTGTTAATGACAGGACATTCTGGAGGCCATTAATTCATAGGGTTGCCATAGGTCAGAAGTGACTTGACAGTACTTAACACACAGCAATGGTTTCATACTAGCTTCTCTCCCACCCAACTCATCAATTGCTTCTGTGGTTGACATGATGTTTGACTTGAAATTGATGGCTCATTGTTAAATTGTCCTCTATAATGTCACATCCAGTACTGTTGAGATCAGAGTCCCTAAAAGATAATTGACCTGTGGTGGTATGAATCACCATTTGATGCTACAGTTAGAAAGTGAAGAACGTGTACCGTATTTTTCGCTCCATAGCATGCACCTGACCATAACACGCCCCCCCCCCCAGCTGGCCGTCGGGGCAGGGAAAGCCGGCTCATGCTGGAACGACGCGAGCCAGCTCTGTGCGCCCCTCCCGCCTCCCAGCTGGGAGGCCAGTGGGGAAAGCTGGCTTGTGTCGTTCCAGCATGCCCAGCCGGCTCTGTGCATCCCAGGGCGCTGGAATGACGCGAGCCGGCTCTGTGCGCCCCACCCACCTACCAGCTGGGAGGTGGGCGGGGAAAGCCGGCTTGCTGTTCCAGTGCGCCCAGCCAGCTGTGTGCTCCCCACCCGCCTCCCAGCTGGGAGGCGGGCGGGGCGGACAGAGCCGGCTGGGCGTGCTGGAATGGGGCGCACAGAGCCAGCTCGCGTCGTTCCAGTGCGCCCAGCCGGCTCTGTGCGCACATTCGCTCCATAACACGCACAGACATTTCCCCTCACTTTTGAGGAGGAAAAAAGTGTGTGTTATGGAGCGAAAAATACAATATGTCTGGGCTAGCAAAAAAAAGGACATTTTTTCAAAACACAATAAACTCCTAGTAACTTTATATATGGCTTGCTTTCATTGTTGGCCTTTTAGATAAGCCTAATAATTCTGGATGAATGAAAATCCTAAAATGTTTGACAATTTAGCCAGAGCTGAATTTTTAAACTGTGATCTTTGTCATTAAGTTATGACACATTCATGATGGAAACCTTTCTTTAAAGCTGTGCTATTCCAGACTCAACCTTTCAACGGGATGCTGTGAGCCTACTCACAATTAAACAATGTTCCAAGAGATTCAAGGGCGTACATAATTGAATGTAGCCCAGGATTTAATGATAGAAGCTAATATATAAAACTATCCCTGTATATTTAACAGTGGTTGCCAGTTAAAAGTGATCTGTGGTTGAGTCCCCTTGCAATGTTTATGTTGGATGAAAACATTTAATTATGTTTCACCTGGCTTTGCCTCAAAATATATCTGAAAATCCACATATCCATAGATCTCTTTTAACTTGTCACTGCCTTCAAACTGCAGCTACCATCTGCTTTTGTTTTAGCAATGTAGCAGTTTCATAATCAACTACAAGGTTTTTGGAACTCAATATTTTACTGTACCTTGTCATGTAACTTAATATTACATTGGATGCAGAGAACAGTGATGAATGATCATCCTACCTTGACGAATTTGGTGGACACAGACAGGTATACAACAATAACTCTGGAAGCAAATAGTTTTATCCTGAGCCAGGGCCACAGTTCTTGACTCAGTGTGGTAGAGTAGATGGGGTCATGTATTTAGAGGTAGAACACTCATCTTCAGCTAGGAATGGACTGGATTAGACCAAAATTCTAGTCTAGCAAGGGCACCTGCATGATGCAGTGTTTTGACTAGAAATGGCAGACTCAAGTTCAAATTCCCATTATGCTATGGATGGAATTGGGGCAGTCATTCCTTCCCAGCATTACACATCTCACAAATTTGTTATGTGGACAAAATGGGGAAGGGGAATAGCATATATCCAACCGTAAACTCCTTAGAAGGAGGAAAGTCCAAAATTCAATCCCTGGCATCTCCAGTAGAGAGGATCAGGCAGTAGGTGATGTTAAAGACCTCCATCTGAGACCCTGGAGAGTCACTGCCAGTCAGAACAGACAAAACTGATGATGGTAGACCAATCTGACTCAGTACCAGGTAGCTTCATGTGTGGTACAAACAGATACAGCCTATTCTTCAACAACTGTTCGCATGTCTCTGGAAAACTCATAACCAGGGCACGTTAGATGCAACTAATAATTGTTTAACCCATTGTTTTACAACAATCTACCTTGAGTCTCAGTGAGAAAGGCGAACTATAAATAACATACAATAAAATAATGTAAAATGAATTGTTGTCTTTCTCCAATATCAGGTTGTGATGGAATTTAGTATTAATTATGTATGGTGTACAGTTCATATATGGAATTTATATGTATAAACATGGAAGGCTTGACTGCATCCTGCTTATAGATTTTTTTCAGGTTCCCTGTAAAATTTACTCTTCCTTTTTTCGGCCTTTAACAAGCAAGCCAAAATGAAGAGATGTATTTATTGCTTATTGTTAGAATTGCAAAATGGCTTTTAAAATATATTTTTGTATTAATTTTCCAAACTGAAAACCACAACCCAAGAGTTGCGAAATGTTGATTTTATTCCAAACTAGTTCACATCAAAAAGAACAATGCCACATAGTTGTTTAATGCCAGTTTGTTTAGTGCCCGCTCAGAGGAGCATCACATTACGCCTTCTGAGGGCACAAAGCAGAACGTTCAGTAAAGTGATGTGTTGGCTTATGCAAGAGCATCTATATAAACTGGTCACACCCTGTGATCCCTAAATCCCCCTAATTTGGAATTCAGTGAAACCTCCTTTCCCCTCTTTTTTTGGGGGGAGGGGGCAAAGCTTGGAATTTTAACCTTTTGTCTTAAAAACAGTTTAGGTAAAACAGAAATGACATGTATGATTATATAGGATTGATTTCTCTAGGGTATGCCAGTGTTCTGGGTCTAGGAAATAATGTTTCGCTTAATCAGATATCAGACTCCATTTATTGTTAAATAAAATGTTTAATTAATATATTGTCTGTTTATTGGATGGGAAATTCACTATGAAACTGGAACAAATAAACAAACAAACCTAAATTCCTTCTTAGAGTTCGATGTCTGTGCCCTTCAGAGAGTGTTGTAAGGTTTTAATCTCTCCATGTGACTATTTAATGCCCCCTCACAGGTAGGCTGGAGTGACTGCCATGTAGGGTTGCCAGGTCCCTCTTTGCCACCGGCAGGAGGTTTTTGGAGTGGAGCCTAAGGAGGGCTGGGTTTGGGGAGGGGAGGGAATTTAATGTCGTAGAGTCCAATGGCCAAAGCATTTTCTCCAGGTGAACTGATCTCTATCAGCCGGAGATCAGTTGTAATAGTAGGAGATCTCCAGCTAGTACCTGGAGGTTGGCAGCCCTACTGCCATGAGTAATCAGATGTACATGAATGTAAAAGTTGTCATTTTGGATATCTTTGATAGCCTCTAAGAGACTTATCCTGTAGTAACCAGACTAATCAATTTTAGCCATTTATACTTATGGCTATCATACAATATCCTGTTATCTGCATACATTGAGGTCTGGGCCTACTAGGGTTGCAAGCTTCATGTTGAGAAATACCTGGAGATTCTGGAGGTAGAGCCTGAGGAGGGCGGGGTTTGGTGAGAGGAGGGACTTCAATGGAGTGTAATGCCACAGAGTCCCCCTTCCAAAGCAGCCGTTTCCTCCACGTGAAGTGATCTCTGTTGCCTGGAGATCAGTTGTAATAGCAGCAGGAGAGCTCTAGCCACCACCTGGAGTTTGGCAACCCTAGGGCCTGTTCACATTATTATTGCGGTCTGTGCAATTGTGAGAGCCCAAAGAGAGTGCTGAGTAGGGTTGCCAACCTCCAGGTGAGGGTTGACCAACTCCTGGAATTACAACTGATCTCCAGCCAATTGAGATTAGTTCCCCTGGAGAAAACGGCTGTTTTGGACGGTGGGCTCCATGGCTTTATACCCTGCTGAGGTCCCTCCCCTCCCCAAACCCTGCTGTCCCCAGGCTCGATGATGTCTGTTAAAACAGATGATGCCTGTAAACTCACAACAAGCTATATAAGACTTTTTTGGTATCACCTACGGGATGGATACCAAACACCTTGAAGCAGAATACACGTGCTATCATTTCTACTGAATACAATGCACAATGTTTTCATTTTCCAGCCTTCATGCAACCAGAAAATTCTTAATAGTTGATACCACATGTAGTGACATACTTAAGGTATCAGATCCCTGCTCAAGTAAGCACTGAAGTTACCAAGAAGGAGGGGAAAAGATGGTGATGGTAACAACAACAGTACCAATACAAATAATGCCTTGTGACACGCAGGCAGGTAGGTAGGTGGGGGGGGGGGGAAGAGGGAGGGAGGCGGACTGAGAAGGGGGTTGTATACAATAAGTGTATAATTGCTACATGTATTTTTGCATTTAATTACTACTAATTTACAAAACTGCACATCTCAGCGATAGTGCTTTGGAAATCAGGCCCATAAGACGTGTGTGCTAAAACGATGTACCAGCTGCTTAAATGAAAGGACATAACAATGATGCAAGCAGAAATATGTATTCATTGAATTAGCCCTTTACCCAGATGAGATGTTACTTATATGGACAGTCTGTTCCTTCCTGGCCGAAAAAAGTGGCAATTCCCACAATAACAAGCAAGATAATTTCAATGAATAATTGTGATTTATGTCACTCCGAAGTCCAGCATTTAGCCAGAATGGTTCCCTCTGAAAAGGAAACACACATCCACCTGGGAAATAGCAAGCAACATGTGTAAATTCTCTTTTGTCTATAGAAAATGATGAAACAGCCCAAAACTTCATTACTTCTTGTAACTTCCTGAAATCTGTTCCCCAAATCCCTTGCACCAACAGCCTACTGAATAAATGATTTACAGAGATTTCTATGGCTTTCCCAGAGCATTCGCCCAGCTTTGTGGACAAGTAAGGAAGTAAGGGATTACAACCAACTACAGTATTCAGGTCAGCCAAAGTTCACTTCTTGATCGAGCCCTAAGTTGATGGTGACAATTTCCAGATATTTAAAGACGGACCATTTGGGGAGCTAGACATTGCATGAGACAGTTGTCTAGTGTGTGCTCTTCAAGGATCAAGACCATATGCCTTTAAATGAATAAATCAAAATACAAAAAGATGAATCTTGGATAACTACTGAACAGGTGTACCCAATGTGTATGGCATCTTTGATACCTCTGCAAAGCAAATAGTTTTACCCTTTGATAATCACATATTCATGACAAAAGTAGAATTCAGAAAGGAGAAAGAAACGAGGTGACCAAAATTCCTATTTATTTTGTCCATTATAGAGTGAACACAAATGACCATTTACCAAGATGCAAATTTATCCCAGTGCATGTAACCTCTTAGTAAAGTAGCTGTCTGTCAAGGAGAATTCTGCCACTTCTCTAATTCCTTGGATTTCTGATGGAGCCAGATGGACTGTAAACATTTCTTCATCATTGGATAGAAAGACCTTTTAATAGGAGTATGCATGTGGACCATAATAAATTGCCACTTGGTAAACAGTTATATATACAGGATCTTACAACTGAATGTTGATTTTACAGCATAAAATTATCAGTAATAAACAGCCATAAAACAAGTCATAAACTAGTCATTTATTAAAAAGCCATTAAAAACCAGTCAGGATATTAAACAACAACCTCAAAAAAATAGTCATAAAACAGTCCTCAGGCTAGACATAGACCCTATAAACAGCTTTAAAAATGGAAACTGTCTGCTCAAAGCCTGGGTAAAAACAAATGTGCTGTCCTGGTGCCTAAAAGAGAGCAAGAGAAGCTCCAGGTGAGCCTTAATGGGAGATGACATTGGCATTCTAAATGCAAGGGGCCGCCACTGAAAAAGTCCTGTTTCTGATTATTGCTTTCCTTATCCCTGCAGTTAAGGGCACAGAGGGTTTGAGAACAGGATCTTAACTGGAAGCTGAACAGTAGAGAAGGAGCCAGTCCTTCAGGTACTCCAGCCCCAAGCTGTTTAATGGGTTAAATGAACTAACTGACTGTCAGTAACTGCAGATTTTCAGCACAGGAATGATATATGCTGTGTCCAGTCCCTAGGGTTGCCAGCTCCAGCTTGGGAAATACCTGGAGATTTGGGAGGTACAGCCCAAGAAGGGTGGGATTTGGGGAGCAGACAGACTTCAATCGATTATAATGCCATGGAGTCCACCTTCCAACTCTATGAAAGGGACCATCAGGGTTATCTTGTCCAATCCTCTGCACAATGCAGGAAATTCACAACTGCCTCCCTCTACACTCCCAGTGACCCCTACTCCATACCCAGAAAAAACTCCATGGCCAAAAAAAAAAAATACTCCAGGATCCCAGGCCAATGTGGCCTGGAGGAAAATTGTTTCCTGATCCCAAAGTGGCAATCGGAATTTCCCTGAGCATGTAAGAAAGGGCCACGAGAGCCAAACACCGACACAACCTTTCCTGCTCTCCCTCTCATGAACTACCTAAGTTCACAAACTCCTGGTGAACTGATCTCCAGGTGAACTGATCTCTGTCGCCTGGAGATCAGTTGTAATCCCAGGAGATCTCCAGATACCACCTGGAGGTCAGAAAGCCTACCAGGCAGCCCTATTTTGTACCGACTTTTCCATTTTCAAAGGCAGATTAACTTTACATCATCACCTTGGCAGCCCATTAAACTGTCCTCTTTATAATAATAATTAAGTGCCATCAAGTTACAACCAACTTATAGCAGCACTTCATGGGGTTTTCAAGGCATGAGATGAGCGGAGGTGGTTTGCCAGTGCCTTCCTCTGCACAGAAACTTTTGTCTTCCTTGGTGGTCTCCCATTCAAGTACTAACCATGGACAATGCTGCTTAGCTTCCAAGCTCTGAAGAATGCTGCCTAGTCTGGGCCATTCAGGTGGCTGCCCTCTTTAAATCCACTGCCTATCACCTTGGATTAAGTTAGGGTTGCCAGGTCCCTCTTCACCAACAATGGGAGGTTTTGGGGGCAGAGCCTGAGGAGGACAGGGTTTGTGGAGGGGAGGGACTTCAATGCCATAGAGTCCAATGGCCAAAGCGGCCATTTTCTCCAGGTGAACTGATCTCTATCGGCTGGAGATCAGTTGTAATAGCAGGAGATCTCCAGCTAGTACCTGGAAGGTGGCAACCCTAGATTAAATAATGCTGGCACAGTGCTCCAATCTGCCTGCAAAACACTTCCTCATTTCCCGCTAACGCTCCGTTGGAACAAATCATTTTATACTAATAGATCTTATAGGTAAAATAGCTCTATATACCATTCCAACACGTTTAATTGCTTGATCAATATCTGCAATTCTGGAACTGGTTAATTGATCAATTGCAGCAAGGGAAGACAGAATCTCCACAGATAAGGCTATATTTCACTCTCAAATTACTTGACTCCATACCTGTAAATATGCTCTGGGATGGCAGACATGTGGAAGAGCCCTGCCCAAACCAATTCCAACTCCCAAGAAAATCAGGACTAACACCGTCTGTGGGAAATGTCCAAGCTATATTTGCTTTAATTAGTTACACAGGTGTTGGCTTCCTTTGGAATCACCAGAACCCCCTTGTATCAACTAACCAAATAACAAAAAGAAATAAAAACACATTCCTACATGTGAGAATTGCCTTAATTTGTTTCCTCAGAACACATGCCGGTAGGAGGGGCTTGGGGGTGCGCAGCCCCCTACCCCTTTAAAAGGCAGCTGTAGATATTATTTTAACAAGCTCTGAGAGGGCCATGATTTGGCATTTTACCTCTATTCCAGACCCTATGCTTTCACTCCACTCACTCACCCACCCCACACACTTACAAGGATGTCACTTCTCATGCCTTCCTGTGGCTGAGGAAGGAGACTGATCTGTTTTATTTTCTCTATCCAGATACACCCCTATTATAATCTCAGGCAGGGTTGTTTTTTCTTTTGCCATCTGTCTGCTTGCTTTACTCACACAATTGGTTTTGCTCAGATATTCCCTCCCGTCCATCAGAGTCTCTTGCCACACCCCGAGAGACCCAACTGCCCCTTCTATGTATGCTGGCTGAGGGAAGTGGGAAATACCTCGCCAACTGCTCGAAAAACATCCCTTATATACAGAGCAATGTCACAGTCCAAAAGAACCTGGGCCCTGTACTGAGAATTCTTGAACTCCAGCAGGGGAATGAACAGAAGATGGTCAGTGGCCATCAGCAGCTACAGAGAGAATGGATGGATGTCTTCTCTCTTTAGGGGAGGAACAGGCAGAACTTCGGTCTAGGGCTGTTGAAAAAAAATTCGGTAAAATTCAGATTCGGCAAAATTCGGCCTGTTTTGATTCGGGCCGTGCCGAAGTCCGAACTCCCCCGCTTCGGATCCCCGAAATTCAAGCAAGATCTGGAGTTCAGGGGAAAATCCCCCCCCCACCGTGGGGGGGCATGGAATAGATGTGTGCCTCCCAGCCGGGAGGCACAGATCTATTTAAAGGCCCCCCCGCGTGCCTTCATGGAAGCCCCGTGAAGGCGCGGGGGGGAACCACGAATCTGCTGAATTTATTCGCCGAACCCCCAAAGTCGTCAAATTCGGCTCCCCCGTTTCCCGCCTTTTTTGAGTTCAGTTCCTCCCGAACCGAAAAACAGCCGAATCAGGGGAAATTCGGCTGTTTTTCGGTTCGGGATGAACCAAATTGACAGCCCTACTTCTGTCCTCAAAGAAATGCTTATGCTTAGCTGTTCCCATAACTCCCCCACCCATAATCCAAGCTGATTGCTGATCAGGCATCTGAGTTCCAATCTCTTGCCTGGTTAGTCAAGCTCTCCATAAGTTTATTTCAGCATCAACCACAAAGAAATTCACATTTGCTGGCAAGTTGCCATTGAGTTGCTCCTTTCTTGAAGTCCCAGGGTCCAGGTGCCTCACTGACCTGCAAATTAAATTGCTGCCCACATGGGCCAGTCCTTCTGGAGCTTTATTTCTGCCCTGAGGGCCCCCACTTCACCCCAAGTACCTCCATTGTCATCCTGATCTCCTTACAGTTTAGATGCCTTACTCTAAAGTCCTGATGCCCCCACTCCACCCTAACCCCATTGTTCTTGAGGGGAGTTTGTTTACATTGCTCTTAGATAGGGTTGTTGGCTCTGGGTTGGGAAATACCTGGAGATTTGGGGATGGAGCCTGGGGAGGATTTGGGGAGAGGAGGGACTTCAATGGGTTATAATGCCATAGAGTCCACCTTCCAATGCGGCCATTTTCTCCAGGGGAACTGATCTCTGTTGCCTGGAGATCAGTTGTAATAGCGGGTGATCTCCTTTTCCCTTTTGATCCCCTGCTTTGGGACTGAGTAATACTTACCTGGAATCCACACCTGAAAGAAGAAGAAAACCTAGAATTGGTACCTGTTGGACTTTTTGTCTGTCTTTAGGATAGTGAATTTTGGAAACCTTGGAATATTGTGAATAGGACTTTTTGTATGTGCTTGTCAATGTTATTGTATAATACAGTCTGTTGTTTAGCTACACATGGTTGATCTGTGTTAGATTTGGAGTAACTACATTTATACACAGAGGTGTCTATTTTGGCTTACCACCTGGAGGTTGGCAACCCTACTCTTGGGGCATCAGACTGTGCCTTGTCCTTTCCATTGTGTCA
The DNA here is from genome assembly GCF_029931775.1 of Euleptes europaea. NCBI lineage: Eukaryota > Metazoa > Chordata > Lepidosauria > Squamata > Sphaerodactylidae > Euleptes > Euleptes europaea. The sequence goes on along the minus strand of NC_079315.1, from coordinate 88,694,092 downwards.
TACAGGGACTTCTAGTTGTGCCAAAAGTGCTGTGGAGACATCGGTCTACAACGCATGGTCCCTTAAACCACTTTCTTCCCTGTTTATTCCATGTTTCACCCAGGATCAAATCTTCACAAACGGACGGTACCTTATTTACTGTTGGCTCAGCCTTGTCTTGATGCCAAACGAACCCAGTTTTTGCAATTCCCGAGTCAAACTGTTATACCTGGCTCGTTTCAGATAAACTGAACGAGTGCACACATTACACGGGCTGAGTCTTCCCGCATCCTAACAGCCCACCCGACTCTAAACCCCTCCCCGCGTAAGATCTCTGCCTTTTCCCCCCCTCTCGAATATTTATTTGAACCAACCAATCACCGGGGGCAAGGGCGTTGCTAACTTAACAGGAAGTACACGTCTCCCGCATTTTCTGTTTTCATGGATGGTTCAGCACACAGTTTCATCCCAGATCATTCAAGGTAATGTGTACAATTCCCCCCCAGCCCGGGTTAATTTTATCCTGGCTGGAACGGGGAAGAAAGTGGGTTAAGGGACCATGCATTTTAGACCATCGTTTGGGTCCCTCAGAGTCACATTTCCATACTCTCTTCCCCTTTTAATAATTGCGTAGAAATAGAAATATTAGCAGTTGCAGCCTGTCATTAACAGCAAGAAAATCTACCTGCTTAAATTGCCTTTTCGACATAGAAGCATCTGTCTTGCCATCTAGTAATGTTCTTGCTGTTATTATTCCAGCATTGTGCATGCACAGTTAAAGAAGACATCACTGTGTCATCGTTGTTTGGTGAAACAAATTGCTGTTAAAGTGTAAGACACAGCTGAGAGGGGTTTTTTTTTGGGGGGGGGAGAAGAAGTAATCAGCTTGTTCCAGTATGATAGGGAGTCTAGACATTATATGTCACAAAAGATAGGCGAGATGTAAAGAGCCATTCTGGCCCAAAAGCATAATAGCCTGTTCCAAGACCCTGTCAATTAATTCACTGCCAGAGAGCTAGAGAACATTAGCATTGAACAAACACCTCCGTGAACAGATGGAACTGCCAGGAAACTCCATTAGAAAACTAGGAAGAGAGCAGAATGTCTCATTTGTTTTGAGTTCATTAGTCTGAAAACTTGGAATCCAGCTTGTCTTCCCAGGTGCGAATTTTTATATTTCTATAAAAGTATTTAAGTTGATAGTTGCAGCTTGGCAAACAGTGAGCAATACTCAGGGGCTTTGGTGGATTTTTTGGTCCAAACATTGGGTAAATAGAAATGTAAAAAGTTTTGCCATCATTTAAGCATCTGCATGGTTTCAAAAGGCAGGAAATGGGGGGGGGTGCTTCCTGCCTGCCTTCCCCTCTGCCTCAAATGGCTCACATGCCTTGGTTTCACATTCTCCTTTCTTTGTGATTTGCTACTGTAGTTTCACCATTGTGAATCACATTGGCTTACCTTTCTTCTATACCACACAAGTAGCCTGCCCTCCTCCCCTTGTTTAATAACATAACTGTGTTGTACATCCTTCCTGCCCTATTGGAGGTACCTACCTGTTCCAGGGTGGTATTAGGTAGTATAAATCTCACTTTCCAGAATGAATCAATTAGCTGTGGAATCAATTATCAAACTGTCTCAGGATGAACAGGAATGTGGCTCGGGGGCAGCTGTGTCCTCTCTTCATTTTTTCCATCACTCTTCTGCCAACTTTTTACTTCCTTAATTGATGCTTAAGCCCTGTATTCCAAGCCTCGATCGAAGTATTTAACACATACTGTTATGACCATGAATATGTGCCTCTGAATTTCTAAACTGTGTTTGGCTATTTGGAAGTTTGTTTCTTCATCTCATTATGAGCATAGAAATAGTTACAGATGTTTATTTGTCTGTAGATAGCCTTGCCTTCCATTTTGCTGTTCTTTCAACTCAATGGAGCCCATGCTTTGAACTGCAAAACTAGTTTTGCAGATGGAGAACAGCTGGTGCTTTAATTGGCTTGTGTGTGTGTGTGTGTGTGTGTGTGTGTGTGGTGTGTGTGTGTTAAGTGCCATCAAGTCACTTCCAACTTATGGCAACCCTATGAATCAATGCCCTCCAAAATGTCCTATCATTAACAGCCTTGCTCAGGTCTTGCAAACTGAGAGCCGTGGCTTCCTTGATTGAGTCAATCTATCTCATGTTGGGTCTTCCTCTTTTCCTGCTACCTTCAGCTTTTCCTAACATTATTGACTTTTCCAGTGACTCTTGTCTTCTCATAATGTGACCAAGGACTCAGCTTAATCATTTTAGCTTCTAGGGAGAGTTCAGGCTTGATTTGATCTAGAACTCACTTATTTGTATTTTTGGGGCATCCACAGTATCCATAAAAATCTCCTCCCACCCACACCATATTTCAATGGAATCAACTTTCTTCCTGCCACCTTTCTTAATTGTCCAACTTTCACATGCATGTGAAGTAATGGGGAATACTATGGCAGGAATTAACTTGATCTTGGTCACCAGCGACACATCCTTACAGTTAAGAATCTTTTCTAGCTCCTTCTTGGCTGCTCTTCCCAGTCTCAATCGCTTTCTGATTTCTTGGTTGAAGTCACCCTTTTGGTTGGTGATAGAGCCAAGGGATAGAAAATCTTGAACAATTTCCATTTTTTCATTGTCAACCATAAAGTCGTGTAATTCCCTAGTAGTCATTACTTTTGTCTGCTGTATGTTCAGCTGCAGTCCTGCTTGGACTCTTTCTGCTTTAACGTTCATCAGTAGTCATTTGAAGTCTTCACTGTTTTCTGCCAGTAATGTGGTATCATCTGCATATCTCAAATTGTTAATGTTCCTTACACCAATTTTCACTTCACCTTCATCTAAATCTAATCCAGCTTTCCTTACGATATGTTCTGGATAGAGACTGAAGAGACAGGGAGATAAAATACATCCTTGTCTGACACCTTTGCCTATTGGAAACCATTCTGTTTCTCCATATTCTGTCCTAACAGTTGCCCTTTGTCCAGAGTAAAGGTTGAGCATCAAAACAATCAGATGCCGTGGCATACCCATTTCTTTTTAAAACCAACCTTTTTTTTTCATGACCCATGCAGTCAAAAACTTTGCTGTAATCTATGAAACACAAGCTGATTTTCTTCTGAATTTCTCCCATATGCTCCAGTAACTAATGTAAATTTGCAATATGATCTCTAGTGCCTCTTCCTTTCTGACTCCAGCTTGAACATCTGGTATTTCTCGTTCCATATATGCATTATGCACTGTAAGTCAATACATTCAACAGTATGAGGCATCCTGTAAACTGCAACAGGATTTGGACTGCAGAAATCTGGAACCAAGCAGAAATCTAAACAGAGCTGAAACAAAGCATAAGCATGATTCCTTGAACAATGCAAAAATTCCATAGTAGGATCCCACTTACAGCAACAGACAGTACGAGCAATGCACAGTAGTATAGTCCACAGTTCCTAACCCTTTGCCTAAGCATCATTCTAAACCATTTTGATAGTTTCAGAGGGTAGCAAAACAAAATTTCAAGGTATATGCTTTCGAAAGTAAAAATTCCCTTCATCTTGTTGAAAGCTACTGTACTAGGGTTGCCAGGTCCTTCTTCGCCACCGCCGAGAGGTTTTTTGGGCAGAGCCTGAGGAGGGCAGGGTTTGGGGAGGAGAGAGATGTCAATGCCATAGAGTCCAATGGCCAAAGTGGCCATTTTCTCCAGGTGAACTGATCTCTATCAGCTGGAGATCAGGGCTAATAGCAGGAGATCTCCAGCTAGTACCTGGCAGTTGGCAACCCTAGATTAAGTAATGCTGGCACAGTGCTCCAATCTGCCTGCAAAACACTTCCTCATTTCACTCTCAAACTACTTGATTCCAGAACTGGCAGTTGGCAACCCTATACTGTATTCTGAACAATTTTGTTACAGCACAGCCCTATTACCTGTGTAAAAACGTCCTCTTGAATAATTCAGTTTTGCATAGTTTGCAGGAAGCCAGCAGAGTGACAGCCTTCCAGCCTGAATCAGGCTGGCCAATCTGGGGGAGGTGGGGGGGGGGGGCTACAGAAAATGCAGTGAGGTAAAGGCATGATTCCTAAAGCCTATGTAGTAAGTGTTTCATAATTTGAATAGGAAATCTTTCTCTGCTGGTAATATGGGCAGCATTTGCAAACAGATACTCCAGGGGTCTGTTGTAAACAGAGGGGCAGCCTCCTGTGCTGGTTTTTCATTAGATGTGTGAGTGCTATTGGAGCTTTGATGTTTTATTACCCTGCTGGTGTAGGCAACCTGGCTTTCAGACTAAATTTTGCTGCTGATGTTGCAAAGAGGCAACTAGGATTTACCCTTCTGTCTAGGTGTCTCTTGGTTTACAGCAGGCAAGGGCCAACTCTAAACTGTAATAAAGGCAACCTCCAGGAACTTATTAAGCAAATCGATCCCAAACTTTGAAGCTGTAAAATAATAAGGTGATTAGGAACTATCTGAAGGCACTTGATAATGTGATGTTGATTGGATAGAATTGGATTTCATGACCGCATTGGGAAGAAAAAAAAGGGGGAGGAAAGATGTAGAAAGAAGAAAATTCCCTGTTTCAAATGTAGCTGTTGCATTTATGCTTTCCCTTTTAATCTCAATGTCTTCCAGATACTCTTGGCTTTACGTTGAAACTGAACCAGGCTTAGTTTGAAGTTGTGCAATGCAGACACTTGATTTCTTCCAGCTGTTGATCTTTCAGTTTGAATGAGGAGTCTGAAGAACAGGAGGAAAGAAGCAGGAGAAACAGTCCTCAAATGCACTTCAATGCTTGTCTACTTGTGAAGCGGAATGACTTGGACTGGCCATAGCAGAGCAAATTACTAGCAAGAATTTTAGTATTCTTCCAACCCAATTGTATTTTAAGTCAAGGCACCCCAGCGCTTTTATGCCATCCCATCTAGTAATTTAGGGCCAATGCTCTAAGTCAGCAGTGTTTACAGCAAAGGCCCCAGAATAAATCCGCACAATGTTAGCTGTCCAGGGTAAGTTATGCTTGCTTCTCTAGCACAGGAATAATCATTGCTATCTAGAGTCTTTCCAAAATAACCAAATGCATTTGATATGAGTCCCAATACAAGTTAAAGGACTATCCAGACACAGCAGGCATTTGTTTAATTATTGTTGACTTTTATGAAGTGTGTGTGTGTGTGAGAGAGAGAGGGGGGGGAGAACATGCGAGTTGCATCATTTATATGCCATTCTCCACCTCCTAAGAGAAATTCAGAGAGACTAAACGCTGCTTTATGTGATGAAAGCAAACATAACATTCTTAATAATGGTCACGGTGCACAAAGAGCCGAGCTTTCCAACTTTCCTTACATGCTCACACATGCTGGATCAGTTCTCATTCATTGCCCTACCCTCATACTTCAGGCAGATATATTTTAATATATTATATAGATGTTCTTATACATATATCTTTCATGTTACAAAAAAAGTAAGCATTCTAAAAATATTTGTCAAGCTGTTTTGAAGACTGGGACAGGGTCCAGGAGGAATGTTATTGATGTCATGGGCACTAGCCATCATACACCAACCATATCCAGGCAAAAACAGGTATGTTAGCTTTTTTCCCAGGACTATCCTAGGAGTGGAACCTAGTACTTCTGGGCTGGAAACTGGCTAGCTGTGGAAGAATGTGTTCCTTATATTGTGCTAGGAGGACGTGTTCCCTCCCCACATCACATTCATGTTGATTGTTTGTTTCCAAGATTGGGGGAGGCCTCCCCTCTTCACATATCTCTAAGGCCACTTATGCTTGGTAATTAGCAGCGCGTTCCAGGCTGAATTGCCCTGCATATTTTTTGTGTGTTTTGCAAGCTGAACTGTCATTCAGGAAGCAACTGCGAAGCCGGTGCATACCTACTTAGCATTTCTTAACAGCCCCTTTAACATGACCTTTAGTGTTTGCTCCACCCACACACCAAAGAATCCCCTGAAGGAACCATGCAAAATGATAGCTACGCATTAGCTATGCAAACGGCGGTTGTCTAATGGAAGGAACAAAGGAGCAGGCAAGTGGGGGGGGTGGAATTTCTCCTTTTGCGTCAGGACAGTGAATAAGCATTTTAAAGGTCGCATTTTAAAAAAGAGCTTTGAGCAAGCATCAAAATTGACCCTGCATAAATGGCCTGAGTGAAGCCCCATACGCTGTGATTGCGCCCATCCAGATACCCTATAGATTTCATCAATATTTGCCAAGCTGAACCCCTACGTTTGTTACCTGCTCTCCCACAACCCAACTAATGTTTTCTTGGTCCTTGGAACCATCATGTCCTTGGAAGAAGAATGCATAGGAAACGGCTACCACCACTGCCACTAACTCATCCAACCAAGGGAATACTTAGAGCCAACCTGGTAGTGTTGACAGCAGATTTGAGAATGGCATAAAAAGAGGATTGACTGTAAGACATACTGGAGGGAGGGTCTCCACGTTGCCCTCCACTTAGAACAAATGAGTGTGGATTTCTGTTTGATTCACATTGACTAGTTGGGTCTTTCAGATGGTGCGAAACAGACAGAACTTCTTCCTTAGTTTCTGAAAGAAGACTAACGGTGTGCTTTTTCTTTCTTAAGATATTTTGGGGAAGCGCTTTCCACCTTGCATGCAGATCTCAAAGTTAGATCATCATGATCACGTAAGGAATGAGCCACAACTTTTCTCCCCTTCCTCCCCAACTTGCCATAGATTTTCCTACAACTGTGCTTTGTGACTGGCTCATCAGATCTCAGAAGCTAAGCAGGGTCAACCCTGGCAAGTATTTGGATGGGAGTCCTTCAAGGAATACCGGGTCATGATGTGAAGGCAGGCACCTTTGAACATCTCTTGCCTTGAAAACCCCACCAGGGGTTGCCATAAGTCAGATGAGACTTTACGGCAACAACCACAAAAAAGCCACCTATCTCATGTTTATCCCGTTCTCCTTCCAAGGAGTTCAGGGCAGTGTATATGATTCCAATTTCTCCATTTTATCCTCACCATGAGCCTGCAAGGACTGAGAGATGGTGATTCGCCCACCGTCACCCACTGAGCTTCATGTCGGAGTGGGAATTTGCTGCTCCATCTCCTGGGTCATATCCAACACTCTGACTTGGGCATAGGAAACCTTACTTGCCCTAGTGCCGGAAAAAAATGCACTGTCTAGGTGTAAAGATGTTGGAGTGCTGCCAAACAAATTGGGATGAAGAAAGAGATGATGGTTGTACTTGGTCAGCCACGCACTGCATGGTAGCATGCTGAGCCTCAACAGCACTGCCAGTACCTCAGGGTCCGTGGACCTGGCTGGAGGCTGCACAGGTCTGGGAGGCAATTATAGGCGTAAGTCATGCCTGTCACTTTCCCCATCACTGCCCGCACCTTTAGGGCCCACTCAGTTGCTTGAAGAGGGAACCAGCCCTTTGTGCTAAGTATGACAGGCTGGAGTGGTCCTGTGTGCTATGGGGGGGGGGTCTGTCCCTGCTCTCTCCACTGTATTATTCTGACTCTACACTGGAAATTTGTCATCTGCTTTAGAAATAGTGAGCACTCCAAATATTCTGCAAGCACCCTGACGTTATGCCATGAGGAGAAAAAAACAGGTACTCATTGGTAACACAGCAAATCTGCAGTAATGATTATTGTTCGTTCTGAACACCACCAAGACTGGCTTAAGCTTCCTGTTTGTTGGCTTCAGTCTTTGGTTTCATGGGGTTCAGGAAATTATGTCTAAATAACTTCGGTATTTATACTGTTATATTTAAGGCTGTGTGTCTGAGAATGTATCTAGCAGCAGGAGTGCTTCCCTATTAGAAACAGGCAAATGTTGCTTTGAATTCATATGGTGCAAGAAAGAAGAATTGCAATGTTTTATTAAAAACAAAACTTTTTGTAGGATAACGGGTGGTTGTTTTTTCATTTCAGAAAAGAGGGTCACCCACACTAGGTAGTGGGAATTAAGTTAGCCCTTTTCTTCCATGATAGATATAAATTCTGGCATGCCAGAGGTGTTCTATCTGACCACCAATGCAGCAGTGCCTTTTTACTAGCAAATGTTCCAATTTTTAGCAGGAATGAACAGATCTGCCAGAACAGGGCAGGTGCTGAAGAAAGCTCTGAGCAGCATATGGGCAAAACTAGTTGTACAAACAAATGTGCCAAATACTTTACTAATCCTGTGATAGAAGAGTGGCAAAAACATGTGAAAAGGAGGCTTGCGGAAGGGGGTTTGTGCCAGCCCCAGATTCTCGGGTTGCCAGCTCCAGGTTGGGAAATATCTGAAGATTTTGGGGGTGGAGTCTGAGAAGGGTGGGGTTTGGAAAGGGGATGGATTTCAATGCCATAGAGTCAAATTGCCAAAGCGGCCATTTTCTCCATGGGAACAGATTTCTGTCTCTTGGAGATCAGTTGTAATAGCGGGAGATCTCCAACCAACACCTGGAGGTTGCCAACCCTACCAGACTCTCATATAAGCATGTGCTTATATGTTGTCCAGTGACCTTCATAAGAACCACTCCCACACTGTGCTATAACTAACCAGGCTCTGTGATTTGTCTGATTAGGACCCTAGAGCTTTTGAAGACACTTTGCAATCAGACCTGTAATTTACGGAAATCCAATTTGCATGCAACTGTAAAGCCGTAGAAGGTTTCATATTTCTGCTGTATATATTTGTACATCTGCTGTATGAGGGAGGCAAAAAGAAACGTCATGCCATTTCTTCTGCAATGTAGGGAATCACTTGGGCTTGGTCCATGAGAACAAGGAATGAGATAAGTAGTATAACAGTGATTTGGATCTGCCAACAATAATTTTTGGATGGTACTGTAACCACTACAGCGGTTGATCTATCTACTACCTGCATTTGTCCACATCATTTTCACTGAAGGTGTTGCAAAATGTTCATTTTCTCCCTGCAATGTTACTTTTAAGCGATATTATAGGAGGAAACTTGAAAGAGCTGACCTGCAAGATCAAAGCAAAGCTCCTTACGAAACAATTGTACTTTTGAGAGGGTAATTGTGCAGGGTAATTTTGATATTTATTGTTTTATGCAAAATGAAGGAAAGCAGAATTTTTCTGGGATGCAGTGAATACTAAAAAAAAGAAAAGATGATTTGTAGGCCTTACTACAAACATTTACTCAAATGCAAGACTAGGTTTCCCCCCAGGTATCCCGTCAAAAAAACAACAGGGGGTCATCTTACATTTGCATACAAGTTATAGTTATGTCCAATAATTTGTGTATGTGTGTATAACTCTTTTAAGGGGATTGTTGTACATTTGGGGACATCTTCCTTTTGAGCAAATATGGTAACACTTAAATATCCTTTAGATCTGCCTTGCCAACTGGGCAGTATCATATCCTTTTCCTGTGCACATAGAATAGTTTGGAATGATCACAATGAATGTGTTTTCAATTTCATTTTTTTCCTGACTGCCAACTAATAAAGAAAAATAATGTGTTTCAAACTTGACAAATGACATCATGTCCAGAATTTGCATATTATTGGCTTATATTCTTATCTAAGTTAGTATTTTATATCATTCCACTTACCTTCAAAAATAGGTTGGTGGAACTGGCTACTTTTTAGGCTTAAAATGTATAATCATGTTGTGAATTAGTGTACCAAATTTCATTGTGCTTTCATCTTGTTCTTCAGTGTAGATACTAAAGTAACAGAAAATATGAAACATGTAAAATAAGGCCAATATCATATTGGTCATTCCATCAACCTTACCACATAGGCTCAGCTTTAGAAGAAAGCTTGAGAATGTGTGATACTATGATTCCAAGGACATATCTACAGAAGATGTTGTTCATTGTATCTCTGTATAATTAACTTATGTGATCTTCCTTCCAATCAGACTGCGCTTGGCGTAGTTATTCTGCATCTCTCCATAAAATCTGATGAGATCCTTAAATTATTTCTAATGTAGAGAGACAGCAGAATCTCACATTCTCGGAGGAAACTGTTAGTTGCAACTCTGCATGAGTCTTTGGTCTGGGCATACATATTTTCAGTCAGAAGGCATTCCCACAAGAGTGACCCCATGTAGAGGAATTGAACTTCCTTGGGTGTGTATAATTCTTGCCATATTATATTCTAGAAATAAACCTTCTGGGGAGTCAAAGTGAAAGGTGCCTCCAAATTTAATTCAGAAAAAGCATGCCCCTGCTCTCTGAAACCTGGGAAGTATTACCATACAGAGGGCTTTCTAGCTGACCACTTTTCTTCAATTTGCTTTTCCTTATTCTATTAACCTCCGGGAGATATATTCTGAGAAACAGCTATGAGCCCTTAACACAAGCAAGACCTCAGGGGTTATATTGGCCCAGTGGCAAACCACAAACAACACATTATCTTCAATTATTTTTAAAATGTGCACAAGAATGGGATTTTTTCTTTAAATTGCACCTCTGAACACATTAGTGCCTCCATTGTATTTGGCATGCTAGCAGGCTGAAGCTGTCATCGTAGGCTGGGGGGTGGGGAGTGTCTACCTGCTAAGCACATAAAAAGGGACTATTCTCATTACTGAGCAGTTGCCAATCATTGTAGAGAAGAAAGCAAACCAACTGCGAGGCATTAAATTAAATTTTCCAGGTAGTAACAAGTAATTGATACCACAGTGTGACCTTTGCCTAAAGGAGCCAATTTAGAGCAGCATGGGGCCGAAGGGACAGGCTAGGCCTGAGCTTGTATTTATGAACAAGTGTACCTTTTGGACTACTGAAATAGTTTTGTATATAGCATTGTTAGTCCTTTTCGTTGTTTATGTGTGCACTTAATACACTTTGTCACAGTTCTAGTATTGTCAGTTGTTATTGCCAGTTTTTCCTGCACCACCTGGAGGTTGGCAACCCTACTGCTATGGGAGATGGCGCCAACCACAATTTGTCGAGGGAGGTTACGCATAACTCTGAAAAAAGCTCTTCAGCCTTTCAGACAGAAGCTCTGTTTAACGGGATGCCTTTAAAAAATTATATATTGTTTAAAAAACATTTTCTTACATACCCAAAGGCAGGAAACATTAAAAGGCTGGTAACATCTGTGAGTCTTTGTCCAAATGCTTTGTTAAAAAGCTGGGAGCCAGATTCCGCCACATGGAGCTGGTAGGGTTCTGGAGGTGCATTTGTTCCACAGTCATCCAGGGAGGATATCGGAGGTAACTCTTCTGTATTGCTAAATTTAGCTTAATCTTATGTTTTCTATTACTTTCCTTTGATCTGTAACCAGTAGGCTGGATCGCTATCTTCCCTGTCTTGTGCTCATAGCTTACCGTAATCTGTTGCAATAAAGTCTTTTCTTGTTTAAGACAACAGACTGTGATTCAACTCCTGCTTGCGTGCCTTAGATCACTCACTCACTCTTGCTTAAACGTGCACACAGAGAAGAAAGGCTGGAATAGTTCAAATACTCTGCCTTTTGTACTTGCTCAGAGACAGCCTTTACCAGTATTCCCCAGGTCTTCTGTAGCGTGGAAGGCTGGATTTCTTAACATGCAGTGGTGACATAACAAAGAGGAACACACTTTACATCACATGAACATGCAACATGCACGTAAGCACACCCCATAGGGTGGGTTTATGAAAGGAATGTCTTGCCCAGATTATAGGAAAATAAACTGATACCAGTGTCTAGGGCTGACATTCTGGTGTTTGGCAATGCTTTCTGCAGAATTTTACTACACTAGAAAACTGATTATTTCATTCAATTTTGGTAATTATGCTGCCTCTTCAAGAATATCATTTGAAGAGTACTGAATCCTGAGTATTGCCATGAATGCATGTGTACCGTTGAGAAACATCCCTAGGCTGGTTCCACAATTCTTTCTCTTTTTCTCTGAGAATTTCTATCGAGATGTATGAGATTTGAGCCATTCAATTAGGACTTTCTCCTTCATTCAGTTTACAATGGTACCCAGCTTCAGGTCCAGTAGAAAAACAATAAAGTTAGAGAGTATAATTGGATTTAACTTTTTCAGCTGTGCAATATATAATTACAAGACACAGCAAGGTTGCAGCTCCCCTATCTAATTTAGATTGTAATTTAGATTTCAATTAAAACCCCCATTTAAGGAACAAAAGAGACCAGGAAACACTACAAATTTGTGGTCAGAAACAACAACAAGAAATAGTATTAGATCCTTGGTTTCAAGCTACATTAATGGTTCCAGTTGCTTGTTAAGGAAAAATCAAAGCGGGTGGTTCATGCTTTTTCCTTTCGCTCATTTACAAAAAAGCATTATGGAATTATTTTCTCTTCTCCTCTTTCCTTACAGAATTTTGTTTAACATCTTCTGGGAAGGTAGGGCATGTCAACAAAGAGAAGCTCTATCATCATTATCATCATCATCATCTATATATTTAATTCCCATGTGTGCCCCCTGCCTGCAGATACTTAAATCTGCAGATAGGGGGCATACTCACTCCAAACAGATGTTTCTGCAGACTCAGGAGACCCCCTGGGTCTGCAGAAAAATCCAAAATGTTTTTTTAAAAATAAACAGGTGGTTTAAATCCCCCCAAAACTAAATAAAATGCATGCAGTCAGAGAGAGTGACTTGTTCAAGTTCACCCATTCATGGCTGGGTGGGTGAGGATCTGAACCCAAGTCTCTCCAGCCCTAGTCCAACCCCTACCCCACCCTGTCTCTCACTTTCATGTAGGCATGGCAGCAGAGAGCTTGTGCCCTCATCACTAACTCAGTCACAAAAATAAGTGTCTGGTGTACATTTAGGGTTGTCAACCTCCAGGTAGTAGCTGGAGATCTTCTGCTAGTACAACTGATCTCCAGCCGATAGAGATCAGTTCACCTGGAGAAAATGGGCGTTTTGGCAATTGGACTCTATGGCATTGAAGCCCCTCCCCTCCCCAAACCCCACCCTCCTCAGTCTCCGCCCCAAAAATATCCAGGTATTTCCCAACCCAGAGCTGGCAAACCTACATTACAATTGACACAGCCACAGAGCACAGAAAGCACAGACGAATAGTGTCTCTGAGCAAAGTCAGGCATTTTCCCAGATACAAAGGAAAACTGGGAAAACACAGCAGTAGAAAGGTGCTGGTGATGGTGGAGGCAATTTTGCCTACCTCTCCCTTCTTCCAGCAACCACCCACAAGTCCCAGAAAGACAGTGTAGTAAGTTAGGGATTCAGCCTTATCAGGAACAAACGAAAAGAAATGTAAATGCAATAGTTTATTGTCAAACAAAGGCAACTTCCCTTCCTGCAGATCCTCCCCTCTAGCCAGCAGGGACCCTCTGTAAATTCCCATCCTCTGTGTTCCTGATAAGGATGTGTCTTTAAATTACAAACATTCACCGCAGACAGTGCTGAAAACTAGGGGGCCTGCATAGATAAAAAGACATGCAATAGAGGCAGCTGCACCAAAGCAAGAAAAGCAGGCAAAATCCTCCCCCAGTCCTGTTCCACCAGTGGTGCTTCTGAGGAGATGATGGACGAGGCAATTTCGCTCACCCCCACCCCCAAAGCAGACCCCTGTGTTGCATAGCTTTTCATCCATTCAAATTCCCCAATCCTTGGCATTGCCTTTCAAGGCTCACAGGTGGCTTCCAGGAGGAGAGGACACAGGAAGCATCTACACTGCACAGAATCCAGCCCGGTATCTCAGTAAAGGAAGCACAATCTTTAGATGAGACTTGAGGATGATGGCGGCCAACTCACCTCATTGGCTATTGCACTGTCATGTGCAACAGCAATAATTAGCAACCAGATTCTCCTGTTTGTGCAAAACAATCCTGTTGCAAATCACTGTGAAGCATCCAGGGATGGGCAGAGGCAGCCTAAGTGTAACACATGAAAAACACGCACGCCCTTTTCCAACGTTACATCAACACAGGCCTAGCAACCAGAGTATTGGGAGTGTACACTACCCACAATGCTGCCATGCTGTATCGACAGGTGCTTACAACTTTGGTATGCACAAGCAAGAAGCCTGAAAGTGTTGGTGGGAAGTAATGCTGAAGCTGTCCGTGCTTACAAAATAAATGCATTGCTCCTGTTCAGACAACATGGGGGCCACACATATATTAGGAGGAAGTATGCACAGTGGGAGGCTCCTAGTATGTGTGGAGAAAATGTCTGAAAAGGGTTGCAGACATTAGTTACATTGCTCACCGACAAGCTAACCAGGACGAGCAAACCTTGAATCGAGCTCTGAATTTGACAAAGCAAAATGCCGTGTCCTCCCTGGTAGTATCACAAAATCTCTCCTGTCCCTCACACTAAGAATATAGAATAGGAAACCCCAATGTGTATGTTTCGAAAAACCACAGTAAGATTTTACTGTTCATGTTGTCGTTCTACTGCAGGCTGCTTTAAGGCTTGAAAGATGAGTTCATCTTCAGATTTCGTGGGCGTTCTTCTGGCCAATCTGATCTGTAGCTATGCCCGGACTTTTATAATTAACCTTTGTGCTGATAACTGTATAATTAAGCAGGCTAGTGTTTTAACATCTCTTTGAAGTTAACTGTGGCTTTCTGCTCATTCATGAGGGCACTCTGGGCAGGGGGGTTAAAAAACCTCATGCTAGTAATGGAAAATCAGAGAGCCAAGTGAACAAGTATAATAACAGAGCTACTTAACTTCCTTTTGATCAGCTTGACGAGTCAAAAGGTATTATCGGTAGAGTAATCCACAGATGACTGCCACTGAAAACTGCCTATGGGGTACAATAGGATTCATTGTTAATGCAAGTGGCCATGCAGACTTACATTGTCAGACCCCACAGAGGTGTAGGGGTGAGCTAAGGGATGCTATCAAATTCTCATCTAGCTTGACTCGGAAATTTTTGCCATTTTCTGCATCCCTGCACTAAATATTACACTATAGCTTTTTTTAAAAAAAAAAATTGCCACTGATTGTGTAAAAGTGACACAAAATAAGCAAACTAATTAGGAACCAGCAATGAAAAAAGGAAGGGTCACACTAATGAAGAAAATGGGCATATTCATACATCCCTGGTTGAGATGCTATTAAGAACGTAAGAACATAAGAAAGGCCCTGCTGGATCAGACCAAAGCCCATCAAGTCCAGCAGTCTGTTCACACAGTGGCCAACCAGGTGCCTCTAGGAAACCCACAAACAAGACAAATACAGCAGCACCATCCTGCCTGTGTTCCACCGCACCCAAAATAATAGGCATGCTCCTCTGATACTAGAGAGAATAGGTATGCAGCATGACTAGTATCCATTCTAACTAATAGCCATGAATACCCCTCTCCTCCATGAATATGTCTACTCCCCTCTTAAAGCCCTCCAAGCTGGCAGCCATCACTACATCCTGGGGCAAGGAGTTCCACAATTTAACTATGCGTTGTGTGAAAAAATACTTCCATTTATCTGTTTTGAATCTCTCACCCTCCAGCTTCAGCAGAGACCCCGCGTTCTAGTATTATGGGAGAGGGAGAAAAACGTCTCCCTGTCCACTCTCTCTAAACCACTGGTTCCCAACCAGGGGTCCATGGACCCCCAGGGGTCCGCGAGAACTAAATTAAGGTCCGCGAAACAAAGTTATAAAACCATAATAAAATAATATTTTCAATTAAAAGTTCTCTATTATAAAAATATATATTCAAATATTATTCTAAGTTTAACTAACAGTTATGATTAAAGTTTATTTTCAAATTCTCAGAATTTTTATTTTGAACCTTGGGGTCCCTGCACCGAACAAAAAAGTCCTAGTGGTCCCTGGTCAAAAAAAGGTTGGGAACCACTGCTCTAAACCATGCATAATTTTATAGACCTCTATCATGTCTCCCCTCAGCCGCCTTCTTTCCAAGCTAAACAGCCCTAAGCGTCTTAACCGCTCTCCATAGGACAGTTGCTCTAGTCCCCCAAATCATTTTGGTTGCTCTTTTCTGCTCCTTCTCAAGCTCTGTAATATCCTTTTTTAGGTGTTGTGACCAGAACTGTACACAGTATTCCAAGTGTGGTCTCACCATAGATTTGTACAAGGGCAGTATGATATCAGCAGTTTTATTCTCTATTCCTCGTCTAATTATGGCCAGCATGGAATTTGCCTTTTTTACAGCAGCCGCAAACTGGGCTGACATCTTCATGGAGCTATCCACTCTGCCCTGCAGCCCCCTTTCCCCTCTCCCTCCGTGCTTTTCCTAGCCAAAAACCCCTTTCCTGGGCGCGCGAGGTGGCAGCACGCCGGCCCAGAAGCCCCATTCTCTCCCCCCCCCGCCAGAAGCCCCTTTCCTCAGCTTGCGAGGCTGCAGCTGCCTCTCATGCTGGCCCAGAAGCCCCCTTCCCCACCAAAAAACCCTTTCCTTGGTGCGCGAGGTGGCTGCCGCCTCGCTCACCAGCCCAGAAGCCCCCTTCCTTCCCTGGCCAGAAAGCTCTTCCTTCCTTTCTTCCTTTCCTTTCCCTCTCTCCCTCCCTGAAAACTTTCCTGATTCCAGCAAATGCCTGCTAGGTCTCTCCAGGACTTCCTTCCTTTCTTCCTTTCCTTTCTTCCTTTCCTTTCCCTCTCTCCCTCCCTGAAAACTTTCCTGATTCCAGCAAATGCCTGCTAGGTCTCTCCAGGACTTCCTCAAGAATGGAGAATACAGCCCTCCCACAACTGGTAGACTGCCTCTGAATGTGAAGGTACCACTATGGATGTCTGGTTCCCAGCTATATTAGTTCTAATGCAGTTTTTGTTTTAATGCAGTTTTTGCAGCAGTGCGGAGCAGTTCAAAGGCCCCACTCCCTTCCCTGGACTCCCCGTCGCCCAGCTGGGTGACTGGGGCTTTGAACTGCCCCCCTTTCCCTGGACTCCCCGCCGCCCAGCTGGGAGTCCAGGGAAGTTGTTTTTCTAAACTAAAACCTCAGTATTCAGGTTAAATTGCCATGTTGGCACTTTGCAATAAATAAGTGGGTTTTGGGTTGCAGTTTGGGCACTTGGTCTCTAAAAGGTTCACCATCACTGCTCTATAACTTCTTTCCATTGTAAATCTAAGTTTGTAATATTGTTATATTTTTGCAGAGCTATAAATCACATCAAGGCATAAAAATCTTTCACTTTTTTCCAGTATGTAAGTTCTCTGGGGTGTCTGTATTTTATTGGGGGGGGGGGAGTAAAAATATTGGAAAAAATAAAAGATTTTTATGCCCTTAGCTGGATGGCCCAGATTAGCCCAACCTTATAATATCTCAGAGGTTGAGCAGGGTTGGCCCTGGTTGATGGGAGACACCCCCTCCCAAGCAAGGACAGGGTTGCTATGCAAAGGCAGGCAATCAAAAACCATCTCTGTTTGTTGCTTGACATAAGTCCCACCACCACATCTGCTTTTATGTCTCTTTTTCCTTCAATATTTTAGCAAATATCAGCCTAGCTGCTGCCACTACATACAATGCAATCACATGATACTTTGCAAGCATAGAAACAGCATGATGCTATCCCCCCAAACCTCCTCTTGCCTTTCGACTAGGAATGTCTTTTTGTTGTTCAATGCATATACACAGTTTTCAACATACAATTGATTTACATAAAATATTGATATACATAAAATAATAAATTATTATGAAATAATAATTGAAATGCCCTGACCTGGATGGCCCAGCCTAGCCTGATCTCGCCATATCTCGGAAGCTAAGCAGGGTCACCCCTGATTAGTATTTGGATGGGAGACCACCAAGGAATACCAGGGTTGCTGTGCAGAGGAAGGTACTGACAAACCACCTCTGTTAGTCTCTTGCCATGAAAACCCCAAAAGGGGTCGCCATAAGTCAGCTGCGACTTGAAGGCACTTCACACACACACACATACACACACAAACACTATAATTGAAATAATTAAACACAGTACACAAACCGGCCATACAAATGCAATTATTACAATTATGATCAGTTCATAGGGGGTTAGTACTAAAAGGCAAACGGACCTGGCATCTAAGATGGTGTCAGGCAGATCACCCTGGAGAGGGAATTCTGCAATGAGGCACTACTATTGAAAAGGCCCCTTCCCTGGTAGCCATCCATTAAGCCTTGTGACCCACAGAGAATGGTCTCAGAAGATAATCATACCTGATAGGCAGGTTTATATTACAGAATATAATCTTTCAGACAGTTACATCAATTAGTAATCTCACTGCTATGTTTTGAACCAGCTGAAGTTTCTAAAAACATTTTAGAGGGCGATCTGACGTACTTCAGTAATCGATCCTGAAGCAGGGATAATTTTTAGATGAAATGGCAATACCCAGGGTATTTTTAAGGAGTATTTCTTGAAACTATTATTTTATACTTATAATAATAATCAGATACATAGGTCCTAGGGTTGCGACACCCTCACCCCAGCTCCTGTTTCCCGCTGCTACTGCAGCCTGTAGGAAAAAATTAATGTTAAAAAATGGCTGTAGAGCAACAGTGTGATGTCACTTCTGCAAAAACCCTAGATGTGACATCAGTCTTCTCTAGGAATCACCATTACTGCCACTAAACAACTTTAAGCCTCTTGTGCAGATATGGCCATAGAATGAAAGCTGGTACTAGGGTTGTGCATATCGACATACCTGAACCGAAAATAAACCTGAAATTAGCCATTTCAGCAATATTCAGGTTTTGGGTCAACCAAATACCAAAACCTGGGAATCTACCTGAAGCAAAGAGAAAGAGAAAGAGAGAGATTGGCGATTCCTGAAAAAGCCGAATAGATATTCGGCTTTTTGGGGTTTTGGTTATTTGCCTTTGCTCAGATGCACAGCTCTGTGCTTCCTCCCATTTTTCTATCTTTGACTGGTTTTGTTAGGGCTCCATAGTTGGGACCCTTTTGAGGTAGGGGTTATGTAATCGCAGCCAACTTGGTCTGACCAAACTATTCATCACTATTCAGTGGAATGATCTGGATCAGGATAGTCTGGAGGCAGAAGGGTCATTTAAAAGACGGGGCTCACCCAGTCCCATCCAGAGGGATATACCCTCCAACTAAAAAGCACCAGGTTCAACAGTTGCTGAACAGGCTTCGTTCTGAAGAAGACTACTTATCCACATGGATGAGCAATCTCCTTCACAAGAGCTGCCTTGATCATGACTTTGGCTGGCTTCGATATCACCCCCCCCCCAAAAAAAACCTGCTCTCAAACTAAAGGTCGCCCCAAGTAGAGGCTTCATTTCCCTGCACCGTGACCATCTCTTGAAACCAGATTTTTTTATAACTATAATAAAAAAAACTGTTCACAGGATGTCATTTGCCACCATAAGAAATTTTTTCCGTGTCTTATTTTTCTTGCATTTCAGCCATTTCCCTCAGTTTGGAAGCTAATTTGCATGGACATCATGCTATGCGCCCCAGATACGAAGGGATCCCCCAGACTGCCAATTGTCTCTTTCCACCAGTCCTCTGCAACACTGAACTTCTGAACGCTGAAAACTGATGGACAGCTCGGCTCGCAAATGCCTGGAGGATGGGCCGAACCCTTTGCAGGCCCATAAAGTTGGACCCCCGTTCCCAATGCTCACCAAACATTGATGTCCATCTAAGGAGAGTCCCTTGCAGCAATGGTGGAAATTTGGTGACTCTACCTCTAAAAATGCCCCCACAGGAGCTTTGGAAAAAAATCCCAATAGACTATAATGGTCCTGAATTTTTTCGGTAAACCTGGAAATAAAGCCAAAATACGCCTTTACCGGTATGAGTATTCGGCTTAATCTGGGTTTACCGGAAAAAATCGGGCCCTAAACCCAAAAATTACCGATTTTTTTTTGTTTTTTTTTGCACGACCCTAGTTGGTATGGGTGTGAAAGTTGGACAGTGAAGAAAGCTGATAGGAAGAAAATAGAATCCTTTGAAATGTGGTGTTGGAGGAGAGTGTTACGGATTCTGTGGACTGCCAAAAAAACAAATCAGTGGGTTATAGATCAAATCAAGCCTGAACTGACCCTAGAAGCTAAAATGACTAAACTGAGGCTATCGTATTTTGGTCACATCATGAGTCGGCAAGAGTCACTGGAAAAGACAGTCATGCTAGGAAAAGTTGAGGGCAGCAGGAAAAGAGGAAGACCCAACAAGAGATGGACTGACTCAATAAAGGAAGCCACAGCCTTCAATTTGCAAGATCTGAGCAAGGCTGTCAAAGATAGGACATTTTGGAGGACTTTCATTCATAGAGGCGCCATGAGTCGGAAACGACTTGATGGCACTACACACACACAAATGTTCTGGAAAATAATTTTATTTTATTGATTCTTTAATAGAAGCAGGGCACCTACCAGGCATCCCCTCTAACCCCCAGTTTCTTCCCTCTTGCTGCTGCGGGGCTCTCCCTTTTCTCCCCTCCCCCAGGGTAGGGTTGCCAATCTCCAGGTGGGTCTGGAGTTCTCCCAGAATTACAACAGATCTCTAGATGACAGAGATCAGTTACCCTGGAGAAAATAGCAAGTTTGGAGGGTGGACTCTGTACTCCATCACCAATTTCTCTCATTCCTGGTCACCATCTTTCTCTATTTCCTTGTCCCCACTGCCACTTTCTCTCTTCCTCCTTCCGGTTGCCACTTTCTCTCTCGCTTCCTCTCAAAGAGGGGGGGGATGATGATGGAGGGAGAAACAATTTTCTTGCTCTCTTTCTTCCCAGGTCTCTGTCTCCCCCTCCATTGCCACTTTATTTCTTTTTCCATTCCTCAACACCCCCCCAGCCCCATGGCAGTCCCCACCCCCATGAGTTCTTCAGTCAACACCTCTGAGGGGGAAAGCATTAAGGAGTTCCTTTTTATCAGAAAATTAAATGTGAAAACGGAAATTCTATAACTAAGTGCTTTTACAGCTTGCTGTTAATGCTAAAGGGTATTATAGATCATCGCTTTTTCAACAGCACCAAATGTAAGCATGGTTTAATTAATTACTGTACAGCTGACATTTATTTTAAATTGCTGAGGGATTTTATTGGAGCTATTTTTGTAAATTGGTTAGAATCCATTGAGGGGCAATATAAGGATGAAGCAATATTAATAATATGATTTTTGCATTTTAATTAATTAATATTGAACATATTGCTACACTTCAGCTTGAGTGGTCCATGGGTGGAAGCAGCTGACGGGACTGCAAATGTCCATTCTCATTCATGTCATGATGTGCATTCCCATCCACAGTGTGATGCAGCATTTCATATGGATAGGAATGTGCATCCCCATCTAGGGCCATTAGTTGCTATGCATAACTATAATTATGTACAACTGAGTGTGCATAGGATATGGTCCAATATATTTCATTGAATATATGGGAGGGGCTGTGGCTCAGTGGTAGAGCATCTGCTTGGCATGCAGAAGGTCCCAGGTTCAATCCCTGGCATCTCCAGCTAAAGGGACTAGGCAAGTAGGTAAAAGACCTATGCCTGAGACCCTGGAAAGCCACTGCCAGTCTGAATAGACGATACTGACTTTGATGGACCGAGGGTCTGATTCAGTATAAGGCAGCTTCATGTGTTCATTGGGACATGTGCATGAGAACTTCCCAGGGAGGGCAGATTGGAAAGGAATGTTACTGGCAGCTACACCATCACCTACTTGCCTTGTCCCTTTAACTGGAGATGCTGGGGATTGAACCTGGGACCTTCTGCATGCCAAGCAAATGCTCTACCACTGAACCACAGCCCTTCCCCAGGGTGGAGCCTGGGGAGGGCGGGGTTTGGAGAGGGGAGGTATCTCAGCAGAGTATAACACTGGGTCATCACAGCCCAGCTTGTAGCTCTGCCCAGGCAGCTGCCGCCGTCCCCGGGCTCCACATCAGCCCACCATCACTGCAGCTGCATACCTGGAGGAAAGGCAAGTGAGGGGAAAGGTGAAATTGGGAGGAGGGTGGTATAATTCAGATTCAGATCTAATAGACCCAATATGGAGATTAGGGAATATCCAGGTTTACCGGAAAAAATCACGTTCATTAGACCCGAACCTGAATTTTACTGATTTTTATTTTGCACACTCCTACCCCAAACCTTGCCCTCCCCAGGATCCACCCCCAAAATCTCCAGGTATTTCCCAACCCAGAGCTGCCAACCCTAACCACTTCTCCTCTGGAATACAATACAGATTAAATATAATTCCACAGATTTACTGAAAGTTTTCTTTCACATACCTGAACTATCAGTGAGCTTTTCATGCACTCATATATCCCTGTCTTTCATCACAGTCAATTTGATGTCAGTTTTTTTTAACCTTCATGAATACATAGTGGAGAAAAGAAGAGAGGCGTTTACATTTCTGTTCAGAAGGTTTCAGAAGGAGAGCCGGTGTGGTGTAGTGGTTAAGAGCAGTGGTTTGGAGCAGTGGACTCTTATCTGGAGAACTGGGTTGGGTTCCCCACTCCTTGGTTCCCCACTCCTCCACATGAGTGGCAGATGCTAATTTGGTGAACCAGGTTGGTTTCCCCACTCCTACACATGAAGCCTGCTGGGTGACCTTGGGCTAGTCACAGTTCTCTCTGACCTCTCTCAGCCCCACCTACCTCACAAGGTGTCTGATGTGGGGAAGGGAAGGTGATTGTAAGCCGTTTTGATTCTCCCTTAAGTGGTAGGGAAAGTCAGCATATAAAAACCAACTCTTCTTCTTCTTCTTCTTCTTCTTCTTCTTCTTCTTCTTCATTGTTTGTTTTTTGCTGAGTAAGTCAAATTATGTATCTTCAGCCTGGATATACACAAACTATATAGCTATTTTACTGGATCTCTGCAAACCTTGCATTGAAATGGACACAGACCCGTGTGGTCTGTGCCATGCAATCAAAAGACTAAACTTTCTATTATTCATCAGCCGTGCATTTTTAATGGATCCCTTCCCCCCCCTCCATAATCATCATAAAAAGCTGCAAGGAAGCTGCCAAAAATTTTTCAAATAGCTCCAAGTGTGGAAAAGCCAGCGACACCTCAGACACTGAATTCATTTGGCATGAGATGCTGTTTTGATTTGCACAGGACAAACCTGAGCCTGGAGGGGATGATGAGAATAAATGACTCCCCTGCCCCCCAAAGAAGTGTAAGAAAGGATGAATCCCACACCAAATAATGTCTTTGCAGTCGGAGAGTAGTGGGTCTTAATGTGCTCTAGACGCAACCTGCTTCCTCTTTGGACCTCCTGCCTCTCCGCAAAACACAGCTTGTCTTTGGGCACAAAGCCAGGCACCAGCACAGTGGCTGGGTCTTGCAGGGCACGAGCAGCAGACAGTCTGTGCCTGCAAGGCAGAGAAATGCTGCTCCCATCTCACATGGGCCTGCCAGCCTGATGGCCTCTCGCTTTCTTCCCATTTCATATGCCTCGCGCTTGACACATGGTGCCCTCCACAGCCTCTCTCCACAAGCTGCCTCTTCCTTGTGTCTGAATTGTTTTTCAAAACCTGGTAGTATTGACATTGGAATTACTTTTTATTCTTGACCTTCTTTCCACCCACTTGCACAAGCATAACATCTGCTATGATGTTCCAGCAAAAACACATACTCCTGCTGTGCCTATTTAATAATAACTGTAGTCCCCCTTTTTGGCGTGGGTATAGGGTATTTGGATACCATATCTGTGCCTATAGCCAGATTTATCTATCAAGCTCTGCTCATCTGAGAGCTCAATCTGACATAACTGTTTACTGTACAATATGTACTGTGTTTGGCACATTGCTTTGTACTTTATATTCCAGTTTTATTGGATTGTTTATTGTATGTACTATACTGTTTGTATTGCATTGTTCACCAATTCCGTAATCCTGTTTTATTGAACTGTTTGTTGTATGTAAGTGTACAGTAGTTTTATGTTGTATACAATTTTTTTTAACTTTTTTGAGTTTTGTCCAGTTATCATGTTGCTTATACATATTGTACTGTTTTATTGCATTGGTTTTGGGCTTCTGTAATAACCTGCTTTGAGTCTCCAGAAGAAAGGCGGACTATAGATGAAGGAAAGAAATATATTCTGAAAACTTTTATAACATTATGGCTGCTGGCTATTTCTTTGTTAGGCTGATGATTAGGAAATTGTTTCTTGATGGGCAGTAGTCCGCGCGCGTGTGTGTGTGTGCTTGAATGATACATCCATCAGAGCTTGTAGAAGGTGAACTGCCACTGGCAGGAGTGTGTGTGTGTTATGTGTGTGAAGACAGTTAACAATTTGGAAAAGAAGGAGAGACAAAGGAGAACTGTGATTTGGCTGAAAGTGAAGACCTTGGGGTACATGAACCCTCTTTGGAGATCTGATGTGGATTAAGAATTTAAGAAGAACTCTGCTGGATCAGACTGGCACCCAACTAGTCCATAGGGTTGCCAACCTCCAGGTACTAGCTGGAGGTCTCCTGCTATTACAACTGATCTCCAGCCGATAGAGATCAGTTCACCTGGAGAAAATGGCCACTTTGGCAATTGGACTCTATGGCATTGAAGTCCCTCCCCAAACCCCACCCTCCTCAGGCTCCACCCCAAAAACCTCCCATTGGTGGCGAAGAGGGACCTGGCACCCCTACTAGTCCAGCATCCTAACAGACCAACAAGCACAGCACAGAAGCCAAGGCCTTCACTGACGTTGCCTCTCAGTACTAAGTTTCAGAGGTTTATTGCTTCTGAATATGGAGGTTCCCTTTAGTCAGCATGGGTAGTCGCCCATTGATAGACCCATCTTCCATGTATCTGTCTAATTCCCTTTTAAACCCACCTATGCTCATGGCTATCACTACTTCACTGACAATGAATCCCACAATTTAATCTCTCATTGAGTACTTACTTTGTATGTTCTTCTGAACATACTACCCATTAACTTCATTCGGTACCCCTGAGTTCTAGTATTATGCAGAAGGAGAAAAAGCACTTTCTCGCCACTTTCTTCACCCTATGCATAATTATATATGGGATCTGCTGCCTTATAGGTGCACCTCTTTGTTTCCATCTGTGCTCTAATTGTGTATTTTAAATAAAGATAATATTACAAAGACTCTCTGAGTCTCCTGTGCTCTTTTATCCAAAATAATCCCAACCTGCATAGTGTTGCTCCTGGAACTTCTCAGCCCTCAGGAACCTGAGGAGCACATATCAATTTAAGATGTTTTATGAAAATAAATAATAGTTAACTTCTGATATCTAAGTAGCAACATACATATTTCAGAACTGGGAAAAATATGTCTCTGCAATGATTGCTTCAGCGGGCCACCAGACATGGAAGCCACTCGTTTCTTTGGCTTGGTTGCCAAAGCCCTTGTTGAAGTGCGCTAAACTGAAACCAACGTACCTATTTTCTTCTGTCAACCCTTAAAGAATCTGCCAAAATCTAGAGCCGAACCAGATGTTCAGCATAAAGCTCGTGTGCATCACTTTTTGATTATACAAATTGCCCCCTTGGCAAATAGCAGGATTGCTGTGGGTGCTGGGGGGTTCAGGGTCAAGAATGCGTAACCAGAAGGGTCCCCAACAAATTATTCTGACCTGCAGGGTATTGCTGGAGGTAAATTTACTAGAGTTCAAAATTTACAGATTCTCTATGTCTGTCTGTCTGTCTGTCTATCTGTCTGCCTGTCTCTCACTTTTCACCCTTCACTGGCCCACCCTATCTGGCAGATGTGTCACCGTTCTCAGGATTGGATTTATGAAGTCCTTACAGAAAAATGCATCAAACCCAGTAGGAACCCTATGGAAACAAGCCAGCTGGTCTAGCACTTTCTCTTTCTTTCTTTCTTTCTTTCTTTCTTTCTTTCTTTCTTTCTTTCTTTCTTTCTTTCTTTCTTTCTTTCTTTCTTTCTTCTCCTGAAACTACCTAATTCTCTGCAGAGGTCTCTTTATTGTCCCCACCACCTGCATCTGTGACACTGTGTTTCTCACCAACTTCCCTGGTTGGGGCTCAGTGCCCACTCTCAGCCTCCCTGTGCCTTTTCCAGCATAGATAAATTATAGGTATAGCTGAGGTCCTGCCTCCATTTTTGTGCTGGAGCTGCAGGTATCACAGATGGTATCTCAACCAACATCCACAAAAAAGAGCCTCTTCCCCAAGCAGAATCAGGCTTCGTTAGTTATATCCTGTTTTTCTTGCCATAGATGCTGGGGGGAGGGGGCTTTTTTGCTGTCAAGTCACATGATCTTATAACAACCTCTGGTGGAGTTTTCAAAGCAAGAGACATTCAGAGACATTTTGCAATTGCCTGCCTCTGTGCCATGCCCCTGGTATGCCTTGGAGGTCTCCCATCTAAATACTTGCCAGGGTCGACCCTGCTTAGCTTCTGAGATCTGACGTGATCAGGCTAACCTGGGCTATCCAGGTCATGGCGCCAGGGGGCTAACAATAGAATAAACCATTGTAAGCAATAAAGAACATATACTGGTGTCTTCCAGGGGTTTGTCCGCATGAGTCTTCCTGTCTGCATTCTTAGCTCTCCTAATTCTAGACATATCGATAATGCATGTAAGATAACACATGTAAGAGGGAGATGTTATCTGGATGACAAGTCTAAGAGATGAGAGGGTTTGAAACTGTAAATATTTTGCAAACAGCCCCAAGTAAGAAAATGCAACAGGTACAATAGGGCAATGGTCTAATAAGATAAAAGTGCAATGACAGGGAGAAATGCTATAAAAAACACCAGTCAATTGTGCATGGTATAATGAACTTACAGCACTCTTACAGTGCGATCCTAAACAGTGGATTTCAATAGATGTATAAGGGTGTAATTCTGCTTAGAATTGCACTGTCTATTTCTGCTAATGTCCATTACCAACAACGCCTTGGGAATATTAGCAGAGGGCACTTTCACACATGCCAAATAATGCACTTTCAATGCACTATGTGTGGAACAGCAAAATCCACTTGCAAGCGATCATTAAAATGCATTGAAAATAGATTGAAAGTGCATTATTCAGCATGTGTGAAAGTGCCAAAAGAGTTCAGAAAACTCACCTATAAATTCATCCAAGTTCTACCACTCTGTTTCACCTGCAGGGGGACAGTCCTCCACCCAATCATCTGTGTGAGCAATTTAGATAATTTGCTAAGCACTGCCTGGTCTGTCCTCTCTAGGAATTATTCATTGATTGCCTCTCACTGGGTCTTTAAAGGTACATCATCAGGTGACCCTGGAGGTGCCAAGACATTGATGGAATTGTAACCATGATACATGTACCCTTATTCTATTTTCTTTACAGATGTACTTAGCACTTTAATGGGTTGCCCTGGAGCATATGATGTTTGCAATATACTCACATTTCAGAAATATATTTGAATACTAAAAAGGGACCTATTTAATTATAATGCTGTCTTCTACTCCATGTGTATGCTAGAAAAAAATGTCATATGCATTCTGATAAGCTAAGGCTGACATAGGTATTAGATGTAAATCCTTGAAGGCTTAAAAATAGCCCTGGGGATTCAGATCCTTCACAACTAGTTTTACCCAATATTCTACTTTCTCAACATTGCCTCTCCTCTCCTCTCTTGCTCTCCAAAGGTTGCTGGAACAAATGTTGTTAATCTTTAAGGTGCCGCTGGACTTCTTCTTCTTCTTTTTCTTTTTTTTTGCTACAATTGACTAACATGGCTACCCTACTGGAATCATGCTTGTTCTTAGCATTTCTTAGCATTTCACAACTGTTATGTTCTCTGAGCCACTGCTATGTACATCTTCTTAGAGGAGCATTGCTGAAGTCCAATGTGGCTTATCTGTCTTCTGTGGTCCTGTGGCTATACTGAAGTTTGGACTTCTTTTTTTCCTTTGACAGATCTTTATTCACGAGTTGTGTGTACAAGCAAGAAAGCATGCAAGGGTTCTGGTGCTTTGTGCAGGTGTGAAGTTAAAAACAGGGAACATCTTTTCTTCCTTTACCCTGAACACTTTCTTCCTGTCGGAGATGCAAAGGCCAGCTGAGTCTCTAACACCTTGTTTTATTATGTGAAGGCAGGAAAGAACATTTCTCAATTAGCTTTAAATTAACTGCCTCTTGCCATTCTGGGTCCCCAAAGGATCAATGAGAGGGTGAGCATGAAAGGGGCTTTATGCAGCCTGCTGGCCTGTCTTCTATAGGGCTATCAGGAAAGAAAAGGTGACGGCTGCTTCTCATCCCCAAGTTTAATGGTTTAATTAGGAGCCTTCTGCAATTCTGGGATTTGCAAGTGCCATCTGGCACTTGGCATCCACCCTGTTTCATTTTCATTAAAGAGGAATCGCAGATGAGTCGAGCTTTTCATTGTTTCATTTGCTTCATTTCTGAGACTTAGGGGAGAAACGGCGTGTAGAGGAAACGGGACTGACATTGACAAGTCACCTTCAGAATTGCAACATTCAGTAATGCAAGGATACAAAATACATGCATATGGATTGGATAAGACCACTGGGACCAGGCTGCCAACAATCCTAATTGTTTCAGGACAGCCAGGGAAGCATCCTTATGTCTTGAATAAAAACCTGGTCTGAATGTATAGGACTGCACTACATATCTTTTTATGGGCAGGGCTAGGAATCTGTAACAGAGGATTCTGAGTACCTCCCCCCAAACCACAGCTCCTGGGTTATACTTAAGTTATACTTAAATTGGTATAAAATCAATATAAATTCGTAGTATCGTGGCTGGACTCTGGAGGGACACAGAATGTCCTGAACCAAAAGGTGAAAAGCTTGTGTCATTTTCAGCATTCCACTTGGCATCCAGCATCCTCCAGTGTTGCCCATGTGCCCTAGATTTTGACGCACCCTCCAACCTTTCACAGGGACATCCCTGTAAGACCCAAATTGTCATTCTAAGAATTTCTTTGTTTATTTAGCAAATTTCAGTGTTGCTTCTCCAGACAACCTTCTCAAATCAGTGTACAAAATAAAACACGATAAAATCATAAAACAGCCTAAAAATGATTACATAAAACATTTTTAAAATTCAGCAATAAAAAACCTCAAATGTAAAACATAAAAACCAAAAGTTTAAAACCCTGAGCATAAAGCTCAGGGTGTAAAACATTTAGCAGTCTAAATGATTTGCATAATAGTCCTTGTACTGTTCATAAGCATTGCTCCCACCATATTTACACATAAACTAATTTCAGTTCTTGTGAAATGAAAAATGAATCCATGTATGGGAGGGGACTGGCATTAAAGCAATGAATCCAGCCCCTGATCTACACAAGTTCATTAAATGCATGTACAGAGTCTCCCCATATGCAAACGGGCATGCAGATAGCAGTCTCTGTGAAAGCAGGAACCGAAGCAAAAGCAAGATTTCCTATTATATGGAGAGGACCATGTGCATGCGTATTTGCATGCTATTCCTGTGCCAAAAGAAATGAAAGCCTTGATAAATGACTGAGGAAACTCTTAAAATTGCTAAAGCAAAATTAAAAGATGACAGGAAAAGAATCAAAAGTCTAAATGAAGTGTTCCAGCAACTCACTCATAGAG
The DNA here is from genome assembly GCF_029931775.1 of Euleptes europaea. Lineage (NCBI taxonomy): Eukaryota > Metazoa > Chordata > Lepidosauria > Squamata > Sphaerodactylidae > Euleptes > Euleptes europaea. The sequence goes on along the minus strand of NC_079315.1, from coordinate 88,664,761 downwards.
GCAAAAAGATTGTAAACAGCTTTGAAACTCCTTAAAAGGTAGAGAAAAAGTAGGGTATAAAAACCAACTATTCTTCTTCTATTATAATAACCAGTGTAAAGAAATAGAAAAGAACAACAATAAAAAAGGAATAAGGAGAACAAGAGGTCCATCATAATCTTGACACGAATATGCCAACAAATATGGAAAACAAAACAATGGCCCACAGACTGGAAACGGTTAATTTACATTCCAATTCCAAAAACAGGAGATGTCAAAGACTGCAGCAACGATTGGACCATAATTTCTCATGCAAGTAAAGCTCAAAATCTTACAATAAAGACTGTTACTATATATGTACAAGAAGTGCATGATGTTCAAGCTGGGTTGAGAAAAAGAAGAAGCACAAGAGATTATATTGGAAATTTATGTTGAATATTGGAGCATATGAGAGAATTTCAGAAGGAAATTAGCTTGTATTTCATAGATTACAGCAAAGCT